>NC_046154.1:56372445-56682445 GCF_011064425.1 Rattus rattus
GGGGTCTTTCCTTTGGGTATGACATTTCTATAGCATTTACAATATGCTAGGCTAAACACATTTTAATTCATCAGATATCCATAATGGTCCTGTAATAATTATTCTCATCTAACCAACAGGGAAACTGAACACCAGCCAATGCCATAGAGCTAATAAAATGGTGAGCTAGGAGTCAACTGGGCCAGTTTGGTACTTGAGTCCATGGTCTTGATTACAATGTTGTCTCGTGTCCAAGCTCTGTGCTTGCATACCACCTGACCTAGCTGGTTTGGGCTGACTTGGATTCCAATCTCATGAGGCCAAATTATAAAGACCAATGTGATTGGGGTCTAATTTGATTGAAAGTGGAACTCTAAGGCAAGTATTATCAAGTTGCTCCATTCAACTTGAGTCAGGACCGACCTTGCCTCTTCAATAGTTGCAATCAGAGCCGATTACTGAATGTAAGGTGATCAATCAATCATCTAAACCACTTGGCAGGTGAGAGTTTAGTGATTAGTGGGTACTGATGTCTTCTTGGTCTCTACTGTGTTCAGTTGAACTCTACAGTGAGCCTGCATTCACTCATATCACCTCTCTGTCTGACTTCAACACTCTTCGCCACTCAGTTCATTCTTTGTCTCCACAACTCAAGACTAGTCTTGTTCTCTAGCCTTCCTGTGACCAGCTTTGACCAACAAAACATGAGCCAAAGTAGTGGGAGTCAATTCCAGATGTTAAAAGCCATTATGAACCCTGCCAATACCTCCCGCCATGGGGAAACGCTATCTGCTTTCTGTCTAGTATCCTAGAATGAGGCAATCCTGTGCAGAGGTCTCAGGCTACCCACAAGAGACGTGTAAAGTAAGATTAAAATCTTCATTGCTGTGAGATGTGGGGTTATTTCTTTGACACAAATCTAATGAATAGATGTTTTATAAGCTGCTTTGCTTTGAAGGTGAAATGTTCCCCTGCAGGTTCATGTTTTGAATACTTAGTCCCCAGTTCAGGAACTTGATGTTTTGAAGGCCCTAGGGTCATTCGGGGTCAAGGCCTGGCTGGTGGAAGAAGGATACGTGAGGGCTTTGAAGGCCATACCTTCCCTGGTGTTGTTCTGTGCTGTTTCCTGGTCCATTATGATTCGAGGGGTCTCTGATACTTGCTCCCACCACCAAGAGTCCCACCCTGCCATCCTCGGTTTGACGGATGGAAGCCCTGACGAAACCATGAGCCCAGACAAATCTCTCCTGTGTTTCTGTCACACATTTCAGAGTGATGAGAAAAGTAATGAGTAGGCTTTACGGGGGGAAAACCCATTATGTGCTGGAAGCACATGCAGTGTCTTGACTTTAAGGTCAAATTTTTTGTTGCATCAGTTTGCCTGTCCTTTCTTGAGCTTAATAGATCTCCCAGGGTCCCGGATAGGTGTAAACTCCCTTTGGATGGATACAGGTACATTTTACATAGTGTTTCCTCACTGCTCATTATGAAAGAGTCTCGTTGCCTCTTTTGCCTTGGCAGTTACTACCTGTGACACTGGCTCTCAGAACAATGTGAAGATTCATCATGACTGTGGTGCTGGGCTGATTTGAGTGAACTTTCTCTCTCTCTCTCTCTCTCTCTCTCTCTCTCTCTCTCTCTCTCTCTCTCTTTGGCTACTAGACCACATGGCTCAGAAGAACAGATGCCCAGTTTTTGTTTAGCTACTAGTCTTAGCATTGGCATAGTTTCTGGCACATAGTAGGCACTTTCCCATCAGTATTTGCTGATAAGCAGTTAAGAGAATGATTATTGTGGTAATTACCAGAAAAAATGTCAGCACCTAACTTCTCAGGTTTGAACCCCACGCAGATGATTATTCTTCGTATGCCTTCCAGTTATTAATCTCTGCTCAGGAGCCTCATCTATTTAAAAAGACGAAAACGGGTTGGGGATTTAGCTCAGTGGTAGAGCGCTTGCCTAGGAAGCGCAAAGGCCCTGGGTTCGGTCCCCAGCTCCAAAAAAAACCAAAACCAAAAAAAAAAAAAAAAGAATATAAAAAGACGAAAACTAGACTCATCTCACAGTGTGGCCTCAAGCTTAAAAACGGATTAAATGTGTGCACTCCTCTTTTATGTCCCTGCTTGCTAGCTTACTGGTTCATCTCTGATGCTGAGGGCTGGGACTGATATTTTAGTTCAATTTCCAGACCTTCTAAATGGCTAGCTACTATTAGGTCCAGCCAAGGCGACACACTGGTGGGAGCCAAGAGGAGGAGAGAGAGGAGAGAGCTTCCTGCCCACACTGTGGCAGCAGGTACAGCTGGGCAGCATTCTCCAGCTTCAGCTAGTCCTTACTCCACAGCCTGGCATCGTCCAGCGTTCTAGCACTAGCCATTCATCTTCGCCCATCAGTCCTAGTACCAGTCATGTAACATTTTTCACTCTAATGGTGCTGGTCTTCCCCAAACGATCCAAGTATCAGCCATGTGTGTCCCACCCCTAGGACCTGATCCCCTCCTTCCTTGTATCTCTCCAGATCTGCAGCTGGTAGCTGTGCTCGCCAGTTATACCATCCAGGGCCATTTAGAGCCCCTCCCCTCTTGGAAATCTCCTTTCTGACTCCCCATAGCAATAACAAATCACACAGAGCAAGCACATCAGACACATAGGAAGTTCCGGGTGGGGGGTGCAACCTTGCATTGGTCCAGGCAGGTCGAAGGTCAGCACTCTCCTAGGAACACTGTGAAAGATCCTACAGGAGTGCAGTGCTGTAGTCAGAAAGACCATCCTTTGGGAAAGCACCAGCCCTCAACACAGCTCACCCACCCCAGGCACTGAGTACACAGCAAAAGAGGACAGGACTTCCGTAGCATTAGCAATTTGTTTTATTTTTTCCTTTTCTGTTGCATAGGAAATGCAGTACTTGCTTCCAGTAATTGTATTGTGATGTGAGAAGGTGGTAGCACTAACGGTTGAATACAAGAGTTAAACTAATCCACACCAGCTCAAAAACCCTGTGGAGACTTAGTTGATAAGAATGGACGCCCACAGTGATTCTCAACCAATTACAAGTTTTCACAGAACACAGTAAACGAAAAGGGTAACTATGAGAGTCAATACAAATATGCTAGAGGCACAGGGGGCCCGGCTCATAAAAACAATTTCAGACCAAGTTATTAACACGGGGCGTTTCATTTCACAAGAGATCTCGTTTTTCCATCATTTGAAGTTTTTAATCCCCCCCCCCCAATTTGAAAAGAGAACAGAGGCACTCTGAGCAGACTTTTTGATGTGTGTGATGGGAGAAGCAGAGAAGGATCCATGGACTTGGCCTTGGGAGCCTTCCTAAGGACCTACTGGGACTTGCTGGCACTCCTCTGGCTGGCACCTCGGTAGGGAGGCAGCCGAGTTCAGAGGAGAGACAATGGTCTGAGGGAGAAGAGAGCTGGCGGCTCCCTCACTGCATCCTGACATGGCCAGATGCCTAAAACCTTTAGTGGGGAATAACAGGTTAAAAAAAAAAGCAAATTTACAGACCATTACCAAGAAAAAAATTTAAAAATAAAAACAACCAAGAGCAATACAATTAGCAGTCAAAGCAGAGAGAAGACAAGCTTTGGGCTTTTTACAAAGCCGAGCATTGAACAGCATGAAAACGGTCTGTGTCTTGGACACCACTTGCCTTGGAAACCACTGGAGAGACGGGAAACTTCACATTTTTAAAGTTTGTGATACTTTCTGCCATGAACTTGCTCTAGTTAGATCGGAGGTAGCACTTCTCCTATATACTCTTGTGGTCCAGACACATTTTACAAAGTTAGTGTTTCAACCCAAACAGCACAGTGAGTCTACATGTAGGATGCCTGACACACAGAGGGGGTGCATCCATGTGTTATATCCCTACCCTACAGTTCCCACTTAGCCTCGTGAGCCTCACTGGGATCCGGTCCCCATATAGTATCCCTCCAACTTCCTTAATGCAACCCTTTGGAGAATGAAAGGCAGATGGGTGCTGGTTCGGGGGAAATTAAAGAAAAATATTCAAATTGGGAAGCAAACAGTTTCAAATTTAAATTGAGATAGAGAGAGAGAGAGAGAGAGAGAGAGAGAGAGAGAGAGAGAGAGAGAGAGAGAGAGAACATATTTTAAAAATCCCGTGTTAATAGCAAACTTCTTTCTTATGAATCGGGCCCGAAGTTTGTACAGAGTTATATTTTTGAAGAAAATATTGCATCTGTGCATGTAACTAAATAGCTACGTGATTTTGTAAATTTTTTTGTTTTTTTTTTCTTTTTACTATGAGGAAGTCTGGTGGGAGACAGATCAAGCATGGGTACACTGTCCTTTAAGGTTCTTCAGTGTCGTCTAGCTTCTGTCGAGGGTCAAGAAAGTGACTCTCACTTGGAAACATTCTCAGAGTGGTTTTTGCAGCAGAGTTCTTGAAATTCAAATGGTAGTTTTGAGACAAAAATCTCACCATATACTGATTTCTGAAATCAAACACCCATGCTTGTCCCTTAGGAGAAACAAAACAAAACAAAGCAAAAAAAAAAAAAAACTCAAAAAAACAAAAAATGAAAACAAACACAAGTAATACTGAATTTAAGTAAGTGTACACCTCCAAGATCATGAAGACAGCCAGAAGGAAGACCGAGTTCACGTTCTCAGTGAAATACCTCAAACCTAGCTGATAAGAACCGAGGCAGAAAAAAAAGTCTAACAGAACTCTGAGTAATATCATACAGTCACTAAGCATTATGGGATAGCATGCATAATATTGTACGGTTATTTTACATCACCTATACCAGAGGTCCTGACTGACAGACAGCGAAGGCTACCGGTGTAGAAAAATCTTACTTCAGAAGAGCAGTATAATACAGGTTTCACAGGCACTACATTTTAATATATCAGGTATTATGCTGGTTTTCTTATAATTCTTTCTGTCCTAAAGCTGGCATTATAACAATGACCAAAAAGGCAAGGATTGAAGTAAACGGAAAGTAGATACCAAAGTTGATATAGTTTTTTTTTTTCTTCAGATAAGATTAGTGCATAGTTCTCATGCAGATAAACACTGCTATGCATTTACACTGTTGGGAAGCAGAGTGAACTGAGCCCGAGTTGTCACATTTGTGTAAATCATTTTGTCAGCCTGTAATAGCACCATGTAATGGATTTGCATTAAACATTAAATTGATTTCAGAACTGGGGACACAGTATTCACTACGGTTAAGTGCTATGGAATAGCTTCAATATTCCTGCTATATATCAAAGCAATTTTCATCCCACTGCTTTTTTTATTGGAAAAAATAAAGGGGAAACATTCATGACACTAATTGGACAAATGCACAGCCTTGGACGTGGAGAAGGCAGAGTAGGTTACTGTCGAACAGCACGAGAGCATGCATTGACTTCAAGACAAAATGGCCTCCAAAGCCCATGTAAATGAAAGCCATGCCCGAGAACGGAGCAGCCTCTGGGAGTGTCTAGGATGGTCTGGCCGGTAGGCTGGGAGGCACCACCAAAACTCTCCTCACTGACCACACTTCTTGTGTTTTACAACAGTTCAATGGAGGCCTGCTACCAGAAACCAGAAGGGGAAAGAAGCAAAGAAGAAACAGAGAGACATACACAGACAGAAAGAAACAGAGAAGGAGACAGGGAGGGAAGGAGGGAGAGACAGGGACTATGGGATCTGATGTAAAAATGTCAAATGACAGTCTTAAAGACCATTCCCCATCAAAAACATAATCCAAGGAAAGAAAAACAAACAAACAAAGAAAACCCCTCCAACCCAACAACAATAACAACAACAAAAAGTAAATCATGAGAGAAAATGTTTTCCTTTGCAACTACCTCATGATATTGTTCTACAGAGGTTGAAGCACACGAGGATAAAGATTTGGGAAGGTAAAAGACAATATTTTTGAGATGGAGTTTGCATATTCTTGTGGGCTGACTGAATATAGCACAGCGTGACTAGAAATTTGGATCCTGCACTCTTGGACTGCCGGGAAAGGAGAAGGGAAGCTTGGAGAATTGAGCCCAGAGGGCCAGTGGGAGTCCATGTGGGTGGTGGTGGCCCTGTATGGGGAGTGAGCTTATAGATGTCATGGCAGGCAGTGAAGAGACATAACCTTAGAGGGGAGAGAAGGGCTGGAGGACCAGGACAATGGCACCAGAGAAGACTTCTGCTCAGGACAGTTTAGAAAAAGGAGTTTTGTGGTGGCCAGGAGAGGGGCCAAGGGAGAACATTTATTGGAAAATGCTGAAAGTTAGTCTTTGTGCCTCTGACTTCAGTTCCCAAAGACAAAAATGGGGGGGGGGAGTCATTTGAGGGACTATCTTTGCTAATTGTGTTGATGCCATTTGATGGGAGAGGGAAAAAAAAAATCCAACATGTCTCAGAATCAAGTCTGGGCCTTCAAATGTTGATAGCTCTTGGGACTGTCTGTCTCTACACTCCTGTAGGAAAGTCTTCCTCAAACACCTTGGCTCAGCTCCTAACCTAAAACGCATTGGTCAGTGTTCCCTTGTTTCCTGCTCGATGACAACAGAACTCCATACAGTTTTCTGCTGCTGTCTTGACAATGAAGCATGAACAGAACAGAACTCGGTGTATTTTCTACTTAACCCTTGTTTGCTGTTACCCCACGCTGCCTCCACAATGGTCGAGAGCCTTTCGAAACATCTTTTGTTCCTGCAAATCTGTTCAGAGTTCCCTACTTTTAAACCTAATACAACAAAATACCTTCAAAAGTACAGCACACCTGGAACGTCCACTTGCAATGGTTTTTCAGTAGACCTACACTTCTCAAGCATAGGAATATGCGATACCATTGGCAGAAAAAATAATTGCATTTAAATACTTAAAAAAAAAAACAACCCAACACAACCAAATAAAAAGGAAACGGGAAAGTTTTAAACTTAATCCAGTTTCCAAAGGAGGGGGAAAAGAAAGAAGGATCAATGCTATGAACGGTGCCTTGGTAATGGACAATCGGAAATTTCACTAGGCTAATTTGACAGAGATTTTTTTTTTCCTCATTTAGACAACATTACAAAAGTCCTGCATTATAAAATAGGGTAGAATAAATCAGTGTAATCAATAAAACTATACAACGATACAAATTACATATCTTCTGAGTGGGCAGCTTATTCTCTCTCTTTGCAGTCAAGACTACAACATGCTCGCTAAAAACAACTAGGACTGCCCAAACTATTGCTTAGTTCGTTTTGTTTAAAAAAAGGGTGCAATTTTATTGTATGTACAACCAATTTACTGGTAATACCTTGGCATTTTGCAAGGTTCTGACAAAATGTTTGTCTAGGCTTTTTTTCCCCTTCACCGTGAAGCACTGAAAGCTGCTATGTTTCTCTCTCTCTCTCTCTCTCTCTCTCTCTCTCTCTCTCTTTTTTTTAGTGCACATATGTCATAATAAAGTAATGCCCAGCTAAGTGCTATAGGGAAGGCAAAGTCTGCTGCTGGCTATCGGAAGTGACACCGTACACTGACAATCACACCATACAACAGCGCCAAACGACTATACAACCACTTATCAGACACATATGAAAATCCAAAATGTTTTATTTTATTTTTTTTCCTTAAATAGAGATAACCAGTAAACAATTTTCAGAACTTGGAAGTTTAAAAACGTGCATATAAAAATGGGCATTATGTACTTCTTATTGAATGTGGATTGACTGCCGTCTGCTAAGAAAAGTGGGTGTGGGGGCTGAAGAGAAAGGAAGTTGTCTTTTTTTGTTTTTTGTTTTTTGTTTTTTTGTTTTTTGTTTTTTTTTTAAGGCTTGCTTGTGAAAGGAACAGTTGTAAAAACAAAATTGCTTGAAGCAGGGTCAGCTTAGTGCTTCACAGTTTGACTGCTTCTCTAAGAGGAGCCCTCCCTGCACACGTGCATCAGAAACCACAGAAAACACAAAGACAGACACCTAAAACCCACTGCGTCATGTGCAGCACTGACTTTGGTCAAATAAAAAAAAAAGAAAGAAAGAAAAATTAATACTTGCTAAGCTTTTCTACATGATATAAGCAGGTATTGCATATTTTCATATATCTGGGGGTGGGGTGGGGGCGGGGACAAAGGAAGACTCCAAAGAAATTGAAAAAAAAAAAAATGCAGCGACATCCAAATACTGACGTTGTAAGCATCTACAGAGCTCAGAATAGCACTGCCACTGACCACACAGGACAACCGAGACTACGCCTGTCTGCGTAACAGCTACCTCTCTATTTAGGTCTAGATGTGGAAACTGACGATGGCTGACATAAAAGTTACATTTACAAAAAGTGTCTCCGAATGCTTGAGTAGGGATTAAACCCCTTCAATTGAGGAGCATGTGCAACAATTCCACAAATAATCACTATCCAGGGCAAGGCACATTGATATGGAATTTCTGTTTTCGTGCAAATTAAGGAAAAAAATAAAAACAAAACAACATCGTTTTTTTTTGGGGGGGGGGTTAGATGAGGAGCAAAGTGTCTTCCCAGGAGTTTCAGTCACTTGATTGTATAGGACAGTAGTTGAGCCCTTCTGAAGGGCTGAGACAGTTTAAAGGCAAGTGCCTAGACTGGGGTTACAATATTGTCTTAATGCACTCTACTTTATCCTACATTAGCTATATAAAAATTAGTTACTAACACTAGAACATGCAGAGACTTCCTCTGGTGGGCAGGGCCTGCCGACCAGAACACATATATACGTATAGTATAGGAAACCGTGAAGTCGCATGGGAAGCAAGGGGGTGCTTCGCTGTCTGGTAGAAAAATCACTTGCATTTTTTTTTGTTTATTTATTTGTTTCTGCTTTTTTTTTTTTTTTTGATTTTTGTTTTGTCTTTTTTGTCTTTTCTTTTTTCCTTAAACATAAGATACAAGACATTTGGGGGTGTGTGTGTGTGTGAATATTTTGTTTTTGTTTGTTTATTTTCCCTAACAAGTACTTTGATCTGAATGGGCTCACACAGTTATGTCCTTATCAGTGTTAGTATTATTTCCCCGTAGCCCAGTTCAGGGTTTGCGAAGGGTCTTTGAAACTTCTGGACAATGTCTGGTTACGACGAGGCATTTGAAAACCGATAGATCTGGTGTTGCCATACATGTGTAAAATTTTCCAGAATTGGCATAATTCATTATAGTGATTTCTAGCTTATAAAATTAACAGATACCATGATTTCATTTGAGTTATGTGCTTTGATAACAGAAAATAATTAATTAGCATTTAATGTAGTTAACATATTGTGGTAAAAGCACCATTAGATTTGTATTTTTTTTTGTTATTTTTTTTTAAATTTTCCTTCGGTTTTTTTTTAAAGGGATACAAGTTTAACAATAAAAAACATAAAAAGCAAAAATAGCTCCCCTTTTTCTTGCAAGGCTGTTTTTTTTAACCCCAATAATTTAGAGTCCTGGGGTGGGAGGACTTGAAAAACAAAAATAGAATTTTCAACAATCTCTATCTTACAAAGATACTTAGCTATCCAATGAAATTGCACTTCACTCAATTCAAAATTCGATTGTTTTGATTCCTGTCAGTTTCTGTCAAAACAGACCATCTTCCCCATTTCCATGTGAACTTTTGTGTCATTGTTGAAATTGTTGAAAATGTTTTTTTTTAAATGTAAGTGCAGCATTTCAAAACTTAATAAAAAAAAAAAACAAACAACCGAACTGAGAGTAGTAGTAGTCTTTGCTGTCTTTTTGGATTTGCTCTGCAACATGAGTGGGTTCACTGTCCTTGAGGGTTGTGTTATGTATTTAACTGCTGACTGCTGAACCAAACCAAACTAAAAGAAAGATCAACTTAACTGCATTTGCTTTTTCTAATATGTTACAGAAAAAAAAAAAAACCCAAAAAACATTGCCCTTTGAGTGTCCTGTAAGTTACAGATCACAGATCTTAGCTACTACGAAAGATTTCATTCTCCAGGTGTCTCCAAGTGCTCCGGGAGGGTCACACACCTGCGCGGGCAAATTCTTGAAATACTGTGAAAAGGCCAGGCTCACAAGTGTTACAACAGGAAGTTCGTGAGCAAGGCTCATCCCCTACCAGCCGCTTCACCTACTGCTCACACCACCACTGGAACACTTCAAATGTCACACAGCCCAACCATTTCCAGCACCATATGAGAAATTACGACAGTCCCTAAAGTATTAAAAAAAAAAAAAAAAAAAAAAATCCCGAAAAGTTATGGCCTTTGCTGTTTGACCACGACGTTTGCTGTTTCCATGTACAAGTTGATTCGAGTTGGTGTCTCTCCCCTTCCACTGACAGTGAAGTTGTAACTGCGCCGGGTTGAGGTTGCGTCCATGTTACAGAGTTGAGAAGGGGTCAGGTGGTCTGTCTGGAGGATGGTGGGACGCTGCAACTTTTATCCCAGGTACCAGGACTGGAAGACAAAAAGAAAAGTCCGGTTAAAATGCAGATGTTGTGCTCTGTGTAGGGGCTCATGGGTAGCTCTCGGCTGGTATAAGCAAGGCCCACCGTGGTCCTCAGTGAGCAAACACAAACAACGTTCAATTTTATAAAACTATTTTTGAAAGTTGCTCTTTTAACCATGGGATCAGAATTGACCTTGAGGAGGGGGTGGTTCTTGTGGACAACGAAAGACAGATGATAGTAAATCCCACGGAGATTTATCTTACTCCTCTGACATTAAAATTCACTGCCTTTGTGGGCTTTGCCAATGTTTTGAGTATGTCTTACCAAGTGAAGCCTTTCTGGCCACATGGCATTCACATCAGGTTTTGTAACCTTGTGGTGAGCAATTATAGGAGGACAAGGAACCTGGCTATCTTATTAGTACCTAGCACCATGCCTGGGAGCGCTCAAGAAAGACGAGCAAATCGGACGAGGAGTGGTTGAGGGGTAAGGGCAGGGGCTGTAACAATTGCTATCTCCACGATTTTCTCCATCCACTTTTCAATGAGGTGTAGATACTAAGGACAGGTGCTGAGCCTACGAACACAGCATTCTGTAGGTGACCCGTGATAGCAGTTACAGCAGAAAGGTCTGGTGGCAAACACATTGGTGACATGGTGGGTGGGAAGTTGGACTGGAGTACTTATGGTGGCAAATCATCTTCCTTTCAACTGAATATACATACAAGTATATTCTTAGAAAAGATACGTAATAAATAAGATGCTCCTTATGAAGTCAAGTTCACGGTGGGAAATGAGACCACTGTAGACCTCATTTATGTTTCTGTTCACTTGGAAAAGCCTTAGAGCTTTCTGCCAGCTTGTGGAGCCAGTCTTGTGTCCCTTTCAGAAATGTCCAGGTGACTACCTTTGTGTCTGCTGCATCCTTTGTCAACAAAGAAAGTTCTCTCAACAAAATGAGCTTATTACAGAGCAATCTCAAAACTAGTGTCTCAAGTGAAGTTAAAAATTATATGACTTTTCCCCCCGCTTTCTTCTAAGTATTCTGAAGAATTCAGTACTTTTTGCAAGAGTCAGAAAACCTACCAGCTTCTAGGCAAGGCTAATGGCTGTGAGCTCTGTATTGAAAACATCAGGGGGGTTACGTCAGTCAGAACTGATTCTGGAGGGCTAAGGCTCACTCTTGTGGGGGTGATTCAATTAGGGGAACGTCGGGACTCCTTTGATCCCAGGGATAAACGGCTAAATGATAGCTCCGTGGAAGTTGGTGTAAAATTTCCTGGTCACACAAGGCACCTTTGATTTCCAAAGGCGCTTATAAGAAAACAAAACAAGACAAAACAAAAACCTTTAGCTCAAATCACAAAACTCCTCATCCTGTAGACTCGTAGATTTTACTCTCTGACCAATAAAGCTGCTTCTATCTGGAAAAGCAATCACCCTGCTAAGGGCACATGGCCTAAATCGAAGTGGACGAAAGAAAAGATCAGTAAGAAAGAAAGGGGACGGGGGCGGTCTCCAAACCGTGTCTGTTTTAAGTCTCTCCTGATCTCTGCCACAGATCCATTTTCCATATCTGCTCTTACACAGAACAGTCTCAAACTGAGTGGCAAGTGCTGTTCTCAATCTGTCTGCATGCTTTCGAAGGCAGTTGTGAAATTCTGGACTTCTTCAGTGTGGCAGTCCTGAAGTAAAGGCCTGGGACCCGGTGAGTCACCAGGGGGAGCAGTTTTCCGTCCCATCGTTTCTGTACCCAGGGCGCTACAAAAATCAGCAGTGCCCCGTACTTCTGTTAAAAGGCGAAGCAAAGCTAACCAAAGCAAAGGAAAAAAAAAGTTTCTTCACACATCTTGCTATTCAGTGTGTGCCTCACCCACAAGGTTACCCCAGAGCAGCTCTGTAACCCTTCACTGAAATAGGCTTTATTGATTGCTCTGGTCTATTGTTCTCTTTTCAAGTCCCCCAAGTTCAAGTTCATCCTGGTGTTACATCATGTCTGGTTGCTCTTAGCAACCAGACAGACCCAGACGTGACTATCATTAGCAAGAAACCCGCCACTCTCCTCCCACCAACCTTCCAGTGGCTCTGACGTAGCAGGCCCACTGCAAACACACTGAAGTATTTATTCTGCCTAATTTATGACCTACCCAGCAAGCTAGACCCCCACTCCAAAAACCAACACTGTTGTATATTTAATTAATCTGTCTTTCTTTGGCATTCGAGAAAGTTAGACAAAGGACTAATTATTGTGTTTCGCTCTCCACACTTTTCTTTTGGGGGGGGGTGAATATTTGCCTGGGAAAGAAAGCGATGAGGCCCCGCGTTGGCCCCTCCCCCTTTCCTTTCTGCCCTTTTGACATCTCATGAAATACTTTAGCTGCTTAAGGGAGTTAGGAAAAAAAAACTGCACTGTGAATGTTACTCCTTCTGAGTTGGTACTCAGTAACACAAATCAACTCACGACATGTTTAAATTTAAATGCTAACCACACGCTCTCAGAGTTACTTTAAAGGTTAGTTTTTAATCGATAGAAGGTGCTGACTCTGGGTTTTTGAGCTGCGCGCTGCAACTCCGGGGCTTTTGTCTAATGGTAAAGCTTGGGAACTTTTTTTTTTTTTCCTTGAGATGATTTTAGCAATGATTTGCAGATACTGAGACCATTGTGCTCCGACCAGCAACATGTCAATAGAGGAGCTGAGCTGCCCTGTGGTGGGCTGTCAATATGACTCCTAAGGCAGGGGTTGGGGGTCTTTAATAACCCGTGAAAAAACGTTAATTAACCCTTTCAGGCCCAAACCAAAACCTATTCTCCCACTTTTCACTCCTGTAATTTGACCATTAGTACTTATTTCAACATCACACTAATCTTCATGACAATTAACCCAGCTACTTGACCAAGGGCTTCCAGAATGGGAAGTCAGTTAGGGGGAACCACACACGAACATTTTTTTTTCTTTTTCCTTTTCTTTTTTCTTTCTTTCTTTCTATTTTTTTGAATGAGGTCTCTTAGTAAATGATCTTTAGAAATGTAGCCGAGAAACAGTTGTAAACAATAAGAAATTAATCCGTTTTGCCAAGGTTTCGATCCGTCCATTTGTAGCTCAAGACACTGGTGGTGACAATGTGACAACCGCCCACACAGAGGTGCCCTGGATTTCTTTAGGCTTCCGTGAACTGCCAATCGCATCAGATGGGTAAGGCAAGAGCAGGAAAGACTCTTTTTCTTGTGGCATTTTCCTTTTAATTTCGGTTACTTGAAAACATTGCAAGTGTGAGAACACTCACTAAAGAATGACTCTGCACCTTTCTTCTTGGGGCAGAAAGAACAGTTGGTGACTGGGAAATTCTTGGGTTGAATCAAGTCATTGGGGGAAATACTGGCACATGAAACAAAATTCATCGGTGCAGAGTCAGAAAATCATCCTCACATCTGACATCTGCTTGGGTTTCATATGGCTTCTGCCTTCATACTTTATAGGCCCTTAATCTGCCCTACTGTATCCAGGCCACTACAAAGGACTCTCTGTCCCTTATCTGCAGAGTGGCAATATTACAGTACTGCATGGGAGGATGTTATCTTGATACATTTACATCGAGGAAGTAAACACTGAGCTTTGATCTATCCCCCCCCACCCCCACAGGAACATTCAACTACAGTTTGATTTGGTGGCCCATAAATCCACACTCCCACGGAGGCTCTAGTTTCAAGAAATTAGCCAAGTTACATTCTCAACGTCCATAGTTTGGGATGTACCAGGGGCGGGAGGGGGACCTGTCCTCTTTCAGTGTTCAAGGTGAAACATCAAAAGAAATCTGCAGGCCAAGAGCTCAGCTTTCCTCCTAGCCGGTCAGATGGAGAAGTAATCTCATCAGGTTGGAAAGTGCTGACTCAGGATTTAATAAAGTGCCTGCAGATGCGGTGTCTCTAAGGTATTCAACTCATGTAATGCAAAACAGCTCTGCACTGAACGAACGCGCTTATAAAATTTCATTTAACCATTGCAGCACGGTTCTCTTAGGAGTTTTATCACACTTCCCGCCCCTTAATTTACAGCTCCATGAAAGTTCCAGCCCCATTCTGTGGGGATTCTGGAATGCTCACGGTAGTCAGGATTTACGGACCATCAACAGCCTCCATCCCACTGCATCCTAAACAAGAGGGCTGAGATGGCAGCAGGCACCGGGACAGTGGCAGACTGGCCCTTCTCTTGTGCCTTGGTTGTGCACAGTTGCAAAGTGGAGATGGTCCTGAGTCTACTGGAGATGGGCAACCAAGACTCACCCTCCCAGTCCACAGCCAATATTACAACACATGCAACTTCTTTTACTTTCTGCTCAGAGGGCAGGGCATACATTTTTAAAAACAAAAAAGAAATAGATCTGAGATGTTTATATTTCACTTTGAAAGGGCAGAGAGAGAGAGAGAGAGAGAGAGAGAGAGAGAGAGAGCGAGCGAGAGCGAGAGAGCACAAGCACAGTGAAGAGCAGGACTGACTCACTGAGGCAAAATCTGTTTTTCAAATTAAAAACTTGAACAAAAGGGCCTCAGGGGCAAAGTTTAACACTGCACGGAAGGAGGTTGTTAATGTGGAACCCAGAACTGGGTGTGACGCTTAGCTTTCTTCTCCGGGCAAGGTGGGTTATTTAAGGACATTTACACACATAAACGGAAACACAAAAATACAGGAAGCTCCCCCTCCAACACATCACTCCCCACCAGCCACACAAGGGACACAGCAAGCAGGTCTGCATTGAGCGCAGCTGCCATATTGTCCCTCCTGGTGATGTTGCCTCTGCTGGACCACGCTAATCCAGTCGGTTAGTCATTTTTGGCTTCCTGTTCTTGTTTGCATGAACTAAGCCTACTATTTAGCACAAATGAGTTGTCCTTGGCAAATCAGCCAAAAGCTGGGGTGTGTGTGTCGGGGGTGGGGTGGGGGGTGGGGGAGGTCCCCCGGTCTCTGACACAGAAGGAGTAGACAGACCTCTGTGTGCATTCCTGACATCTCCTTTTAGGATCAACCATTTGAGAGCCCTTAGTCACTTGGTCAGTAAGTTCCAAGAGGCTCCAATTTTCTTGGTGTCATGTACTTGAGGGTCTGAGAATGTTGGGAGTAAAGAAAACGTGGCATCTGCCTTTAGCGGCTTCAGTGTCTAGCAGGAAGTGGCTTGCTTAGGCTTCCATGACCTTCATGATTTCTCAAAGATCCTGATAAACCCAGCTGATGAGGTCAAATGTCTAAAGCACCTTACTGAATTCTACTGATGGGCTGTGTCACATGCACGCAGAGCTCTGTGCTGGGCGACCCTGGAGGGCCAGGCAGGAGAGAGGATGGCAGTGGTCAGCACTGGTTTCTGGAAAGGGTGACATGCTGTACACAGGTGTTAGTTATGGGTATTGCCAGCCTCAGGCTTTGATGTCCGAGGCCATTTTACTTGTCTGATTTTATTTTGTTAATTAAAGAAAGCCTGTTTTCAATAACTCTAAACCAAGACTTGTTTATTGTGCAGGAAACTATTAAAACATTAATGGGCCGTGAGTGGCCCGCTTACCTTTGTAGAGCCTTATCTTCTCACCACTTGTGCTGTGTTAAACCCTTCCAGATTCCCCAAAGCCAACGCTTCCTCCCTGCTGGGCCCTGGGCTATGGCTTTCCTTGCTGTGCTAACACTTGCTGGGCCGCAGGGTCCAAGAAGAAATGACCCCCCTTTTTTTTAAAATTTAAATTATGTGTGTGTATGTATGTATGTATGTGTGTGTGTGTGTGTGTGTGTGTGTGTGTGTGTGTGTGTGTGTGTGTGTGTGTGTGTGTGTGTGTGTGTGTGTGTGTGTGTGTGTGTGTGTGTGTGTGTGTGTGTGTGTGTGTGTGTGTGTGTGTGTGTGTGTGTGTGTGTGTGTGTGTGTGTGTGTGTGTGTGTGTGTATGTGTGTGTGTGTGTGTGTGTGTGTGTGTGTGTGTGTGTGTGTGTGTGTGTGTGTGTGTGTGTGTGTGTGTGTGTGTGTGTGTGTGTGTGTGTGTGTGTGTGTGTGTGTGTGTGTGTGTGTGTGTGTGTGTGTGTGTGTGTGTGTGTGTGTGTGTGTGTGTGTGTGTGTGTGTGTGTGTGTGTGTGTGTGTGTGTGTGTGTGTGTGTGTGTGTGTGTGTGTGTGTGTGTGTGTGTGTGTGTGTGTGTGTGTGTGTGTGTGTGTGTGTGTGTGTGTGTGTGTTTGCCCCAGTGGTTATGGAGGTCAGAGGACACCTTGCAGGAGTTGGTTCTCTTTTGTTATCATGTGGGATCCAGGGATTGAACTCATGTCGTCAGGCTTGGTAGGAAGAACCTTTACCTGCCGTGTCATCTTGACAGATGTTCTTGTTCGTTCTCTCTCTCTCTCTCTCTCTCTCCTCTCTCTCTCTCTCTCCCTCCTCCCTCCTCTCTCCCCTTCCTTCTCCTTCCTTCCTTCCTTCCTTCCTTCCTTCCTTCCTTCCTTCCTTCCCTCTTTCCTGAGGAGCCTTTCTTAGGGTCTTTACCCATAAGGGCTCCATCTGTTGCTATAGTGGCGACTGTGACAGTCTGTTTCTTCACAAGAAAGCTACTCATGTTCTCACGTGTGGCATCCCCCATGGTCTTGCCCAGTGGTTAAGAGAGGAGGTACTAACAGATTAAGTTGAACAGAGAGTGTTAAGTAAAGGAAAAAAAAGCACGATTCTGCCTCCCACCAGCTATCCCTGGTAAAGCGCCATATGTATCTAGATGGGTATCTATAGCACAGTCAGACCACATACATGCTCCCAGCACATGCTTTGGCCTCCAGCACTGACAGGCACCCTCCCTGGAGAGTCACAAGTCTCTAAGGGCTGCCCCAGGCGGCTCCGATGCGAGAACTGTTGCAATGGGGCCAACTGTGGCCAACTGCGTCAGTAGCATAGCATGTGCAATAGTTTTGTAACATGGCCTTCTGCCTGCTTACTCCATACACAGCACTTGTCCAAACCACTGCTCCCTGGAGAATGACTCTGACACTCCCAGCCAAGACCTCTGCTTTGGTTCAAACCTCAATACGGGAAAACACTAATCTTTTTACCCAATAAACCATCCAGTACCTACAAACTTGGAGAGTGCATGCACGACCCAGTCCTGCGGGCTGTTCCACAGTTGAAATCTCACCACACCCCAGCTTACCCTGGTGTGGCTCTCACCACCAAGTCCAGTTTCCTCTTGGTCTCCCTTTAAATTTTCCTCTGATACTCTCACCCCCATGAAACCAAAGACTTTCGTGTTAAAAACAGCCGTCTGTCCCATTTGTATTTACCCTGAAGACCTACTGGAGGGCTATTTCCCATGGTGCACACTTGGGCTCTGACGTCCAACCTCACAGGATTAGGGGCACCTGCATTCTGTGGACTCGCTAGATGATCTTAGGCAAGGTTGTTGGCGCCTTTAAGCCTCCCTTTTTGACTCCATGAACTGGAAATATTGATGATGAGGTAATACTTGATTGATTGATGAGGTAATACTTGACTGGGGAAAAGTTTGGGAAACTGAGTTCTGGGTCCTCTAACTGTTAAATATGGCTGGCTCGAGGATCCACACGAGCCTAAAGAGGACCCATTTCCTAAGAAAGTGGTCCCTCGTTCATGTGTTTGCTCGTATTAAGTGATATAAATTTTTAGTTATGAGTGGCAGCTGTGAGCTCCTTCTCCTAGTTGCAAGGGAAAGTTCTTGAGAAAGTAAAAATCTGTCTTTAATTGTGGTATTAAATTCAGAGCAGCGAAACCTCCAACACAAAGGAATTGGCACAAGCCCTGAAAAGCACCAGGCTAAACTGCAGGCCTTCTAGGCTGGGGATGGGGGGCTCAGGGAGGGAGGGAGACAGGGAGTAGTCAGGAAACCAAGTGGGACAGAAACAATCCTATTTTGGTTTTTGTTAGTGAATGGCATACTACATAGATCAGAGACTTTTTATAAAACACAAACCCCCACTGTACACAAAGCACAGGAAAACGTGAGGAAAAGGGGGAAAAGTAAAAGCAGCTTAGGGTGTGTTAACGCTGCTATTCTGTCAGCTTAAAGAGTATTTTATGCTTGATCAACAGCTCTTTTTTATTGTGCTTTTCTTTCATTCATTGAAGACATCAAAGCAGGCCCCACCAGCGTACCTGCCCTTCTGGAGCGCTTGGGAGGAGGCTCTAATGAAGCCGGCCTCTGGGAGCCGGAGACCCCCGTGGACACGGCAGTTCAAAGGGAATATTTCAACAATGATTACATTTTGTAAATCTTTTTATGAAAGAGACAGCTTATTTCCTGCTTTTTCATGAAAAAATAGATTCTATCCATTAAAGTGAGTCCGTGCCACGGAAGCTGCCCGAGATCTGAGGTGCGGCATAGAGATTAAGGGGACAACCACCCGATGAAATTGTCCTGAGTTCCTATGTCCGGGGCTGGGGTGACAGTACCGGATGTGTGGGGCGGAGCTGAGATGGTGGCACCACAGCTTGGCCTTGGAAAACGTGGCGTGAATGTGAGGTGGAGAACGTGCCCGTGCGGGTGCGTGCACATGTGCGTGCGTGCGTGCGTGCGTACATATGTAGAAGCTTTAGGGTTGAATTTTTCTCCCTGGAACCTGTGATTATGATCTGTTCTCTTTTAAGTTTCTATTCCACGAAGAATATCAGTCCAGGGAGCATCAAGTCATAGACACTTCTATCCCGTACAAGCAAAATGAAAGATGATTTTTCTTTCCACTTCATTAAGAGTTGTATTTTAATGCCTAGATATAACTTTCCCGCAGGAAGTTAGTCATAGAAAGGTAGGTTTGTTCCTAAGAGACAAGGGAGGCTTTCTTTATTAGTGGCTACTGTCTGTCTTAAAAGGCAGGGCCTAACTAACTCTTTGTAAGTTTTGATTTTCACAATCAAGTATTCTTTTCCCCAACATTTTTTTTTTACTTGTTTTTCAAGGAGAAAGTTGTGTAGAGTAGGGGCAAGAAAGAAACATGACTTCCTGGGGAGTACAAAATGAAAAAACGAAACAAAACAAAATGCAAACCTATGTTTTCTACATATTGGATTCCAATTCTTATTAACTGCCTGCTGTCTAACAAGGGCAGACAGTCACACTTGGGGTTGGCTGAATGGTGGCCCAGGGAGGTAACTTTTCTCTTTGAAGGGATAGGCAGGAGATTGGAAGTCAGGGTTCAGTAGAGTGTGGCTCCATTTTAATAATCATTCTACTAGAAATGTTCCTCCCAAATATGGCTGGGGTTTACAGCAAACCCATGAGGGGGATAGAGCCAGGAAAGGGAAAAGGACCGTGACAGTCAGAAGCCCAGTGACTTCAGATTTCTCCCACAGTCATCCTGCAGCTGAGTGCCCAGAGAGCTAAGCCCCAGCCAGGAACAAACTCCAGGTCTCACCCTCCAGCCCCTGGATTCTTTGTGACTATACACTTTGATACATGGTTATTGTTTTAAGACAGGTTTACATGTAACCCAGACTGACCTTGAAGTCACCATGCAGTCTGGGATAATTCCAAACTTCTTATCCAACTGCCTATATTCCCCAAACACTGGGATAACAGGCTTGCTCCACCATCCCCAGCCACTTTGGGGATTTTCTGCCCAGCAGGTGACCCCTGTCTGGCCTATGCACAGGTCTTTGCTTCTTCCTTTTTCCTTCTGTCCTCTGTCCTCTGCGCACTGTCTCTGTGTTCTTTCCTTTCTGATCTGATCTCTTACTTCCACTCCCAGCACATCTCTCCCTTTCTTCTGACCTGTGGTAAGCCCACAGAAGAATCTCAGATGACCCCGATCTCTCAGAGGCTATCCAAACCAAAGGTACTTCCTACTCCATTCACCACAAGAAGAAAGAGGGGAGGAAGCCACAAGCCCTTTGCCAGGCTGGAACGGAGGCTTCTACAGAGCCCCACAGGCAGGCACAGAGGCAGTCTGAGCAGACCACAGAGGAAGCTTTAGTCTTGCAGGTTTTGAATTCTTGAGAACCGGGCAGTGCACCTGGGTGCAGCTCTGGGGCTCCAGAGCCCTAGACTAAAACCTGGACTCATCACTGGCTGCCATGGAAGCTTCCCTGATTACTGTGAAGATCTACATTCCTATACCTGTCTTCTCCTTCCAGAACACCTCTATTTAGATTCCACTGGTCCAGGAATCATCTTCTCCTTGTCTGCAATGTGGCAGCCATTTTTGAGAGGCATTAGAGTATTCGAGCTTCATATTAAGGTTAGAGTAAGCACTGTTTTGAAAACTCCACTCCAGCTCTGCGGGATGCAAGGGGCCAAAGCTAACTTAATAAACTTAAAAAAAAAAAAAGAAAAACCCCAAAACCCCACAAAGCAGCTAAATTGGCCTCACGGGTGAGCCATCATTAGGGAGGCCTGGAGCCAGTGTGGATGGGAAGTGGGGATTACCAGTTGGTTCACCTCTGCTGACAATCTCCTCCTCCAGAGACTGTGACAGAATTTAGAGTTTTACAATAAAATTTGCCTTTGTTAGGAAGTGACTGGTAAAACATGACCACATGGGGGAGTTTACAACTTCAGCAACAGGTTTTTTTTTCCCCCCTTAATGCTGAAACAGCACATGCTTTTTATGGTCAGATCTATTTCCTTCTGAATGTGTAGATTAAATTTATAACTAAACAATACTCATTACTACAAACAATTCAATTTTTTCCCCTAAGTATTTCCGGGAGTTGTAAAGAGGCATCTTGTCTATGGAGCTGGAATACAAGGTACAGGCCCCACAGTGTGCCCCGAGTGTCAACGTGAAGGACCTTAGCAGTGATTTTTGTCATGGTAAACATGATAAGAGCAGTGACCTCGAGAGAAGAAATACCATTTTAACCCAGAATATTTATTTTTACCTTCTGAGCAATGGTCTCTGAATAGTTCATCTCCTAAGAAAGACAGATTCAAAAAGGTATTGTATAGAACCAACCACGCAGGCAAGGTTACACTCATTTGGTTTTGTGGCTAAGTTCCAGTTGGTAGTGATCTACTAGTGATGGAAATTTAGGGGCAGGTCAGGCGCACACATCTATCATCACTGTGCTATTATTGCCTAATAAAAATAATACAGACTGCATGACTATTATGTTTGCCAGGTCTTTAAGGGTCTTTTGCCTCTGTTAAGCTACCATACTAAGAGTAGAGCCTATTGCTTACTTCACAAAAATGGTGGCAGCTTCAAACGATGTATACCTGCTTGCATTCTGACTTGGCAATTACAAACATCCTGCAGATAGGCCAAATTGTGCTCTTCTAGATGATGCTCCAATTAAAAATAATAATAATTCAGGATTTTTCTGACTGTTAAAAAAAACCGAACTGTCTGGGTAAACATTTGACTTCTTGTTCAACCACATCAACCCTTCTGTATTGTTCTGCAGGAACACATTTATGAGTTCAAGTTCAGGCTTAAACTAAATAAACTGCTCATCCGGAGTTTACAGCACAGCCTCATTTACATGTGTTCTCTCTGAACTCTGCCGGCACAGTGTGCTAGTTTCCAAGGCTTGGTGAAGGAATGCTTTAAGGCTGGCATCTGGACTGCTTTCTCAGGCACAGCGGCCCTCTCAGGGCCCCTGGCAGCACCGCACTATGATTGCTATTAACATCTCTGCTCTTAGAGGACACAGGGAGAAACGATGGATGCAGAGCCCGAGGGCCAGGGCTTCCCAAGTTTCCCTCTTAGGCATGTGACTTACAATCTTAGCAAGGGTGCATCATGAATTCTAGATGCATATCCTAGAACTCCCTAGCCTTCAAGTTTTCTGCAGCCAGTCTTCAGTCTCTTTGGAACTGGCCAACACACACTTCTTCTTTTCAGAAGTGAAGATGGGAGTTGCCTTATACTAGTTTCTGTCTTGTGAATGAAGTTGAAAGGTATTGTCAGAAAAATGCTTTCACCCCCCAAAAAAACTTCATTTCATTTTACAGAAAAAACGAACCCAAACCCAAACCAACAACAAGAATACCCCCCACACACACACACACACACACACACACACACACACACACACACACACACACACACCCCCCAGGAGTTTGAAGTCAACAACATCTTGGGAGTTGAAAGTCAATGAATAAGCATCTAAGAGGGAGAGCTACAGCTGAGGTCCTGAGTTGTTTCCTAGGAAGCAAGGTAGAGAGAGCTGGTCCTGTCCAGCCAAGACTGACACTTAGCTCTTTGCTAATTAGGGATCCAGAAGGCCAGAGGAGACGGCCATGGTCTTCACAAACTGCTGTGAGAGGACGAGAATGAGGCAATCTGTTTCTTGTCTTCTCTCTGAACGAGAGAGAGTTTATCGAGCAACACAGGAACTGAAGACAGCACCCAGTAGCACTGATAGTGACTGTCCCTCTCATGGTATCTCTTTACACAAAACAGTTCTCCCTCAGCTGTGACCCCGCCCAGCCAGACGGTACAGTGCTGGTTCCCACGTTCAGCAGGAGCCCCCTCCAAGGTGACCCATTACAAACTATACAAATGGCTTAAGAATCATTGCTGGGGCGTGTGTGTGTGTGAGTGTGTGTGTGTGTGTGTGTGTGTGTGTGTGTGTGTGTGTGTGTGTGTGTGTGCATGCGTGCGTGTGTGCGTGCTGTGAGGCTCAGGAAATAGAGCCAGGGTGGATTAGGGCAGTCACAGGGACCTCTGTCATTGGTTTTGCACATCAGTCGAGAAGTGACTGAGAAGACCTTGCTTGAATGGTGGGTAGGAGGATGAAATGAAACAAGGTATGAAGCATGATTGTCATCTGATTGTCCTCGCAGGCCCAGAAAGACAGAAATCTCCTTTCCACGTGCTGGCTGATGGACTTTGTTTGGATTGGCAGAGCAACGGCACATGCAAAGTGGCTCTATGCTACATTTCACTCTGCCTCAGTTTCCATCCACGCTGAAAAATACTCAGTATCTGAAACTGAATATGCTTCAGATCAAACCTTTTGCTGTGAAATCTGTAGGTTTATTCTATGTTAATGTGGACACACGCGGAGCCGAATCTGTGTTGTGCCGAAACGGGTTTGAGTCTGGTTTTCTCTGGGTACCTATGGTACCTGTGGGATGTACCTATGGGATGGCATCAGTGCTCACAGCTCTGAAGAACGTCTTACTCTCTACCCAGGACTGACTCTCACTCCTCCAACGGATGATGACGGGCTTATGTGTGAGATGTTGCCATTCCTTTGTGCGGTTTTGGCTTTTCTTTTTTATTTCTCATAAATGCTAATAATAATTTCTGTCCCTTGTTCATGGCCAATGGGCCATTGCATTGACGGTTCCTCCACAGAAGACATTAGGCGCACCTTTCCAATCCACCAAATGATCCTTGCAAAATGGTGTGCGGGAGGAATCTGAAGCTCCTAACTGCTTTGAGGACAAAACAGTTTGGTGGTTCACAAGTGCTTTCTGCTTGTTTACAGTGTCTGGGTGGGTTTGCGCCGAGAGCTACTCAGCCTGTGCCTCTTCTGTAAACAGCTCTCTAGTCTTGTTTCTTTCCCTGAAAGCAAAGGAAGCCTGGCTAATTCTGAAGGCTTAGCTGGAATGGAAGGAAGAGAACGAAGTGAGCAAGCTGCCTCCTGTACAAGAATTGCACACTCGGAGGGAGGACTTCCTCTTACACCGCCGCAGCCTCAGTTATCCGGCACTTGGGAATGCCCTGTCGTGCTAATTCCTTGCCTGATTCCTACACAAAGAAAGCAGCAAGGAACAGGTGACGACCAGTCTAGATTTCATAGCCGTGACCCCAGGCCAGAGGAGCTTTAGCGAACTCCATGAGGACTTCTATCCAGCAGCCTACTGTGAGGCAAAGTCCAGGGGAGGAGCGGAACAAACAGGCTTTTGGGACGATGCTAGGGGTTGGAGAACTGTGATGTCACTAGGGGAGGTGGAACAGAACCCGGTTCTTCCGCACATTTTGACAGGAGAAAATATTGGGGAAGAAACTATACTGAGATATACAGGATGGCTGTGGCCGGAACGGCACACACAGCGTGAGCCACACAGCAGAGCTGTGACATCACCTCTCATTGGCTTGTCATTACCATATTTCATAATATTTGCCTAGAAAGACACATAAAGCCTATCAGGTCAAATTAATCCTAATGATCAATTTTCATCTTATTCTAATTAAACAATTTCAATTTAATGAATGCAAGCATGGAAATTAGTCAAAATTACAAATGTAAATGTTGAACTTTAAATCAAAGGTCCTTCCCATTCCTCAGCTCCAGTAAAAGCACTTTCAAGTGCTTGCCTGTGAGGTGATGGGCATGTTAACCTTTGTCTGCACTGTGAAGGGCACAAAACCCTGCAGAAAAAAAGCTACCCAGGAGAACGGACAGGCCTTTCACACACACACACACACACACACATACACACCCTACGTCTATGAAGATAAATCCTCTGAAGGTGAACTGAGGTAAAAGCTTATATTCCCCAAGAATCCAAAGCACTTGGGTCATGCTACTGCAGTGGTTCTCAACCTGTGGATTGAGACTCCTTTTTGGGGGAAGGTCAAATGACCTTTCACAGGGGGGCTGCCTAAGACCATCAGAAAACACAAATATTTATGTTATGATTCATGACAGTAGCAAGATGACAGTTACGAGGTAGCAAGGAAATAATGTTATGGTTGGGGTCACCACAGCATGAGGAACTAGAAAGGGTCACAATTCTAAAGGTGACTGATCAAATGGACAGTGGGCTCTTATAAAATACCTCTCTAAAATATAAAATATAAACCGTGTCACCAGGCCACACACTAAGCCACCAGCCCCCTTCCCCTTCTGCAGTCAGACTCCGGGTCTCTGTCCCGGATGTGGCACATGACCTGTGAACTGTTTCACCTCGAGGGCTTTGGCCCTTTATTTAAAGACGCTGCTTTGCTAAAGTGGAAAAGATTTTGTTGCAACATGCAGTTAAATTTCTATCACGAAACAACGTGTCCTAAGTAAATAATCTTTAAGGGAATTACCAGCTTCCGTGTTATTTCTTTAGCCTCAAAAACTACTGGCAGCTTGAAATGGATTTCAAAATTGTTCGGGTGAATAAATAACCCAAGTGATTTCCACCAAGATATTAGAAAGCCGCCTTTCTGTTGATTGTGTGTGTGTGTGTGTGTGTGTGTGTGTGTGTGTGTGTGTGTGTAATCTCCATATATACCCATATACCCAAAATGGATGGATTCAGAGCTCTGGAACAGAAAAAGCAAAGTTCTAGCAAAATGACCCTTATTTATTTATTTATTTATTTATTTATTTATTTATTTATTTATTTATTTATTATTTTCACCCTAAAAAGAGAGTAAGTAGTTACAAAAATCTAAAAGAGAGATGCATGCCTTTTTTTTTTTTTTTTTTAAATTTAAAAACTTTGTGTTGCTGAATCACAGTTCAAGTGGGGCTGCCCCTACACCAGCTTCTGGTTTTGGGAGACCGCTCTGGTCTTACTCTTACTAGGCAGATGGCCGGTCTCTCCTCTCCAAAGGAGGGCTTCACCATGACACGCCTCTCCATCTCTGCTCACTCCCGATTATATACGAGAATTATTTGATAGCATTCATCTGGCTATTACTGTTTGGGGACATTCCAGGAGAAGAGCAGTGTGGTTTAGTGATATAGTTAATTGGTGTAGTAATCACCATTAGCCTTGGTAATGATGGTAAAATCCCTATACCTTAGTTAATGGTCATGGGTGAGCCATTTTGGACTGCCGAGGGTAGCAAGGGTTTTATCTTCTACCCCAGGGAGTGACACTTAGCCCATCACGTTCAAGGTTTGACCTTCACTGAGCGCATGATCCTAATCCCTAGATTTCATAATCTTAACTGGGAAACATTAAAATATGGATTCACTCCAGTTGGCAAGAATCTTTATGTTCTTTTCACTGAAAAAGCTATAAATTCAATGGCTGACCTTTTATTTCCAGGTCACAAGTGACACCCACTCACCTCCATCCATTCACATAGGATTTATGCTAGGGTTTGCAGGTTGAAGCCATGAAAGTTGAACTTTAATGAAATGTCTTTCAAAGATGTACACTTAGCCAAAAAAAATCTCCCAAGAAATTAGTGATAACTTTTTCCCCCCCAAACAGTGATTACACCCCGTGCTCACTGACGGTCTCATCTGAATCTACTGATAGTTCGCCCACAGACAGCTTCTTCTACAGTCATTTTTCTGGGCGTACAAATCGTTCGCATTTGGGAGATAATAGCACCTTAGTTTTGGTTTAGAATCCTAAGCTGAAAGCCTTTTGAGCCATTCTCTTCACGTCACTACAACGCATTCCATCCCCAGCTGAAAATGTTCCTTGTCCTTCTGCACCAGATCAATGGTATTGATGGGAGGCGGTCGTTCCTGCCGTCAATCAGGGAAATGTGATCTGATGGGGCCCCAGTGCAGTGAGATAAGGAAGGAGCTCCAAACCTGCTCAGGACCACACCGTCTGAATGAGATCAATGCTTCCCACCCGGACCGTCCCCACCGTGCGGCACCCTAACTGTCACCATTAATAATGTAGAAGGAGTTGATTAACTTAAGTAAAGTGCTCTCTGCTGGGTAAGCACACAGAGAGCTGCAAGGGCTGGGCAGAGAAGAACGAAACGTCATTTTTATTTTTCATGTGGACGTGCGCTCACTTTCCATTCTTCTCTTGTAACAATTACTGTACCAGCCACTCTGACGGAGTCAATAAATTGATCGGGGTCTTGACGCAGCAGCAGAGCAGGCTAATCTGATGCACCATTATCTGCCCAGAGAGTATGGGGTGGGGCGCACCCAGGGAACAGAGAGCAAAAGGGGGGTGAGTCAGGAAAGGAGAACCTGCTTGTCCTAGGTGAGTACCTCTCCACAGGACACTTCTGGGACAGTAAGACCCACGTGTGGCAGGTGTGGTGCATGTGTTGGGAAAGAACAGGGGGAAAAAAAAACCCAAAAATCCCCTGGCTTTCAGCTTGGTTAAAGGATGCAGCCTAAGTAATACCATGTGCACCACTTATTTGGGTCCCTGTGGAGCTTCAGTCACTCACACGATCTGCAATTCAATGAGGATCACCACCCCATTAGGACTAATCATGTCAGCCTTACTATCTGACAAAACAAACATCCAGAAACTGCCCCTCCCAGCTTCACAACTTGCTTTTGCACTGAGATTTTGTTCTTCCTTCCCTCACCAGGCATAAAGTTTAATTGTTTTTATTTAACGTGGAATTCTACATGGAGACTCCCCACTGCACCCCTTCCCAGATTTATCCTTAGACTAAGGAACCGGGGGTGTGGACTCAGTTTCAACTCGCTCCTTGGGAAGATGCTAAACATGTTCTTAATAAACAGCACCATTGTAGCGGCCATACACTTCATGGAAAACCCATGTGGAAGGCTGAACTGGTCATTCCGCTCAAGGGGTTTCACCCTGTTAACCCTCGGCCGTTTCCTCCCATTCACAGGCCTTTGTCTGAGGAGAATTTAGACTATTGCAGTTTTGCCTCAGAGCCTACCAAACTTCATTTTAATGAGAGTGAGAAGTAGAGACGGGGCCTTCTCACTCTACTTAGACTAAACCTGGATGCCACACCAGTGGCAGGAAGGAGGGAATAAATTCATGACTTTATCAAAATGTGACTTCTGAGGGTCAGGAGGCTGTAATGGAATCACCATGGTCACATGATAAATCAACTCAGATCTGCCTCCTTCCAAAGCCTGTATTTTCGTGACTCTTTCCTCCTGGAAAGGAGAAAACTCAAGACCACATGTCTTCACATGCAATGTCTGCCTGCAAATTCCATGCCCAGCAGGAGATCACACCACGCAAGGCCAAGGGCTCTTCCTGCTCTGACCCCTCCATGCCTTTCTGCAAGTCTTAATGTTCTACAAAATAAAGGTCAAGACTCTCTCCCCCAGATCCAGGGTTATGTTCATTCGTGACTAGGATCTGGTTTAAACTCCAGTCTCACAGTCCAGCACTCTCAGTTGCTGACTTTATATGACAGATCACACACTGTTCTCTGCCCA
Organism: Rattus rattus; assembly: GCF_011064425.1. Lineage (NCBI taxonomy): Eukaryota > Metazoa > Chordata > Mammalia > Rodentia > Muridae > Rattus > Rattus rattus. The sequence continues at coordinate 56,400,809 of NC_046154.1, forward strand.
CAATCTAACTTCTCCGTGGTACACCTCTCCGGAAGATCTCTGCGACAGGGAGCTCTTCCACCATGGATACTTCTATAAAACTAACTCTGTCATCACCTCTGATGTATACTCCCCGCCCCACATTTTCCCTCCAGAGTTCTTCTTGCTCTGCTGTCCTACTAATAGACCACACATGTTCCCATGATGTCATTCATCAGACTTTATTGGAATTTGTTTACTTCCCCCACCAGAAGTCTTCAAACTTTGCAGCGTGGTGGTTAGATTACATGTACCCAAGACCTTTCTCAGAGCTCAGTATGGTTATGAGGAATACAGTAGGTATAAATAAATAAAACCTGACTTCCCTCATCTCCTTAAGCCCCATGTGGGTGACAAGTGGGAGAGATAAGCTGGGCAGTCAGGCACCCTGACGCCTGGTCCAATGCTTTCCCCACTTTCCCAGTATGCACAAGACCGACCTATGGTTGGCCTCATCTCGGGACCTCCCTATAGTACAGTGTTCCTATATTCCTTGTACTTCTCTACTACTTTTTCCCTGTCCATACATGTAAGCACACATGACCAGGCACCAGCAGATGAGGGGTTAGGCTGAATGGCCAAGGCTGAAGGTCATAAGAACCGGTCATCAGTTCTTCCATTGTTCAAGGCAACAGGAGGCAAGCTGCCCACCTAGCCTGTCTTGAGCACTTCCTGCATCCTGAGTCATCCAAGGCAGGAGCGTGAGGACCTGAAGTTGCTCTTATTCGGTGTTCGTGCTCAAACTTGGGGAGGGGGCAACACACAAACAGGCAAGGACCAGCTGTGCTAACCGGGTACTAACACCAGCACAGAGGTGTTGGAGGTCAGGAGCCTCTGGGCCTCAGGAGTGAGTGTGGAAAAAAATATCAGGGCAGCAGTAACTCACTTTGGTTCTGCTGCAAGGATGCACTTGTGAGGCCTTTGAGAAAGTCTTCATGAAGAGGTTAGGGAGAGGCACGAACTGTGTTGCTTCAGGGCAGTGAGAACAGTGCTTTAGCGACTGACCATACGGTGAGTGTGTGAGGCAATATCCCCAGAAAAGAGGTCACTAATGACTGCATTTTCCCTTCATCTTTAGTACATACTTGGGAGTGTAATGAGGGGCTGAGGAGACAGGAAGTCAGCGGAAGTCAGCAGCTCTTTGGAGACTCATTTTAGACCTAGGGCTCTGGCTTGGAACTGTGTGTCCTTCACACTGCCAAAGTCTTGGACTCATTAGCAGCCCTGCGAAGGCCCTGGCCAGACAAAGTCTGGGTCCTCAATCCTTCCCTCATGTGGACAGTCATCACTTAGAGTGTAGGAGACTTTTGTGGAATTGGCTCCTGGTCCTGGGTTTTTCCTTGCAAAGGCTGAATGAACTCTGAGAATCTACTGTGCTGTGGCCTCCTGGAGTTCATGCAGCAGGGAGGGTGCTGGGCTCAGCTTCCTGTTCTCTAAGCTCTGTTGACTCAGGCTGAGCAGAGCCCAGCCTGTTCTTCTGTAGAGGAAGCACCTGGCTCGGACTCTGGAAGCTGGGTGAACCCTGGGGGCACAGGAGGGCACTGTGTACAGAAGCCCCATGTGCCCCCACATGCCCTCTGTACAGCTTTCTCTGTCTACAATCACCCAGAGAGATGTGTCCTGCTAGGGAACAGCCCTGTCCTCTTCCTGGACCTCAAACAGCAGCTGAAAGAGATGATACTCTGTTACTCACTCACTCTCTCTCTCTCTCTCTCTCTCTCTCTCTCTCTCTGACTGTTTCTCTCTTACACACACACACACACACACACACACACACACACACACACTCACACACACACACACAGCGCCTCCTTGAGACTCAGAAAGGGAGTGAAGAAAAAAAAACTATATGAAACTATACCAGTATTAAGAAAGAAATCAGGGAAGTTGAAAAGTATATGAACCTTCTCAGAGAGTGGGAAAATGGTGGATACTGTTAACAGCCTTACCATGACAGACTGCTTCTTCCATGGAGTTAACTTTGTTTAGGCAAAAGAACATGGTCAATATTGGGCAATGGGCTAAGATTTAAGCCAAACAATACAATCGCATGTTATCTTTCCCAACACCTAAATGTTGGACTACAATGAGACTCGGGTTCAGCTAATGAGAGCTAAATAGAAATTCGGTAGCCAGGCACAAACGTGGAGTCAGGCACCTTTCTCTGCTATTGCTAGAACAGTGGGGTATGCTATAGGGATGATGCTTGGAGCTGCTCGAAATTCTGGAGTTGGGGGGACCAAGCACGAAGACAGAAAGCATGAGGATGACAGAGCAGACTGTTAGGAAGAACATGCATGGGTTGGGTCCCTGCTGGAGTCCCACAGCCGCTGAGACAATGACAGCCACAACCACTGTCTTGTGTTTTTAGAAAAATAACCTTGATTAGCTTAAGCAATGCTTAACTGGCCTTTCTCCTAGTAAGTAGACACTACTATTGACTTTGTCAAATAGATATGGAAGCCTAATTTCAAAGGAACATAGGCAGGATGTGAAAACAGATCATTCCCATTCCAAAGCTAATGGCTTTGTGCCTGTTCTACTGTGCTCAGATTAGAGTGTCAAAGACACATGTCCCTTATCCCAGAACCTCCAGACAGAGGCATTCCTCATCCATGCAAACTGTCATCCAAGCGTCACTAACTCCTGTCCTCCAAGTGTCCTAACTACTGTCTATAGTCCCACTTTTTAAATCTGTGAGTCATGGATATGGAGTTGTGAAGCTGAACATGGGGTTTTAAAAATGTCGGAAACAGTAAATAAGACGTTTTTAGATATGCAATGACAAGAAATTAATTAAAAGTCAAGTGAGTGGCGAGCCTGGAGTGTTTGGGCAGCACCGGCCCATGCTGCACTGCAGGGCATGTTTGCAGGCTTGCCCAGGGTGTGATGTGTGCTCTGCCCCATGCGCCATCACACCGTGTAGTCATAACTCAAGCTACTCGAAACACCTCAGCTCACAGTGAGATTATTGCCGGTTATGAATTGCAGTGTTTTTATTAATCATGCAAAGTTTTCTGCTCTTACAGAAACATGGTGGTTTCATTACGGAAAATAAAGACTTTAAATATTTTCCTGCCATTGTTCCAACTGTCAGCATGCTAGTATCGAATTAGTATATCTCTGGGTTAAGTTCGAACATTTAATTAAAACTTCTTTTGTGTTGTTGACTTGAGTTTCATAGAACATTTATTAAATGAGTTTTCCTTTGTATATGTATAGAATTTCCAACAACTTCTGAAATTGCCCTAAACCTACCTCCGTCATTTTGTTAATAAGTATTTATGAGAAGCAATATTCCCAGTATTGATAACTTTAAAACCAAAACATCGATCAACTCTGAAAAAGCTGAAGGTAGTCTATATCCTGCAGAACCCGAAATGATCGCATCTATTTCATTAGTATGCAAACCTGCCGAAATATTTAATAAATCATAAATCACATGTATACTGACAATTATTTCATAGTAAATTTCTCTATGACTTATTATAAGTAAATGCTTGGTTTGAACCACTGCTTTAAACACCTATAACATATATAACTCAGGTGGTGCAGACCTGCTAATATGGAAAGGGTGGGCCAGTGGGAAGCCTTGGAGGAGCACTGCTCGGCGAAGCGCTGCTTCTTGGTGGCACTGCCCTTCTCTTAAGCCTTTCTCTAATTTTCCATTCTCCCACACTTAACAAACATCACATCTTCAATATTCTTCTTCCTCTATGAATTGTGTGTGTGTGTGTGTGTGTGTGTGTGTGTGTGTGCGTGCACTGATTTCATGTTAATGCGGGTAGAGAAAAGGCAGCAATATTTGCCACACATTGACCCCATGAGGCCTCATGGTCCACACTACAATTCTCAGGATAATCACCGATTTCTATTCGCTAAGATTCGCCCTCCATCTTTATATTTTGGACACAGGAGCCACACCATTTCCAGGATTCTGGAATTATAAGCATGTATCAAGCTCTTGATCCCCAAATATTTTGGAGCATGGCTATCCCCCATACAAAATGATAAATAAAACAAAATAAAAAACAGTCAAAGGTGATAGGAGGGCAGGCACACAAGAACTAAGAAAAGGCAGTAGAACACTTCCTTTGCCTTGCTAGAAAGTGCTACCAAATTAAAACCTGAAAAATGAAATTTCCATTGGTTGAAAAAATTTTAAAGGGAGTTGCATAGCTTAGCAGGGAGTTAGCAAAAGTACAGGCCGAGTCCCTCTGAGCCCTTGCAGAATTGAAACATAGCTTTGTGTCCTGGCCCAACAACCTTGGTAATGTGCTTTAAGAAAATCACTTTCCCTCTTTAAATTAGTTTTCCACGTTTTTAAACTGTAGGACAGGGTTAACAACAATAGATAGATCTTTTCTAAGGAATGCTTTTAAGATCAAATGTGTGTGTGTGTGTGTGTGTGTGTGTGTGTGTACATATATATATATATGTGTGTGTGTGTATGTCATATATGTATAAATAATACTTATCATATATCATATGTATATATAAGAACTCATGTACATATATATTTATACTTATAAATATGCTTTATATTTATATATATTTTATAAATATATGCATATATTTATATATATAAGTATAATATATACATAATACACATACACACACACACATACACACACGCACACACACACACCTGCACACACACACATCATAACTTCAGGTAAGAGAGCAGGCTAAAAAAATGGAATTACTGAGGAAAAGGAGAGAAACTGCCATGGCTACCACCAAAGTCACACACTTGGCTCCTAAGCGATGGAACAAATTCCTAGTCAATTCCTGAGATCAAAACACACACTTGTAGCCATCCTGGCTGTGGTGTTGGGGTAGAGACTGCCTCTTCTCACAGAAGCCTGCACACGTTACAGGCAGCCTTTTCCCCAAGCAGGATGAGAAGACATACAGACTAGAAGGGGGCTGAGGCAGGTCTGCAGAATTTCCACAAGTATCTTGCTCAGAAGATAGAAGGATGAATGGATAGACAGACAGACAGACAGGTAGATAGATAGATGGAAGGATAGATGGATACATAGATAGATGATAGACAGACAGACAGACAGAGATAGAGGCTATAGTGATTAGGCTAAGAGGGATCAACAAGTTCAGCATTCTTTCCATTGGACCCAGAAGACAGGCCTTACATCAAACCAGCTTAGGAGAAATAGCCTGTAAGGTCCCAGTGTGCACAACTAGGTGATCGGATGGTATACAGACTAGTTAGGAACAAACTGGGTTAAGCCTTGGCTCCCCCAGTACCTTGGTGCCAGTTCTCTCTCTCTTTAGCTTGCCAAGTGGTAAATGCCAGCCGCAGAACTGTAAGGAGCATAGGCCTCAAACTCGGTGCTTTGAGTGTTTAATACAGAATACCAACTTAGCCAATAAGTAACTTCTCAAAGTCGGGAGCAGAAGAGATTTTATCTGCTGTTCCTCTTCAGTCAGCTTCAGGAAATGCTCAAATCCACCTGCAGGGCGGGGCAGGATGGGACAGGACTGGGCACTGTGCTACTCTCTAAGAGAAATCTGTGTTCCTTTTGTAACTCTCCAGCTGAGCCTTAGTTTAACGTCTGTGCTGTACTTCTCTTCCGTGGCCAGGAAGTCACGTGGGAGGGAGGGAGGGAGGGAGGCACTAGGCTTGAGCTCAGGGATATGAGTCTCACAGAGCCTCAGGCAAAATGAGGACACAATGTCTGGAGGGGACACTTCTCAGAAGGAGGGGGAGGGGGTTCCTGGCAGGTATATTTTTGGCAGGTAAGGATTCTAATTGTATCTGCTTGGTCTGGGGGAATCTAGAGTTGCACTGCTTTCTTTTTTTTTAAGATGCTCAAATTTTATCTATCACTTGATTGGCAAGAATTAAAAGTGTGTGTGTGTGTGTGTGTGTGTGTGTGTGTGTGTGTGTGTGGTGATTGTGCTTAGGTATACTGTGTAAGAAAAATATCATCAGACCAAAGTTAGGTGAGGACAGAAAAACAACCCAGTTTCTCCTGCCTCATCTGGTCTTCAGAAAATTCTTCCAGCCATTATGTGACGTTGGAGCCTCTTAGCCTAATCACTATTGCCTTTATTTATTTAATTTTCTTCTGAGAGAGCTATTTTTGTAGCACAGGCCAGTCTAGAACTCTTCATGTAGCCCAAGCAAGGCTGAAATTCACGATCCTCCTGCCTCAGCCTCCCAGGTGCTGGCACTATGCCTAGCCACACTGCGCTATTGATGCCACGATTGATGTCAGCCCTCCTGGTTTTTATGTCTCTTTCTTCTTCCACTGTGCTCTCTAGACCTTCAGGACAGTTGGAATTCTTGTCTTCTTTAGGCATTGAAGAACAGAGTAAGCAATAAAACAAATGTTGAAGTGGCTGAAATCCTCGAGAGCTGTGCAGATCACTTAAACTGTAGTTTCTCAGCCAGACCTCAGGGACACTACTTTCTCTGTGGATACCTCTCCGAGGTGGCAGAGTGGGTGCTGTGGGCAACAGATAGAGTGATGAGCGTCACTGCCTTGGTTTGACCTGTGGAAACCTTTCAGGATGGCTGTGAGGCTCAGTCCTGTGCTGTGAACTTGAGCTGAGGAGGTCACACTGTAGGTGGTGCATACGGTGAGGCAGCTAAGATTTACTTAGCAGAAGTTACAGCAAACTGAGATCATACAGAGCTGAGCCAGACTCCTGGGGCTTAAATAACATTTCAGATGCCAAAGCTGCGCCCATACCGAATGATGACGGGTCTGGCGGTGAAGAGAGAACGCTTGCTTTTAATACTATTAGAATTCATTTTTCATTATAAAGAACTTGTCCTCATCAAGGTTCTGCAGGTCAAACATTTTTATCTGAATGTTTGGATTCAACTAGAACCCAAATCAAAATGAGCTCTCTGCTCACTCTTCCTTTGTAAGAATATGCATTCCTATTTATCAACCCAGTTGTGAAGTGTGACCTCTTTTGCTCTAAGAAAATACCTGTTCATAAAGGTTCTTGTTTTAAGAGATCAGATTATATCAGGGGGATGCCCCCAGCTTTCTATGTGAAGAATGGCAGGGTCTGAATCATTCAGGACTGAATCAACAGTATACAAAGAAAGTAAACACTCAAGGACTTTTCCATCAGTTAGCATCAACCATCATGGGGTGCTACTGGAGAAGAGTGTCAGGGTAGAGTGGGAGACAGTTTATTAGAACTTGTGGGCTTTCCAGAGCCCACGGGAGCTGGCTACATCTCTTAGTAAGAGCAGCTTCAGTGTAGACATGGACGAGCAAGGTGAGGAGGGCCACATGCCCGGAGCAGAGGAAGCAGGCAGAAGAGCCAGGCAGAAGAGGGCAGATCACTTGGCAGAGTGTCTAGCCAGAGCCGGAAGCCAGGGTGTGATGTGCCCGGCAACTGGAAGGAGTGTGAATGGAAGTGATCTCTTACAAGTGTAAGAGGGATGCATCTATCCCTCAGTGACAGGAGGATCCTCTGGAGAGAACAACAGACTGGCAGCGAAGGGGGGAGAAGAGCAGCTTTCAATTATCTGTGCTATCTTTCCCTACCAATCACTGCCGATGATGAATAGGTGTAATAAAAGCCAATATTCAACGTTTTCAATTTACATGGAAAGAAGGCCGTAATACATTGTTGCACAGAAGAAATGGCAGGTTACTACACAATGGATATAATCTGACCTTGCTTTTTCCATATACTTGAATGTGTAGAAACCCAGGGTGGGTTTATATAGATAGGGTTAACACTGAGTGAGGCTCCTAGTGAATTTTATTATTTTTCTCATCTGTATTTCCCCAAATTAACATGCATCATGACTGAATGAGATAAAGTCACCACTTCAACACAGGTTTTCTCTTTTGGTGATGGGCTTATTCAACTTAACATACTGTGATTTAGATTCGTCCATACGTGGTATCGGGATGCCCTTCGTTTTTAACAATGAAGTCTCTGTGTGTGAACTGAATTTTAAGATAGATGATTTCAAAGCAATTATGCAACTTCAAACTCACCAGAAAAATCTCAGAGTAGGAAGGTATGTGGAAGTAAGCAAGAAAATGGAGAACAATCCTCTATCAGATGGCATAAGGAATGCTTAGAGATTTCTACCAGGAACTGGGTTCTGGGGAAACAAAGGACCTTTCATTCTTGAATCTGTCTATGGACTTCAGTCGGGATTTCTTCTGCTTTGTGGTGAGACCTGGTCTTATCTCCTATTCCAGGCTAGTCTGGAACTTTCAATCTTCCTGCCTCAGATGACAGGCATGGGATACCATCCAGGCTGTTCTGAATCTACAGAGTCAAACATCTGTTTAGGCAACTCCAACGTTTACTCATGCAGAGGCAGACAGCAAACCAAATATCTGTATGGGGGACTCTTAACTTTACTGGAAAAGCGGTAGAGAGCAAATATCTGACAGCTTTAAAAGTTGTCCTAAATTTCAACCAATCCCGAGTCATGCCTTACAGCAAAGCTATCTAACAACAAGCACAAGCTTAGAAAGTAAAGAACGCAAAGGTGTTCAAGTAAAACTTAGACATTCCTGTAAGCCACGCCCAGGGGCTTATCAGTACAACTACTTGGGAGACTGAGACAGGAGGATCATGAGTTCAAGGCCTATTTGAACCACTGAGTGAGTTCAAGGCTAGCCTGGGTGGTTTAGTGAGATCCCATCTCAAAAGTTTTTGAGAGGTAAAAAGAGGGTTTGGGATCAGTGGTAGAACCTAGCATCTGTGAGTTAACCTCAGTACCACACACATGCATGCATGCACATGTGCACATGCACATACCCAGATGCACACCTCTCTCTCTCTCTCTCTCTCTCTCTCTCTCTCTCTCTCTCTCTCTCTCACACACACACACACACACACACACACACTCATTTGTAAGAAAATACTTTTTCAACTAAGGACTTTCCACAAGGGAGCTATATTTAAGGTCTACTAATATTTATCATTTATATCTAATATTTTGAACAGCTTATTCTTAAACATGGTAATACATATCATAAAATAAAATATTTGGGGGATATAAATTAAAAAGTATAAAACTAGATAGGTTCACAGAGGGCACAGAAAAAGAATCCCATTCTTACGGTTTCTCATGAAATAATCAGGAATGACTTTCTTCAAGCCAAATGCGACAGGTGTCACTGTGGTAAGAAACATTTAAGCTATTGTCCTCACAATGCCAAATATTTAATGGAAAACAAAAAGAATTCAGTTCTAGGTGCCAATACTAGATCTTTATGACATCATTCGTCCAGATGCGTGCAAAATCTGGATTGTAAAGAATTGAAGTTTTTGTGGTCAACACCATGAATACTTAGTCTTTGAGTTAAAGAAGGAACTTATGGGAAAAAGTAACACTGGAAGAACCACGTTTTCATTATAGACAGATAAACAAAGTAGAAAATGTACAGTTTAGATGAGGAGAATTCGTTTGTATAAAATACCATGCAAAATACAAACAAAAACACCATGCAAAATACAAAGAAGACATTTTAAAGCTGTACTTTTCAGGTGTTCCATGAATCGAGCTGATTAGACTCAAGCTTTGAAAGAAACAAAACAGCCACCCTGTATGGAGGGAAGGGAGCCCCACTGTCCCACTTTTCACTGAGCCTGAACATAGACGTCCAAAGCACACAGCAACACCCATCTTCTAAGACGGGTGTTCTCTCTGGAATGGTACGACTTCAAACCACCAGGACAGTATTGGAGTATTTGAAGGTATGGGAAAATAAGCAAATAAGTGGGAGAACGTGAAGACAGGGAGGTTCTGAGTAGGAATTTTAATCTCAGACACCATGTGCAAGCCAGATTTAGAAGAAACAGCAGAAGCTGGAGATTCAAGAGGAGAGCGGTTCCTCTTCTTGGGCACTCCCTTTTCTGCTCAGAGCCGGACTTTCTGGGGTGCTGCTTCAGTGTAAGGGGAGGGGGATCAGAAGCAGTGCTGTAGGTAAGGACAGTAGAGCAGAGCCGTGTCGGAAGGGAGCAGACTCAGGAAGCTCTCGGCTGTAGACAGAAGCTGGGTACCTGACATTTACACGCTAAGCTCATGCACAGAACAACCTGAAGGAAACTTCAAACTGTGTCAAGAACCTCAGAGACAAAATCATTTCGTGGTTATCAATGATGAAAGTGTGTGGTCATATTTTGGTTAGGAAATTGAAGAGTAGTTTATTCTACAAACGTGGACCTAATTCTCTTTCACGGTCCTCTACATATATGCCGTGGGGCCCAGAGGTTTGCTACATCTCAGCTCACAGCAGGCACTTTAAACCTGTTTTAGAAGAGCTCTTCTTAGCCTACACAAACCCAAAAGCACCCGTCTCCTGTACTCAGCCAGCTCTGGGTGTTCTGCACCCTACTTTCAATCAACCATTTCAATATGACTTTCTGCTTAGCACCGCCCAGTCACAGCAACCCCTCGGTCACCTGCTCCGACACACTAGGGACTTAATAAAGGGCTTAGAAATTTTTTGTCCCGCTCCCAGCCCCATCTTTTATAAAGTTTACCAGTTTCCTGGGGCCATAAAATGAGAGGAGTGTCTGGTCTCCCAGTGGCTGCTTCGATACCATGGAAAACAGGTTCCACGGTGGAGCTTGTCTGTCTGCTTATAGCTGCAGAGCCATGGCTGCCACAAGGAGGGAGTACACACTGCCCACCAGCAACCTTAATTTGCCATGGCAAAAGCAGTCTGACCCAGATGCTCTCCTCTCCTACCCCAATACCATAAGCAAGGATCCCAGGCATGTTGTTTACGGTTCCTAAGAGAGCACCTGGCTACCTCGCTACACTGGGCTACCGGGCTTCGAGGGATGGGGTCAGGAGGAAGAGAACTGGAGAGAGCTGGGGCATGTGTGACCTGGTGTGCCCCAAGACACATCAGACTGCACCTGATGAATAAAACAAGCTGCACCACATACAGAAAAGATGAGAGCGGCCCACCTGTGTCTGTTGAGGGATATTTACAAAGCTTGGATCCCGTGGTCCAACACTGACGAATCGGTTTGCGGGGGAGGTGCTGGGTGTCGAGTAGGCTGTGAAGGGAAGGGACACATGCGTTCAGGAAGCAGCACGAGATTGCACACACAAACAACACCAAAACACACAGTCTCCGAGCCTACGCAGCTGATTAATGCAAACACTGTAGCTAGCAAAAGGATCTGGCTAGCAAAGGGAGGGGCGGGCAGGGATTGGCTCCCAGGGGACCGCTGGGGTTAAATGGCATCCAATTGGTGCTTGGAGGAGTTGTTTTCTCCTCAGGTCATTCAGATTAGAACATGCAGGACATTTGCAAAGTGTACTTTGTATGTTAAACATGAGTTCTGGGGGAGAAAGGGGGAGGGGGCGGGGAGGAGAAGGGAGAGAGAGACCCCAGTCTTAGTGACAGGGAGAAAGGAATGGGGTAGGATGTGGAGGAACAGAGACTTTACAGCCATGCTCTCTCATCCACTATGCTTGGAAGAGTCACAGACCAGTTCTAGGCCTCCACAGGTAGAGAAGTCTTAAGGAGAGAATGAAGGGGTTTTCCAGGAAGGGGGTGAAAACCCAGCTAGAGCAAGCAGCCTTTATGGGCCCAGCAGCATCTGTGGAATCTTGAGGATGCCCAGGTGTGCTTGAAACCTCCAGGCTACCACTTGTCCCTTCCCAGGACCCTTCTGCACAAGATAGACTGAGTTGTCACACTGGGACCTTGGCCACCACTTTAGAGTTCACTCTCTTCGCTGGACACGGAAGCTTTGTCATTTTATGTTTATGAGTTTCTTCGCTAGAGAAAAGAAAATCAGGGGCTTTCCGTGAGCTTCGAGCCCAAATACATGTTTAGGTAGGTGGTCCCCAAACTCCAAAAATTTAGCTCACATTCTTTCTCTGTCCTAGAATCTCTAGATTGTTATTTAATTATGACTTTCATTTAATTCTCTCTCTCTCTCTCTCTCTCTCTCTCTTGTGTGTGTGTGTGTGTGTGTGTGTGTGTGTGTGTGTGTGTGTGTGTATGAATATGTGCATGTGACTGCATTCACCTAAAGAATTCAGAAGACAGTGTCAGATTTCCCTGGAACAGGAGTTACAGGGGCTTGTGAACTGCCTGACATCCATGCTGTGGATGAAACTGGGATCCTCTGTGAAAGCAGCAGTACCTGTTTTTAACTGATGAGCTAGCCTGAAAAATTCAAAGTATAAAAGACTCTAGAAAACTAACTCTAGATAGACGCTGTCTAAAGAAACGAAAATAGCTCATAATTTCTGGCACGGCAGTTTGGCCGCTATTGACATCACCTGATTCTCTGGGAGTTCTCGTGCGTCAGGGGAGCTCATGCTTCTTATTCAAGCCCACATAGGGATATAATCCCTGCCAATTGCCCCAAATCCTGTTGGTTACCCTGATGGTGGTAAGAGATGAGCCATTCAGCCAGTCTGTGGTCCCATGGTACAGCTGTGACCCAGTTAAACTGTTGAGCACAAGATGAACCTCAGGGCCCTCTGAGGTCAGGGAAGGACTGTGCTAGGTGCTTTTATCCACTAACGGTTTTGTATAAAAGATGAGGATGCTCTGTGCCATACTGTCTAATGATGGGAATCTGCCCATTTCCTCTGGGCTACCCTCTACGCCAGGAAGTTCCAGTTGAGAGCAAAGTCTACATTCAGGCCTTACACCAGCCAAGTTTGCGTTTCCTTTACCTTTTAGCCTATGGCTTTACTTTAACACATGCTAGGAAATATCAAAGGAGATCGGTGTATTGAAAATGTGGACTATAGTTCCTGCTTCTAGGACACAAGAAGAATGGAGAAAGGTCAGGAGCATGGTAGGGCTAAAATGACCTATTGGACCCATCAGGCCAGGGGAAAGAATTCTTTTTATTTGTGAATGGGCAGGTGGTTTGCCCAGGCACAGAAGTGCATGGAGGGATGTCTGGGTTCTGCAGCTAAGTGACCCATGCTGTGCCACAGCGGGGCCCTTAGTCTGATGGTCTAGGTGGAACAGTGGGCACTGGACAGCTGCTTATCATAGGCACACAGCAAGATTTCTGAGAATGTTTCTTCTATACCTGTGACATCCCCAACAAGCACACTCATTGACCACAGCTTGCAGGTTACTAGGGGTGTGTGTGTGTGTGTGTGTGTGTGTGTGTGTGTGTGTGTGTGTGTGTGCGCGCGCGCGCTTTGATACACTGCTCACAGTAAAGTGGCTTAGGTTGGAAAGGCCTTTTATTAATCCTATTACCTAATTTGCCTTGACTTAAATGGTGACGTTATTACTTCTAACTTGTTTTCTCCTTCCATCATCGAAATTAGAGCGTGTGGGACATTTACAAAGTATACTCTCTGTTGTTACACATGAGCTCCAGGGTAGAAAGACATACCCTGGGCTTAGTGACTCAGAGAAAAGAATGAGGTAGGGCAGTTATCTGGAGAACTTTGGACACCTAAGCTGTAGTCTTGTGCCTAGGAAAGATGGTTCTACAGAAAGGTAACTTCTGGGCACATTTACAGACATAGAAAAATCACGGGAAATATGGAAGATGGGAAGGAAGACAGGAAGAAGGAAGGAGAGGAGGTAAGGAGGGAGGGAGGGAAGAGAGCGTATGATGCCTTTTCCACATAATAGCTACAGCAGGCAGAAACTCAACTCTAATAGGATGTTAGTTCCTGAAAAGATATGAGAGACTTCCCTCAATGAAACCATAGAGTCACGGACTTATATTACTGAGTCAAACCTCAGCTGAAGCTTAAAAAAATAAATATATGTCACAGCAAATTAATTATATACACACAAACAAGAGTTTCTAAAATGAACAAAACACCAGGGCAAGATGGGCAGTGTGGCCCTTAGCTACCGACAACTGGGCCATGCTCCTGCTGTAAAACATTCATAGTTCTCTTGATAGTTTTCAGCCTATTGGAAAGACCAATAGTCAGACACTGTGGGAAGAGCTTTGGGAAACCATGGAATTAGATAGCGAGGGATTGCTACAGACATCTTGAGAGTTTTGAAGGAGAGACCCAGAGGTAACTAGAGACCCACTGTCTTTATGACAACTGCAGGGATATTTCATTTTAGCTACAGAATCTTATTTTAAAAGTCCTTGTTTAAAAACATATTATTAATCATTGGGCAGCGTCTGAAATCCGGTGTTTGCTTTTTGTTTTCAGACATTTTACTGACGCCACCATGGTCTATTTTCCTATTTTCCTAAGATCGTGGAAGACTGTCCTATTTGAAGCTGTCTCCAGCTCTTTCTGAACTATCTGATGATATTTCCTCCTTCATCAGGTGTTATTTCTTCATATCATCAAGGAATCTTAGTTGGGCCTTTGCCATAGTCTTAAATACCAAAATTCAAATCATGGCTGTTCCTCTCCAAAGAGTGACATTCTTCTGGGTTCTTCATATGCACGGCTAATCCCATACTCCTTCATGGGGGACATGTGCCCTCTTGCCATTGTAAGAGCAAACGGGCAAAATGGCTCAAGAATGTCTCTGTGTCTCTCTCTCTCTGTCTCTCTCCATCCCTCCCTCCCTCTCTCCCTCTCTCCCTCCCTCTCAATATTAGCAACAGTTTTACAGGGCCTCTGAGAATGCTGGGAACTGTTAAGGGTAGAGAAAGTAGAGAGAACACATCAACACTGCTCTTCCACACCTCTGCAGGCTCCCTGGGGGCTTAGCTTCTAACTCAGCATTGGATGCGGTAAATAAAGTTGCAGTTGGTGTAGGGCCTCCTTTTCTGAATAAGAAGGAACAGGGGAAGCATGCTGAAGTCCTGGCATCTCCAGATGAATTAGTGCTGACTGCAGCAGTCCTGAGCCAGTGACACTTGCTCACGCTAGTAAGAATTTGGCGGCTATAATTTTGAATGGAGGTTATCACGTTCCTGTCTTTGTTTAAAAAAAAAAAGAAAAGAAAAAAAAAAGCTAGGGCAAAGATGCTGCTGTTAGGATATCTATTGCAAAATCAGGGGATATTTCACAAGAGTGTAATCTTCCAAACGTGGCAAATTAGCAGACTGAATTTGTGCTGCTGCAGTGGACCTAGGCGGGCAGTTTTAAGGTGTAGTTTAGCAACTGAAATGTGATATGAAAGGCAGGAAGGAAGAAGAGAAAAAAACTAGTCTGGGTCTCTTTGTAAAGTGTGACTGCAAAAGGGCCCCTCTTTGGATATTGGGATTGGTCTGTATTCTCATGCTCTCCCAGGAAGCTGAGTGCTGGGTTTGCTCTGGGCTGAGCTGCTGGCTGGGTGGTGCTCTGGTGACTGGGGTCAAATAATGCAAGAGTCCAGGTGAGCATTGAGCCTCTGAATTTACTTCCAGATGCTAGAATCAAGCCTTGCAGGTGGGCCTACTCTCTGCTGGGATGCATGGAGGCAGATTTGTCTCTCCTTTCATCAAAGACACCAACTCCATGAAAGTGGCCAACACTCTTTCTTCAACCTCTGGAGTCCACTGGAGAGTTATTTTAATGGAGTCCTATGTTCTTTCCCCTAAAGATGCTTATCCGCATCCTTGCCACGTGTCAGGCTCTGCTCTGCACACTGTTGCACACAAAGGTGGCAAAGATTCTTGCTATCCTCAGATGTCAGCATCGACGGAGGAAATGCACGAGTAGAAAATGAATATGAGAGTCTAAAAGTACTACGGGTAATCTGTGGGCTGTTAAAAGACAGACAGTGACACCCTGCCAGTGACACCCTGCCGGTGACACCCTGCCGGGGGAACAGGAAGCAGTTTTAGAGGAGATGGAGCTGGCTTTTGAGATACGTGTGAGGGAGTGGGGTTGACAGGTTCCTGGAGACAGGACACTCCAGAGGAAGCAGCCTGAGCTGCAGAGGGAGGATAAAACCTCAGATGATATGTTGTCCTTTGCAAAGAGAGGCTTATTTTGAAGGATTTGGAATCACAGTGTTTGAAAAAATGCAGGGAAGAGGTCCATGGAGTCCATTTTGTTTTAAAAGGAAGGAGTCAGTTATAGCATAAACAAAGAGAATGTATTTTGGTTACCAGCACAACAGTCAGGTAGGGCCCCATTGGGATCTTTCCCTTCTTTCGCACATCAGGGCTCGCCTCTCACATTCCCTCATTTTCAGAAACCTATTTTGGAGCTTCCCCTCAAAACTTCAGTTTCACTCAAAATACCTTTATGATTTTGTTTCCCACCGGCCCAGAGAACGCGCTAGTTACCGGAATGAGGGTAACCAAAGCAAGCTCGGGAATACAGACTTAGAGCCAAGACTTCAAACAGCTGCAACACTACTAAACGATCCTGTGACATCAGCCCTTGAAGGATGCTGATAAATTGCAAACTGGAGCACTTCATTAAATAATCTCCAAAATCTTCAGCTTTCTGTCTTATTTTGTAGGATGTGGGTAGGGGAGGGGGTGCTAAGGAAACCTCCATCTTAAAAAGAATATAGAAGCTATTAGAAAAGAGATTAGCTAATATCTAAAGGAATCCATTACTATTGAATTCGTTTATGGATTTGAACAGCAGTTCCCTCCAAGGTCACTAGAGAATATTGGCGATAGTGGAGCCTTCCTCTTCTTTTCTTTTCAAATAAATCTATTGGCATGAGCAAGCGTGCAGGACATGCACAGAGTTGGGGACAGCATAGGATATTTTAAGTCCTTTGAAAGGCAGAGACTTAGAGATGTTCTTCTATGAGTGAGCGGGTTTTGTCCGTTCTCATTTCGTATTTTTGAAACCTAGAGGATAACCACTCCAAATTCCCTCAGTTTGGATCATCTCTGTGCACTCGGTTATCTCTGCAAATCTTTTGTCTTCACAAACAAGTGAAACACAGCCCTCGGGGCATGAAATCAAAGTCTTATCCTTGGTAAGCTACCACAGAACAACATGCCCACAAGCTTCCTGGAAAGCTACTGAATCCTAATTTTAATATATTAGCATTACTAGCATATATTATAGCACTGTGCATGATAGGTCTAATGGCCAACTGCTTGCAAAAGCAAGGAAGGCGTCAACTCTGCCCCATGGCTTTGCTTCTGAGATTTCAAGCCGTACAGAGGTTTCTCAGCGGCTGAGAGGAAGCTCGGAGGCACAGGAACAGTGTGGATACAGAGAGAGACTTTTACCCTGAAGATGCTATGACCTGACCTTACTAAAATCTGTGTGAAAATGTGGCAATTCGTCACAAGCATTTCCAGTGCCATTCTACTCAAATCGAGCATAACTGTCTGTCTATCTGTCTGTCTTCCTTCCTTCCTTCTTTTCTTTTCTTTTCTTTCCCTTTCTTTCTTTCTTTCTTTCTTTCTTTCTTTCTTTCTTTCTTTCTTTCTTTCTTTCTTTCTTCTTTCTTTCTTTCTTTCTGGCACCATTTAAAAGGAGAGCAGGCTTGGTTTCAGTTCATTTCTGATGGCTAATCTAAATTCTGCAACTGTCACTTATTTTTGTAGCTGCGCTGTGTGTTGTTCCAATTGATAGGACATATTTATTGATCCAAGGCAAGCATGTGTATGAGTAGGCACAGGTGAAAGTTTTATTAAACAGCACGAGGAACAGACCCTGGATTCAGCTGGGGGGGGGGTTGCTAAAAAAAGAAACCTCGATCGATATATTGGCTCATTCTCCCTTGAAAAGCTTCTGCAACCTCTCAGAAGGCTGTGTAACTCTGGAAACCTACTCATGGGAATTTGTCTTCAGCAGCCAATGAAAGTACTGATATAAAGATTTATGCTCCAAGATGGTCATTACAGTACTGCCAATAAGAGCGACAAACTGGAACCAACTTACAAGGTAATGCCACATCCCGATAGTGGAGCGTTCTAGAGACGGTCGTGTCTTCAAATGTTAACTAGCGACATCACGCTATGCTTACAGTAGGAAATACAATCACGTTACAGAGCTGTAATGTGTTCATGTACATGCCTATGTGCATGTTAATATACATATCATGCTCAACTGGGGTTGAGACACGTGCAGAAGATGACCAGAAAGCGAGTTAGAAAGTAATTACTCTAAAGACTGAGGTGATGGATACTTTGAACATTCCGTCTAGGAACTTTGCCTTTCTCCTTTTCCTTTAGATAGAGTCTTACTCTCCAGCCGAGGATGGCCCGTAACTTGTGATGGACCTGCCTCAGGGTCTCAAGTCTGGGACTATAGGCATTACCCATTATGATGGGCTACTTCCATTCATTTTTTAATCTTAAGATTACAAATGAAACTTGAAAACCATAATTAACATCTTTTTTTAAAGGGGAGGGAGATAGAGAACATAGAGGTAAGATCCAGAAAATCTGGGTAGAATCTACTTGATTTTTGACTGTTTTGAGATGGAGTCTCCCATGTTGAGCACAGGCTGGCTTCGAACTAGGAATTCTCCTTCAGCCCATTGAGAACTACCATGCTCAGCTTGCCCCTTCTGGTGTCTAATAGAAGTATGATATGTATAGCAGTTTCTCTCTCTAAATGTCTGTCTGTAAAGAGGCTAGGATAGTACACATCATTTACCCTAATCTATTTTCTAACTGGGGCTCTACCCCTGTGACTGTCTACCAGGGTGCCCTTCTGACAGATCAGTCCAAAGTAACGTGGAGAAGATTTTCAGAAAGGCAGAGAGTCTGGACTCCTTTGTGCTTTGGGAGAAAACATCTGAAGAAAAAAAAATGTGCTATCATTTACCTCGGGCTCCTTGATTCTCAGATTTGAGGGAGAGGCAATTTAATATACTCATGATGTTTGTTTCTCAACAATCAAAACCGTACTCAAAACACTTTAAAGGCAGTGTTATAATGAGACACCACAATCTGCAAGGGTAAAAGTGGCATAAATCTTGCAAACATTTGGTAATGTGTTGCAAGGAATCTTCCTACTGCTTGCTTCCTAATCCCACTTTCAGCAGGGCAGCCCATGGAGAGGATTAGCCCTGAGGACCAAAATGTGGGTCCAGGCATCTGCTGGGTCCTACTCCATACGGATGCTGGAAAGGATGGGAGGGAGTGGATAGACTGCATGAGCACTGCATCTCTTAACTTCCTTATGGTCGAGGTATAGTGTCCCACTTGAGAAAGTAGCACAGAGATCCTTCCCTCGTATGTTCAAAACCAGTACATATCGGTCTCCGCATGGAATGGATGCATAAATACACACCCCAGAAGGGTGGGGGGAGAAGGAAGGTGCTGACGGTAGCTCCTTATGGAGGACATCACTTCCTTTTTATATTTGTGTGCTTCTGAAGTTTCCTTAAATGCCACATATTATCTTTAATAAGAAATTCTTAAAACTCACATGTCAACTCAAAAAGTAAAAAGAAAAAAAGAAACGACAGGACATACATCCTTGAACTGTTGTGGTTACTCACACGGACCTAGCCTTGCATTCTACTCTCGGCCTGTCCCCTCCTCTTAGTTGACCCCAGAGTCTTGTGAGCATCAGGCAAGTATTCTCTGGTGCTGAGCCGCCCAACCCATGCAATTCTAGTTGTAGCGTCTCTTCCCCAGCTCTGGGTTCTGCTGTGTTTTTCATCTAATTCAGTGATATGACTCTTAAAATAATAAAAAAATGTTTTTATGAGGTGTTTTAGAATGTTCAAAGGAAAATCGCAGTATCACACCTGTCAACATATTATATGTTCTGGCAGAGTAGAAGGCACTGGGCTTTGGTGCTCAAGAGTCTTGAGTTTGAATGTTAGCTCGATTTCACTTTCTTTAGAAGAGGTTTCACAATTCTACCTTAAAGCTATAATAACTGTACCTAATGCATTTGGGAAATAACCTACCCGGTGCCTGGACTTTAAGAACATTCTTTTCCAAAAAAAGAACCAAAAAAAAAAAAAAAAAAAAGAACATTCTTTTCTTTTCCTTTGCAATTAACATCTTTTCAAATTACGTCTCTTGTGTGTGTGTGTGTGTGTGTGTGTGCGTGTGTGTGTGTGTGTGTGTGTGTGCTTGCATGCCTCAGCACATGTGTACAATTCAGAGAACAACTTATAGGAGCTGTTCTCTCCTTTTGTCACGTGGGTACCAAGGATTAAACTTAGGTTGTCAGGCTTTAGGGTAAACATCTCTACCCACTGAGTGATCATTCTGACTGCTTTTTTTGCAAATGTAAACATTAAAAAATAGACTGTATACAAAACAAAGTGCTCCGAAGAAAGATAAATTACTATTGAAGATAGTGTGTATCCATTTGCATGCTGGGGGTCCCTAAACCATACCTGCTGTGAATGAAATGCAGACCTTACACTGACGTCTCTCAGGAGGGGAAATAGTATTCTTTATGAAAGGCAGCACATTCTGCTGTTATGCTCAGGCTTCAAAGGATTTGGTCAGCATGACTGTTGGAGGATCAGTGGGCAAGGGCTTTCAAACATAAAGAAATAATTATATCTCAGAAAAGAGCAAATCGAAATTTAGTATCATCTGTTTCTATGAGAGGGGGCACTGCCAATACCCCTGCCCCCTTTTCTTCAGTCAACTCAGTTCCTGAGTCCTATCCATTCCCTCGGCAGCTTGCAGTGCAGGCCACACTCCTCTAGGCCCTCCTTACCACACATGTGGATCTCAAAGGCTATTCCATGTGTCTAAATAAGCTTGACTATATTTAAAGAGTCCCTGTGCCGAGCAGTTACACTGGCACATATCTGTGTTAGCAGCCTCCTATTATAACTGATGTTTTCATGAATACTTTAGACACCGTTTTGTGCATATGTCCAAAATGTATGGCTTACATTTAAGAGATATGCATATGTGTATGATTTTATATAGAAATGTTTAATACTTATGGTGTAAATGTATGTAACTTTATACACACACACACACACACACACATATTCAGAGAGGCCTTCCTCTCTCAAATATTATAAACAAAACTGTACAATGGTTTTTTAACTATGTACAGGTCAGCCATTTTAACTTTTTTGTTTGATTGTTTTGGTCCCAGATGAAATTTATTTTTGTGGAAGAAATACTTTTCCAGATGGCTACTTGGTTGTCCCAGTATACTCTACCGAATACTGGCTTTTTCTCTCTGGATACCACTCTATTCATAGACTGATTACTACACGTAGTCAGGCCTTGTGTAGGCTTAAATAAGAATGGTTCGTATATATTTCAAAGCTTGGTCCACAGTTAGCAGAACTGGTTGGGAAGGATTAGGAGGATGATGGCTCCGATGGAGGAGGTGTGTCTCTTGGGATGGGCCTTAAGGCTTCAAAAGCCCATATCATTCCTAGTTAATTGGAATTCTCTCTCTTTCCTATACACATGTTGGCAAAAGCTGTCTAGTTAAAGTGGTTAAAATTCATCTGGGATAAGGACAAAATACACTTTGCTCCACATGAGACCCCGACTGGAGAGGAAGGAAGAGTGGGAAGGGAGTTCTACAGGATTGTTCTGTCTCTCGCCTATGGTGACAGTTTCAAGAATCTGTGGTATTATGAAAGTTCACAGACCTCTATGCCAAAGAGAATCTTATTAAGTAAATATTTTGAAATTTAGACATCAATTAATACTGTCTAGACATCAGCTGTGAAAAGAGTGCTGTGTGACACGAAGCCACTAACTTGTCTTTCAATTTCCTATACTACCATTTCTCTGAAAGACGGACCATAATTACGACGCCTTCCCCAAACCTTCGAGTTCTCTTCTCTGCTAATATGTCACATTCATACTGAAGTACCAACAACTACGAGTACCTTTTCTATTTCTCCACAGAGTCTTTACTATCTTAACAAAGGTAGTTTTGGGTTATTGCACAGAGTTCTATGCCACAAAAAACACACAGAAACTCCAGGTTCCAGGTGGCTGGGTGTGAGTCCTGTTCTTGTAACACTTGGCTAAGTGGCCTTCAGAAAGTTACCTTATCAACCTGTTTTGTCTTCTCCATCTCAATCATTTTAACAAGGGGCTTTCCTTCATAGAGTTAATGTGAAGAGAAAATGAGGCACTGCACATAAAAGAATTCTTAAAGTGCTCTGGTAAGCTCAGCTCTTCTTTTTGTTAGCACCTCTTCCTAAGCTCTGCCAGCTTGGCCTGAGGCTGAGTCTATGGGCCTTTCTTTGATTAATTATCAATATAGGAGGCCTCAGCCCATTGTGGGTGGAACCATTTTTGGGTAGATGGTTCAATGCTGCCTAAGAAAGCAGGCTGAGCAAGCCATCAGGAGCAAGCCAATGAGCAGCATTCTTCCATGGTCCCTGCTTCAGTCCACACCTCTAGGTTCCTGTCTCCAGTTCCTGCCCTGACTGTGGTGTGGAACGGTGGGCTGAAATAAGCCCTTTCTTCCTCAAGTTGCTTTTGTTCGTGGTGCTCTGTCGCAGCCATAGAAACCCTAACTGAGACAGCTACCCAGTTACGGTCTGAGGTAGTGGGAAGTCTAGCACCACACCAGCATCAGAATTTTGTACTGGACAAGGTAACCTTGGATTTCTCATCTCAGTTGCCCTTTCTATGAAGGGCTGACCTCAAGGGAGTGGAAGGAAGATAATACACATAGGTATGGAGCACTGCTCAGCAAGAGTCATTGAACATATGTTAATTGTTAGACTTAAACACTTTGCTTCTGGTGTTAGATCATTGTTATGTTCTTGGTTATAGGTACATATTCATTTACAGAATGAAACGCATACAAGATTCATTTGAGACATAAAAATAAACAATAAATGTAACTTGCTATTACATGGTTCTATTTTAATAGAATTTTAGTTCAAAGAAATCAAGAGTTCATAACTAAGAAGGAATGGAGGAGAAAAATGTTTATGAGTTTTTTATGCACCTCAAATTGATTTTTAATTAATTAACAAAGGAGAATATGCATATTTTATCTCCTACCATAATTCAAAAGTGTTTTCTCCTTTGCATTATAATTCCATGTTATGATGCCAATCTTCACTGCAGAAACAAAGAATATGGGGAATTCCATTTTTGTGGAATTGGCTAGTCCCAACCCTTGACATGAGGAGCTGTAGTCTTTTGGACCCAGAAAACGCTCTCTCTTTTTAAGGGGGGTTGTGTGTTTCACTATGTGGTTCTGGGTGCCTAGGCTAGCCTTGAACTCACAAGATCCAGTTGCCTCTGCCACTCAAGTGCTGGGATTAAAGTCATGTACAACCACGTGCAGCCTTTTTAAAAGCTTTTATACTATACTGTGTGTTTTAAAAGAAGTTCTTTATTAAGAAGATGCTCCCTAAAAAGCTCTGTAATCTGCCATTGGCAGCACGTTTTGCTTAGCCTGACCACTGGGAGGTCTAGTGGACTCAACCTTCCAGTGCCCATCCCTCACCCAGACTGGCTCCTCCCAGAACCTTCTCATCTTCCTCCTTTCAGGAGCTCAGGGTCAAAACCCCTGCAGGTCATTACTGATGTCTCTCCTTATTCTCTACCCAGGTCAGATGCACCTGCAAATCTTATATAGATTCTTGGAGTCTGAGAGCTTTGTACAGCTCTACTGAGCGTGTCCCACGTCAGTGCTCAGGCAGCTCACCTGGGTGATTGCTGTGGCACCTCTACCATACTCTGCCCAATTCTGCTTTCCTGATTTTATCTACTGGTCCCTAGGTTCCTCCCTCAATTATGTCTGGTTGTTTAGGTTTCCTGCCCCACCAGGATGGAAGTTCTTATCTTTTGCATTTGCCTTGGTAGTTCTCGGTCTCTGACGGGAGCTGATGTACACAAGATACCCATTGCATCCATCATGTTCTGTTTCTTTGTCCCCCATACTCCGTCCTCGGAACCTATTTCAACAAAGCCCTCCATGATCTTCTGCTAACATCCAGACTTCAGGAAGTATTCCTCTGCTCAGAGTCTCACTTGCAGGAAATGCCCAAGCCCTGACACAGGCCTACAAGCGTCATACCCCTGAGGGATTAATTAACTCCATCCTCATCACCTGTCCAACCTAGCCTTCGATCTTCTTTCTCTCTCTCATGGCCCTCGCCTTCCTCACTCCCACCAGGCTGCTTTGGCTGATTCTTCTGCCTACCAGACATCTGGTCCCACCCCATCAGGGCCTCTGCCCAATGTCAAGGGGCTGGTAGGTCTTGCTCCCCACTTGCATGCTCTCCTACCCTCACTGCTCCATGGATTCGCACACACAGAGATCACTGTCTGGCACTGTCTGCCTCTCACAACTTACTGTGCTGTTTGTTCTCGCTCTTCCCCTTTGGAACAAGGTCTTTATAAGATCATGATTTTTACATCACACTTATTCCCTCTTCTAGGTGCCGAGAAGGGCTTTTGGCACAGAGCTGATGCTCAACAACAAGAAAGTAAAAGAGGTTTTCCTTAGTGGGGATAGAAACCCACAGCGGCAGCTCATCAGTGAGACGGAGCACACTGTGCAAACTGCTCTCCCAGGTCAAGCATCGTATCTATCACATTCTAACAGTCCTGCACGGTATAGTCAATGGTTATGTACACGTATCAAAACATAAACGTTCTCTTTAGGAAAGGGCACAAATTTCCCCCATTCCCACTTTCCTGATTTTTAAGGGAAGGGGAACAGATTTTTCCCATTAAGATACATTTATTTTATGGATAATTTTTTCCAGATCTGTCTTACCCATAGTTTTTTCTTTTCCCATGCTGAAAAGTTTAGTATTAGTGCCAGAGGCAACACATATTCTGCTTTAGGCTGGCGTCTATTGGCAGTTCGTTATCAGAAGATATTACCCATGATGCCTTGGCCTCTTGTCTGTCACAGAGCCTGCGTATTATCCTACTCCCTCCTGATCACCTGCTGTGAGAATGGGCAGAGAAGCTAATGCTACTCCCATTCAGAGGGAGCTTCGGCCTTGCGAAAGTTGGTAATAGAGGAGCTCTTTGGCTTGATTTCCTGTTTTATTTTTTTTAAACTGAAAAATATTTTATTGCTAGCAATCCCAACCCCCTAGACAGAAAAGTGTGAGCTGCTGTTCTGTGGGACAAGCTTCAGGTTTGGACACACTGTTGGGGTGCTGAACATCTATCTGTACCTGCTTCCTGCTGCAGTTGAGATCTTATAAACTGCTAAGGAGACACAGACCAATCCATCCTGCAATTCTAGTTTCTAAGAAAGCACGTGATTCTTTTTTAAAGTATAATGTTGCCTTAAATTTTGACCCAGTACTAACACTAGTTTTCAAGCCTTCTCCCAGCCTGCTTCTGAGAAGTGCTAAGAGCCCAGTCAGTTACCTCCCTTCCCACGTCAGTGGACACTGATTTTCTCCTTGGCTTCCCGGTGTTGGACTGAACCACCTCTTACCAAGTAGGTCTGTCTCCCTGAATTGCCTCTGGATTCTAGTCTTTTTTGCTGTGGAATTTATATACAATGTCATCCACTTTTCCAAAGACATAAACACCAGATGATGTTTACTCTCTGATCTATGTCCAAGAGGGATGCAAGTCGCTTTAGATTCCTTGTCTCCAGAAGTGATTCCAGTGTCTATGATCTGAGCAGAGGACTGTGGTCCCTCTTTGGCCCTTTCTCTCCTGTATCCAATACCATTAATTACAATGTTGAATACAAGAAAGCCAAAAGGCCTCTTATTTAAATGCTCGTTTATATTTACAAAAATACTTCTCCCCGTTCCCTTCTGTTCGACTGCTCTCAGTGTTCTTGAAGGTTCTGACCTAAATGCTTCTTTCCCGCTCAGTTCATCCATCTTTTCCTACTTCCTTTAGCACATCCCTGTCCCCGTGCCCCAGGCTCTTCCTAGGTAGGTGCACTGCCACTGCCCCCATTTCTACATTGTCATCCTCTCTAAAGCACTGGGAAAGGGCCCATCACACCTCTCTCAAGGCTACCAGGTGGCCTGGAAACTCCAGCCATCACTCTCTGTGCCACTCTTGCAGGCACGAATAGGGGCCACAGTGTGCTCGTGCCATTTCTGGCCCTGCTCTCTCCACACTACAAAGAGATATTTGGGGAATTGCTCACTGTTGAATCATTCCCACCATAGAGATCTCAGAATCTCCTATTTTCTGATCAAGTATTCTCAGACTGCTGAGAGAAGAGCCAAAAGGTTCTCTTCCTCCATTCCGTCCTACTCTCCTCTATTTCCTTCCCTTCCTAAGCCTTCTCATGCAGCCCCCATGGCCTCTAGCTCTGATCTGTTACGGGGCCCTTCTTACTATACCTCTGAGAGGTCACTTTGATCTAGATACTTTTCCTATCTTAAGTACAAGGCCTATACTTTTTTTTTTTTTTTTATCTCTCATCAAGTTTCTAGGGAAACTGAAATATTTTGCTATTAAGAATAGACCTAAGCAGATGCTTTTAGAACATCGTGGGAACAGCCTTCTATGCAAACCACTCCAGCAATAAGCAAAATTTAAAAGTCCAGTCCTCAGCATGTCAATACACCACCTTAATTTGCCACCTACACCCAAGTGTTTCCTTATCTGGTATAGTTTGACCATGCATAGGAGTGGCTTGGATATGGGCTCTTGGATATGGGCTCCAGCCTATGCTACAGACATAACAGGGCAGCAGGGATGGGGTGTGGGGATCTGGGCCTATTGCTGGAGCCTGCACAGTCAGGGACAAGGCTTAGGTGTGAACTCAAGTGCATGGGGCATGGTAAGTAACCGGCGCCTCGTCTCAGCCATACTCACTCGGTGAGGTGGGGGAGGCTGCACCGCCTTCTGTTGATGTGGTTGGAGGCTTGGTGTCTGGCATGGGCAGAGGCACAGGCCTGGCCATCGGTGGTGGCGGTGGCGGCGGCAACATTGGGGTGGGGAGGAATGGGTTGTGCACCTTGCCTTGACTGCTTCCATTGGGCTGCAAAGGTTCAGAGAAAACACACACAAGAAAAAGAGTAAACGGATGTCAGCCATCAGCTGTTTCCGAAAGGGAGAGTTTCATTAGGTACCTTTCATGCAAACCACTAATATTCAGGCCATGGGAAACACGGCGGTTGTTTGTTCCCCAGGGTGTCATGTTCAGAGCATTCTGGTCTTGTGTCTACCTGAGCAGCTGACTCTTGCTCAGTGCTCTATCAGCTGCTGCCACCAGTGTCCTCACGATTCCTAGAGGCTTGTTTAGTATCTCCATGCATAGACACTGAGGTATTATTTCACCATGTCTGCTTATGTAGGTAAAATGTTGATCCCCACGTACGTATATAAAATATATACCTACGATATTTTTCATTTCCTAAAGTCGATTTTATAATACAGTTAATGAATGTATTCAGTGAACACAGACATTTTCTTGTGCATATCATTTAGCATTAGGTACAGAAACTTTGATATTTAGCTATCAGATTTTTGCTGTTATTCTTGCTATATATTTTCACTATATATTGTACTTCTGATCTGATGTATACCAGCAGATGCCATGGACTTATACTTCCCTGGCTGCCCTAGTGTTAGAACAGCCAAATAGCAGCTTTCCCTCAGAAGAGAACATGCCACATTTATTTTCAAGGTCTTCAAAACAGCTTTATGAAGAAACTTGTCTAAAACCCTGTAAATTTTTGAGCAAGATGTAAAACAGAGTGTTTGTTTGACAGTTCTATGAGATGATGTCATGACTACTAAAAAAAAAAAAAAAAAAAGAAAGAAAGAAAAACCACATTGGATATTCAGAAGTCAAACTTGGTGTTTGTGATCAATTCAGGTTTTTAGGGTTCCCTAAGTGGCTTTTCATACTGAGGTACAACTAGTAATAGCCTATATGTAATACAACTAGTAATAGCCCAAAATTCAGTCGAAGGAGATCTCATTGTCCTGGGTTTTTAAGAATAAACTTCATGGGGTTGGGGATTTAGCTCAGTGGTAGAGCGCTTGCCTAGGGAAGCGCAAGGCCCTGGGTTCAATCCCCAGCTCCAAAAAAAAAAAAAAAAAAAAAAGAATAAACTTCATAACTCTGCAGAGGCAGGTCCACGCCTCCATTAGCATTTGTGGTTTGTTTAGTATTTTTCTCATCTGCTGTCTGGCGATCAGAAGGCTACGCCCTCTCACAGCATCCTTGCCCGTGTATTATTTCTGAGTGGACTGAGAGTCCATAAGTGAATATTTCAGAATAAGCCAAGCAAATGAATATACAAGCAAAATGGGGGAAAAAAAGCACCATATTGATTTGTTGTCTAGACAGAAGTGTATCTGTGAACATATCACCAGACATTAGTCAAAGCTGCCCACTCTGGCTCAGATCTGCAGAATCAGGTCTTTCTGCAGGGGAGAAAAGCCAGTGACAGAGGACTGCCACCTAACATCGTACACCAGGCCATGATAGTCACAGCTAATCTGTGGTTTCATGCTAGATATTATGAGGAAAGGAAATCAAATATGGCTTTCTGCTGGTCTTAATTTATTAGTACTATTGCCATTGGCCTTGGGGTACAGTCGTTCATTGTAAACTACAGCTTTTTATATTTGTAATAAAATTTGCGATTTTATAAAATAACTTTTACTATTGGAATGCTATTTCAAATTGTGATGATTTGGTTTGTTTGAGAAAAATGAAAACATTCATTTATAGTTATCGAACGTGGCTTCGTTTTATCTGTAGATAAGTGGGGAAGATAACTACTCGCAGAAATAACAAACTGTAGTAAACTTTGCTTCTAGCATCTTGAGTTCAAGTACTGGTCAACTTGATCTAAAGTGTTAGAAGCCTGTATTTCTCTCTCTCTCTCTTTTTTAAAACATCAACTTGGTTGATCTGAAACATCTGTTTCCTTCTGCTCTCCACCTCTCTTTACCACCCTGAACCATTATTTAAAATTATTTGGTCTTTCTATTTTGTTAACTGTATGATCCTGGGGTTAGAATGCAGGAGGTGGAACGGGGAAGGTTACATGGTTCACGCTCTAGACAGTTTATATCCATAAGCTTGACAGTTGCAAACCTAACACAAACACTGTTTTTAAACCCCGGCCAATGCCTCTTACTGCAAGTTAACTTTCCCATAATCTAGAATAAATATGACGTTTGCCTGCAGTCAGTCAGCGTGACATGACAACACAAAGTCACATGGTCATTAAGGGTCTTCTGGTTATTTTTACGCTTGCTTAGTGTTTCTAAAGAAATAGGAAGATACAAAAAAAAATGATTTCCTTACATTGAGGAACCCCACCTGTCCAGCTTGCTGACCAGCATCGGGGCAGACAAGTTGGACAAACTCCTTCAGCGTCTCCTGAGGGTGGTAACGGATGGCTGGGTGTGAGAAATAAGGCCCAGGCTGCTGGATGATAGGTGACGTTGGAAAGTGGAGAGTCGATGGCGTCGCATGTGGGCTTGCTGCAAGAAACAAAGCAAGACAGAAACAGTCAGGGTTTGGGAGAAAAAGCCCTGCTTGGCCGAGGCTGAACCCCTCAGCCTCCTCTGTTCATTTCTTCTCCTGGCCCGGTTCGCGGTGTGGTTCACGTGACCGGATGCAGCCCACCGGGCTTCTCCTGGCCCGGTTCGCGGTGTCGTTCACGTGACCGGATGCAGCCCACCGGGCAGCTCTGATGGATCTTCTCCTTTAAGGCTCTAAGACGAACATGGAGGTTAGAGGAGGGTAGAGTTTCAAGTTGCCTCTCCATGTTCAGTGGACGTGAGTTATAAAGGCATTAATAATCCTTGTTGAAGATGAAGATTATTCATTACCTTAAGAGCCTTTTTAATGAAGCAAGCAATAAAAAATGTATTTGGTAGATTAGACCTGATTTAACCGACATTACATTTGACAAATTCTACCGTGCACATATGGATCCCCTTTCCTGCTGAGCTCTCCATAGATAATAATTCATTGTTAAAGCTCTTAGGCTCCTTTCAAGGAAATTCCTAGGGACTAATTCAGGACTAGAAGTTTTTTTCTGAAGTCTGTAGTAAATGATCACTTAATGAACCCAGGCAATTTGGATGCCGTACTTTACAATGGAAGGTTTATGTTGCATTTTTTTTTCTCTCTGTTGCCCTTTCAAAGCCAAGGCAGCTCCAGGCTGAGTCGGCAGGAACTTCGTGAAAGGCTGCTCCTCCCCCATAAATCTGATAACGGAGTCAGACGACGACGACGACTCCTTTATATTTGAACCCTGATAATTATCATTTGTACAAGATTACATTAGATAAAAAAAGCTTATGTGAGATGCTTAATAATTTTTTTTCCAGGAATGCTTTTGTTCTTGAATTGGAAGGACATTGGCCAAGAGCTGCCAGAGGCTAAAGGCTGTGTGTGAAGGACTGACAACACTTAGCCCAAGTCAAGTCAGGCCAGAGAAGACTCCAGACAGGGATGCATATGGTTCTCCTTTCCCCTCTTTTGTAATTTAAATCTTTAAACTGAAGGATCTCTGACAGAGAGAAACATAGAAGCACCCACAGTTTTGGGGAATATATCTTCCTGAATACCAAGATGCACAACGTTGAAGAGACTCCAAAGTTCAGTGTGCTCGGCCTTTCTCTCACCATCTCCTTGGAATGACTGAGAATTTGTGCCAAGTGATACTGGGGCCTCCTTAGGATTAGAATATTTTTTTAACCAATAACTTAAGGGGCTATGGTTTTGTGGGTCAGAGCGACACCCCATAGATCCTAGAGTAAAAAATGGAGGCTGGAACAGAAGCAGGACTCCAACCCAGGCCTTGCAGATAGGCCATTGCTTTCAAGCCACTCCAATTCATTTACTAAAAATCCACAGGCTCCTACTATGGGTCCAAGAGACAAAGTTGAGCTAATCTAGGTAAAGTCTTACCCTTAGTCATTCAACTGAGGACATCACAAACATAAATGATTGAAATGAGAATTTTCTAGACTCTCCACTTCCTCTTCTACTCGCTCCCATGTTGGTAGACCAGTTCCCTATCCACTTAGTCACCCACTGTGACAGACTCAGAACTGAGCCTGGCACTTGATATATATTTGGTAATTGCACAATGAATGGCTCAATAAGGAGTTTAAAAATTAAGAAAAATCAAGCATACATTTTGCCAAGGACAGAATATGTTTATGCCCTCTGAGGAAGAGACGGAGAACATGGACATATGTTAAGACTGCATACAACGAGATATAAGTTTTGGAATCCATCATGGTCTCTGAGTGAAAACTCAGAAGCTAAAGAGTTAAAAGCTCCCGGTTTGCTCTTCCCCTGCAAACTGTGCAGCTGGATTTAAAGAATGAAAGGAATCTTTTTTCTTTCTTCCCGCACAGATGTAGTTGTCTTCACTGGTAGCAAGAAACGCTGACCAGAGACCTGTTTCTGACAGAATCATTTCTAGTTAGCATCGTAGGTGTCATTTCTCAAACGAGAATAGGAATGTACCGAGCTGAACAGAATTATAGACTCGACAGTTGTAGCACCTCAAACACTCCACTGTCAAGAGCCCTGTGAGGCTGACCTTGAGGATAAAGTGGCTTTGCCTCATGGTCTCCCAGAAAGTGATGAGTGGCTTTTAGATAAGAAATGGTGGTAGCC
Source organism: Rattus rattus (assembly GCF_011064425.1). Lineage (NCBI taxonomy): Eukaryota > Metazoa > Chordata > Mammalia > Rodentia > Muridae > Rattus > Rattus rattus. The sequence continues at coordinate 56,432,154 of NC_046154.1, forward strand.
ACCAAAGGTATGCTGCCCAAGGAAAAACACAGGCTTGAGCAAAGATCAAGCGGATAAAAGTTAAAGAAACATGACGGAAGAGATAATTCACCACTACCATGTGCTCTCTCCATTAATTGTTAATAAACACCACCGAACTTATTTTATTAAAGAAGTAAAAGAAAATGATTAGTGGTGTAAATTTAGACTTTCATTTCTTTATTGCGTTTTAGCAACAGCAATTTATTCTTCTCCTCCTTATGGTGCAGAACTCAGTGCAGACCGAAGAATATATGGTGCTTTATAGAATTAATTCTATAATGACTGATTGATTAGGATCAATTAATTCTTAGTTAATTCCAGGAAGTCATCTAGCCTGAGAGTCTAAATCAGACACCTGCTGAGTCTGCGTTTGCAGGGCTGTTCGCTTCGAGCCTCCTCTCTCCTTACTTGGGACAGAGAGTCACCAGTTCACTGTAGAGGTGGAAGCAGATGATTCGAGACCATGACCTTTAATTTCCTCAGAGAGAACTCTGTTATAGACGTCACAGAGATCTGTTGGTTCCCATTGCACCCCTGGTGTTTCTCTGGATAACCTTCCTCTTCTACTGGACACTGAGGCCCATTAAAAACCCAGAGCTAAGATCAAATCAATGTCTTTTTCTCCTTTTTTCTCTACTTCTTTTTTCCCCCTTCCCCTTGGGCTTGGTGTTCTTAGTGTACCTAAAGTCTTATCTAAGTTGTCTCAAACCATTTTAGAAGGAGTCATTGGGGCGAAATCAACCAAACGATTAATTAGATGTTCTCTGAGATGGCTGGGGCAAGCCGTGTTGAAGAGAGACTACCATTATGAAGCTGGCATGATGTTAATGGAATACACAGAGTTATGAGTCCAAATTTTTGATGAGGAGAAACATCTCTGATGGCTGTGTGTGTGAACAGTTGACACAATAAAAAATTATAGTACATTATGTAAATGCATATTTAGATCCTTTAAAATGTGCATTGTTTACTTGAGAGTCAATATAGCCTTCTCTCCAGTGGTTACAGTTTATTGCAAAGCATCCATCTAGATCCGTGTTAATGTTAATACAATACTGTGAATTAAAAGACCCTACCAAACTGGCTGCTTCTGGGGTCTAGTGCTCTCAGTACCCCAGGCCCGGAGCAACATGGCGTCTGTTGGGAACACTCCAATCTGAATGACTCTCACCACTAGTTTCACTGTGAACTAGCAGCCAACCTGGTTTACAACAACAACTTGGGCTTTTCATGGGAATACAAATAGGATGGAGAGGAAGGAAATGGATCTGTGATTGCCTAAACGAAGTCATCACAAACACATTTAGAGACAGGATTTCCTAAGGGTCCAGTAATCACTTATGGTCAGGCACATTGGCTTGGCCTGCCTCCTCCCTAGACTCCAGAAATTTCTAATTGTATAAAATTATCTCTTTTAGTTTGAAGAAGGAGAAGGCTAAAGTCCGATACAACTGAACATATGTTTAAGTAGAAAAGGCTTCCTCCCTTTAAATCAGAGTTGACTAAGACTAGGGAGGAGAAGCCAAGGTCATTGATATGATAGCGATGTTTGGTGTCACAGCCCAGTGTCAGGGGGAGACCTTTTAGACGCACACTTCAGTAGAGTGCATGTGACCATAAACCACAGGGGGGTGGGTGGCTAGACCTTGCATCTTTATGCATTTTAAAAAAATCTTAGGAAGAAAGCCATTTCTTCTCACTATTTCCAAGATCAGCCTTCCAAATTCTAAGACCCCTGCATTGAGCTGTGTTATCCTATGCAGCCCTGCTGCTGTTCTGCCTGATTTATTCCTCGTCTGTGAACCACTGTCGCTTCTCACAGCTTCCATAGAGACATTAGCTCTTGCTCTTTGGTACCAGCCATCAGATCCTAGCCTGTTCTAGGAGAGCATTCACAGAAAAACTGTCCAGAGGTAACACAGCCATAAAATCTACTCCTCCTTTAAGTGGTTCAAGATAGAGGTTTTTTCCCTGGCAAGAATGAAGGGCACACCCAAGCCCAGAATCTGCCAAGTGTCATCTTCTTCACATTAATCATTAGGGGCAACAGGTGGGGTTCCAAGTTGTTTCTTCTGCTGGGCTGTCAGGGGGAACGGCCTCCCATCTGTCTGCAGGATCTAGATGAGCTCTTTGCAGAGACAGAGTGGCTTTGAGAACTCCTGACTACTCTTGCTTAAAACATTTTTCTTTCTTTTTTTTTTCTTTCTTTTTTTTTCTTTTTTTTTTTTTTTTTTTTTTTTTTTTTTTTTTTTTTGTGCTAAGGCAAAGCTCCAAAAGGAGAAGAAATTATAAGGAAAAAAATATCCTACTTAAAACCAAAAAGCCCTCAACAAGGGCAAGCGGAAGTTGTATTGTTTGGGTTGTCAACTGCTGAGCTTCTTTAGGAATTCTAAACCAACCCCGTACAACCCCACCGCAGCCTACCTGAAGCGGAGAGATCTATCTTAATGGCCCACAGCTATAATTGATAAATCATGCATGAATCAGGCCTGCCATTTACGAAAGCTGAGAAGTTTGGAGCTCTGTGATTTATGTTAACAGACACAGGGAGGGAGGAATTGGAACTGCTACGCGGGCACTTAGGAGGCTGAGCCTTTCTCAGTAACAAAGCGTGTGACTCAAAGCGAGCTAAGGCTCTTCAGAGTCTTCCAAGACTCTCAGCCCAGACCTTGAATGTCATCGGGAAGCACGCGAAAGGCGCAGGGGAAAGCCTCACGCTTTGTGATGCTCTGTGAAATGGTAGCATTACTGTGTGACTGCTTCAGATGCCTGAGTCGTAAGCTACTGCGTCGTTCTGAGATGGGGATGTTAAGCGAGTCTACTTGAATTAAAGCCGTCTTTCTGGCCACAATACTTGAAGATCAGAGTGTCTCTTGGAAAAACAGATCTCCTCTCCTCTTCAACCAAGGGAGGCCAAAGTTATTTTACATTCTTGTCTTTATCAATTTTAACTATACAAAACTCCGTGTTTCTCTGGACTCCACAAAGTTGGCCTCTGACCTTTACAGGCAGGCCGTGGCTCCCATGTGACCTCCTCCCCCCGCCATATCACACACAAAACCAACCAACCAACCGAACAAGCAAGCGGTACATCACAGCTTCTGGAGAAAAATGTCCTGTGTTTTTCAAAAGCTCTGGGCTTTGGTCTACAGCATGAATGGAGGCTCCCTCTCTGGAGACCGGTAGTTCCCAACCTTCCTACTGCTGTGGCCCTTCAGTACAGTTCCTCGAATTGTGGTGAATCCCAACCACAAAGTTATTTTTGTTGCAACTTCATAACTGTAATTTTGTGACTGTTATAAAATTATAATGTAAATATTTGTCATGCAGGATATTTGATATGCGACCCAAAGTAGTTGAGACTCACAGGTTGAGAAATCCTGGTGGAATGGACATTTTGAAGATCTGTGGCAATATTCTACTCTGTGCTGCATGAGTGACTATAGACCTACCATTAGCAAAAGGGTGAAACTATGTTCAATAAAATCTTATTTCAAAATATAGGCCAGGCCTGGATTTGATCTGGTATAGACTCACGTAGTTCTATTCCTCTTCATTCCTTCCCAACTCTGCAGGGAACCTGCCAGTCACTGTTCTCTTTGTCCCTTGTTTACAAGCCACTGTGAGGCCCTGGTCTTCTGATGCTCCCAAGGCTATCAGAATGGTTTCCATGCGTCCATGAACCTCCCCTTCACCTTCCATGCCTCTTCTTCACTATTATTTAGCATGCCTTGTCCTGAGCTAGTTCCTCCCATCTACGTCATCCCAAACATGTACGTCAGAATACTCATGCAGCATAGGATAAGACCCATGGGGTCTTAGAATAACAGACTTGCGTGTTTGAGGCCCATGCAGCTTGCTTCCCAGCACCCCGAGGAAGGACAGTAAGAGAATAAAGAGCGGACAGACAGGAAATCTGGGATCAGGTGGGGTCTATTACTGTCACAACCCGGAACTGTGACATGTTTATCAGGTACAGCACAGGGGGAAGGGTTAGCTAATCTCAGGAAGAGGTCTCTGTATGCCAGGAGTCTCTGGCTGTAAACATCTGGGGGAGGAAGCTGAGGTTGCTAGCCGCTGCACACACTGACCAATTCTCCATCAACACAGCCTCCAGAGGCAAGCTTCACCGTTTCACACAGTGGTCCACAAACAGCGCCTTGCAATTTTGCTACTGCTTTTTGCTACTGCTATATTGTATTACGGGAGAGGATGCTGGCAGGCGAGGATGAAACTGGAATTTATTTTCGTGTCCTCAGATCAGTGCTGGCTGTACACAGACTGTACCATACGCAGGGGGGTGGCGATGGGAGGGCAGGGGGTGGAGTAAAAAGTGCCGTTCTCCGCCTGTCTCCACAGGAGTATGTGGATATTAAAAGAGCGGCATCAGCCAGGGCATGGGTATGCCATGAAGGTCTCAGAGCTAACTTTGCAAACAACCAAATACAAATACAATATTAGCAGTGGCGAAGCCTTTGATCGTAGAGTTAAATAGCTATATTCAGAAACCTGAAGAGTGTCTTTTCTGAACAAAAGTCTTCCCTACCTTTGCCTAAAACTCAGGCTGTGGGACAACATAGTTTAGAACTATGTGGCCATCTTTCTGTGGACACTTTTCTACTTAGAACTCAGAGCTTGGGTGTTAATTCTGACTGTTCTCACTGGCCTCTTCTTTCGTCACGTAGACACATCTGTCACTCCTTCTGCCTTCTGATCTATCCAGATTCTGAGCTTGCTTCCTAACACGGGCACATGGGAACCTTCATCACGCCTGTGAAGGGCCCTGAGGTGTGGCTAGTTAGACAGTTAACACGGGCTTACTACAAAAGAAGGCTTTTCTATGACCAAGGGCATATTTTGGGAGATCTTTCTATTCGGACGCCTGGGTGTTTAGTTTCTGCAGCTATATGACTTACAAAGATGCACAAAGTCCCTCTCCCCTGGTTCTCTCATTTTGAAACAAAACTTGAACAAAATGCTCACTGAGGCCCATCTGCTTTAAATTTGAGTGGGTATATGGAATTCAGTATCAATAATTATGTTTACAAATGGCTTAGTACAACTGATTCATAGTAATAAAATTAAAACCTAGAAGACTGGAAAACAAAAGAGCATGAGCCATTTAAAAGAACACATTTTTAAACTGAGCTACAAGGAACATCTGGACTGCTGGCTAGCATATCCAGAGTTTTATAGGCATGGAGTATTCTGGGTTAAGGTCTGACAGAGAGCCCCAGCCTTTATCCTGACAGGGTTTCTGAATTGACCATATTCCCACACTAATTGCATAAGCTACCATGGTGGCTGATGTGAAATGTGTTCAAGCAGCACCCAACAGCTGTGGCTATGGCAGATATGAGGGGTGATAATTTCATAGGCAAAGTTGACAGGAATCCAGCTCTATGGAGGGAACTTAGACTTCTATGCAATATACAAGGGAGACTACGAGATGAGAGATGAACAATGACAAACGCATCAAAACAACGTGAGGGAAAAAATAAACCCCTCCTGCCACAGAAGGGATGGTATGTGGTTAGGAGGAGCAGGTGGGACTCTTGTGAGGGGCTGCCAGACCACTGGAGTGGCAGGCAGAGTGTTTCAAGAAAGCTTTAGCAACCCTATCTCGGCAGAAGCTACGGCTGCAGGGATGACAGGTGCTGGGACTTACGATGTTTGCAAGTCTTTCTCTCCATTACATATAAAGCAAGTTAAGTCATGTCAATGACAAGCAAGCAAAATCCTGTGCTGGTTGGGGTTTTTGTCAATTGGCCACAAGCTACAGTCATCTGGGAAGAAAGAACCTCAATTGAGAAGGTGTCTCACTGTACTGGCCTGTAGGTAACACCATGGTGGGGCATCTTCTTAATCAATGATTGCTATGGGAAGGTCCAGCCCACTGTGCATTGTCCCCTCTATGAGCAGAGGTGTAAGAATGCAGGCCGAGGTAGGCAGGGGAGCAAGCCAGTAAACTGAACTCCTCCATGGTCTCTGCTTCAGTTCCTGACTCCGGGTTCCTGCTCCGACTTCACAGGAAGTGGATCGTCAGCTCTGAGGTGAAATAAACCCTTTCCTCTCCAGGTTGCTTTTGTTTAAGGAGTTTTATCACAGTAACAGGAGGAAAGTAAGCAGCCCTGCAACTGTGAAGCCAAAGGACAATTTTCAGCACTTCTCTTCGCCAACCACCAGGCCGACAACATTTCAAGATTGTGCGGCTGGATGTGACGGTTAAGCGTTACTTCCCAGTGCCCTCCTGAATTTGCAGTCTCTTTAGTCATCCCACAGAATTAGAGTATTTCTTCCTGATGTTAGTGCATTTTCCTCAAGAGGAGGAAGTGTTAGTCCAGCATGAAAAGTCTGGTACCAGCTGGCTCTAGTATCCACTGTGCTGGGCCAGTCTTTCCTGGTCCTCCTCTCCTTTAGCTGATTCGCTTGGTTCTGTGTGGGCCATAGAAAGCAACTGCTATGGACTAAAACTGCACAGGGTTTTGGAGAATCTGCACAGAGCTACAAAGCTTTCAAAGCTGGCACACCTCTATTTATAAGCGTGTAAGAGCACTCATAAAAGACCGTTCCGAGGACGAGAACGAACATATAGAAGTCCTTAGTCAGCCCACATATTCAACAAACATCCTGAGTGTCTACTACAGGCTGAACAGTGAGCTAGCTAGACTTGGGCTATCTATCATCCTTCAGGTATCTGTGGGAAGGAGAGATGTAAAACGTAATCCAGGATATACATTAGGAAACTGAGACTCAAGGGTTGAATTGTTTACAGGTGAAGCTGCATGCACGCCACGGTTTGAATGAGAATCATCCTCCACAGGGTCTTGTATTTGACCACTTGATCTCCAGTTGGCGGCACTGTCTGAGAAGGTTATGGAACCATAGGAGGCATAGCCTTGCTGGAAAGTACTTCACCGGGGGAAGACTTTGAGGGTTTGTAGCCTTACATCACTGTTTTCTGTGTGTATGAAAATGTCACCAGCTAGCGTCTCGCTCCTCCCATGCCTTCCCCTCCATGATGGACTCTACCCGTCTGGAGCAAGAATAAATCCTTGCTCACTTGAGTTGCTTTTGCTTGTGGTATTTTTCCCAGCAACAGAGAAGGTTAACTAACCAGGTTCACAGCATGAACTGATGACAGCTTTCTCAGCTTATGTTTCCCCTGTGCTCTTCAAGTGCTAAGTGCAGAACCAAGTCCCAGGCTGGTGAGGATTGCTGTCTGCTGCCCAACTCCTGTCTCTCCCTCCTGTAATACCTAGGATGGACTCTTGCCCACCCTGCTGTCCTTATCCTTTCTCCTGTAAGTGGAGTTCTAACATTTCTTTGGAGAGCTCTTCTCCCTCAGCCTCAGGTCATGTGATTAGCAGCCCTGATACCTGGTTCTGATGGTGGTTATAGAGGGCAGGCTATACAATGGGACATCCTGTTGTCTTTCAGGTATAAAGGTTGTCTAAAAGGTGAGCAAAGGATCCTGATTAGGCCAGTCAGAGCCACAGGCATCTATCTGGTGGTAGGTGCTTTTCTATGTGTTATAGAAAAGCCATTCTTTTCCCTTTTGGATTGTTAAGTGTGGAGTTGTTCACACGTTGTGCACTACAACATGAGGAGATAGAGCCTGTGAATAGGGCTCACCATGAGAGGACTAGAGGAGGAAAGCTATGATCCGTGCACTTGATGTGTGTCCACTCGAAGCCACACTCTCCTAGATTTTTCAGTTGCTTAGCCTAACCCATTACCTGTTTTTGGCTAGTTGACGGAAGGGTAGTTAAGCATTTTTTTTTTTTTTTTTTAGAATTCGCAAAAGGAGTCTTATTAGCACAGTTCACTGTCTAGTACTTAACTACTATCGGCTTTTATTACAGTGCTCAGGAATCTGGGGGTTTAGGAAGATCTGGTGACGTTCCCTAAGAATGACAAGGTTTTCTAACTATGTCAACAGAAGGTGCCCAAGGAACCTGGTAATCACAGCCTGAAATCTCCATCAAACACTCAAACAGTACTGGTGCTGTCCTCTGGTTATTTATTACCTCCTCACTAATGATGTCTGCTCTACTAGGTAGACTGGTAGGGATGGCCTTTTGAGCTTGACCATTTGGGCCTCTATTGTTTGTGGCAGACGAAGGCTCAACTAATTAACAAAGACACTTCCCCCTTTAGGGAGAGCCATAGATAAAGAGGGCTCCTCTAAGTGAGGTCTCTGACATCAAGGGGCCTGCTCACCGAGGACTCCACTCTTCTTCCACACAGGAGTGTGTGTGTATGGGGGAGGCACAGGGAACCTGGGTCTGCTCACTTCCCCAAGACCATTTTTCATTTCCAGCTTGTTCTAGGTTACCTCTAGATCACCAAGAGTAGGTAGCAAGTCAGGAGTGAGAGGGCGTGAGATCATTCCAAGGGAAAAAAACCAAACACAAAGAGAGCAAAGGAGGCTCTCAGGGCAAGGAGGAGTCTGGGAGAAAACTGTCACTTACTGGACACACACTGCATTCCAAGTCCCTCCTTACACAGGACAGGGCAATTCGCTCTCCTCACACCAATGCTTTCCAATTATGTAAAAGCGGGAAAACAAAGGCCCACTGAGGACAGATGACTTCCACAGGCTTAAATAGAGCCCACATGGCTGGGAAGAACTTGAATTCTATTGTGGCCAGCTCCGCTGCCAGGCACAGCTTCTTGCTAGTCGCTCCCTGCTTCTGGTTAAATTACTTTTTCAGAGGTCAAATGGCTTATTTCCTTTCAGATCTTCTGTTCCAGGCCTCTTATTACTGAAGGAGAACCAGGCAGCTCTGATGGTCTCACATGTGCTTTTCATGTAAGAAAACAGAAGTTTTGGGGAGATGTGGAGAAACCACTGACTTTAATATAAAGAACTAGCAAATGACCGAATGTAAATTTTCTGTGGGACTATAACTTTAGAAAGCATGTGAGTGCGTGTGGGTGATTAAATGCACCAGAGCTCCCAACACAGAGGATGCAGCCCGGAAGAGTGACTCTCAGTGTTTTGCAGCCATTTGGACAGGACAGTCCTCAGAGTGTGTTCCCTTGCTCTATGTGTGACAGGCTGGGGCACTTACACACCGCTGAAGCTCAGCTCCAGGCAATGCAGCGCACTTAACTTGACCATGATTTATGATTCTGTCAATAGGGGAGCCTCGAACTCGCACTGATGCCTAAATGTGAGCTTTATATTCGGAACAGCAGTTGGGGGAAGGCAGAGAAAGGGAAGGAGTGAGGGAGGGAGAGAACAGGGAGAGACAATTTCACATAAAGAGAAGATACAAGTTCAATTGCCAATTTTTGTTTTTGTGCTAAAAAGGGAAACCCTAGTAATGATACTTAAGCATGGAATTAGAGTAAGATTAAGCTAAGTGAGGAAGAAGGAACTGCTCAGGGACCTGTTTGATTATAAAGCCAATCTGTCTCAGTGTATCTGGTCTCAGTGAGGGGGCTTGGCCACGGCTACCACTTCTATGTGGATGTGGCTCCACAAATCCCTTTCTCCTCCTTCGGTCACAGGATGCTGCCACAGGCATGTGTGGAGGCAGCTTCCTTTGTGGGGATGAGTGTGGATGTGGGGTTCACTAAGCTAATCACCCCATTCTCCTTAGCATCCCCTCCAGGGGCCTTGTGCCTCTTGAAAGATTAAGGGGCCAAGTGGTCCCCTACTCTAACCTGTCCTCCCCGGACAGCACATTAACATGATCCCTCTACATAGGAGCTCTCTTTAAAGTTTCCTGCAGGATGACAGATTAACCCAGCAGGGTGTCCCACACATCTATCTTCATACAAATTATTAGTGTAATAGAGCTTTGAGTTATGCATTTATCTGGTAATTATTGAACAGTTACAGAAACCCGAAGCTGAGCTGCCCTGGCCCTTTATGGGGTTCTCTCGGTGGGTGGCCTTACAGTTAATTTAGGACTATTCTCCACTCTGCAGCTCCCTTGCAGACAAATTAGCTAAACAGCCTTCTCCTTTAAATATTTTCCATGTCACAGGGAAACTCTTTATAATACGATAAAGGTACAGTTTTAATTACATGCTTCCTGACTTTTGTTTAGTTGTAGTTTTAAAACATTTGCTGGCTCTGGTTTTTCCTTTGGCTGGGCAGTAATAGCTGGTTGTAAGTATCTGGCTAATGAATTTAATAATTTCCTGAAATGATACTTAAGGAGCCTTTGCTAGAATGCTGCATTTCCTCTCTGCCGTCCACTAACTCCCAGGCCCCTGGATGAGGTTTCCCCGTGAAGCTGGGCACTGCACTTCTGCTCGCTTTGTGTTACCCACAACTTTCCTGTCTTGCCCATGCCCCAGACTGGAGCTTGTTAGGTCTGTGACGCCTGGATCTGCAAAGCCACAGGAGGAATTCCCCCCGGAGAAGGGCGATGTCATGTTTTCCCAGATGACAAACTCCAATAATAAATAAACACCGTGCGTCTGTCTGCTGGCAGGGGAAGTCAGCACCCTGTTTGCCACAGGTACTTAATTACTTCTCGTTGTCTTGAGATGATTCAATTGCACTAACCCAGGAGAAACAAATTAGATCCAGTTGAGCATCAGCTAACTTGGTCACCAAGTTTGCAGATGACAGGGGAACGCCTGAGAAACTACCCCTTGGGGACCCCTGCCAACAGTGCAGGGTCATGGGTACAGTGAAGGGACCCCAGGGTATGTCTCTCCTTCGAGCCTGTCAGTGGATGGAAACACTACAGGCAAATGTGTGTCATTTTTAAAGGAACCCGAAATTTTGAGCTAATCTTTCCTAATACATAGTAAGGTGGAAACTTCTTTTAAAAAAATTTGTAGTGGTGTTTTGCTCGAATGTATTCTGTGTGAGGGTGTCGGATCTCATGGTACTGAAGTTACAGAGAGTTGTGACCTGCCATGTGGGTGCTGAGAATTGATCCAGGGACCTCTGGAAGAGCAACCACGCTCTTAACCTCTGAGCCATCTTCCCAGTTCCAAGGTATAAATTCTAAACTGAAACCAAATAGCTACAAATATTGAATACATGCACATTCTAGGAACTCCTATAAATGCTTCAAAATACATGTTCTTGAACATTAATAATAAAGTATTACCATCATCATCATCACCACCACCATCATCATCACCATCATCACCATCACATTGGCTCCCATACTTTCTGTTTCACTCACATGTATGCATACATTCATTTATTTGAGGACTATTTATTGAGTGCTCCTGGGCAAGTCATAAGGTGGAGGGATTCAGGGTAGAAAAAGACATGGTAACTGCCATTTAGAAACTGCTGCCTTCATATTAACCTCTCCTTCCCTGTTGTCTTCTTACTATCTGTGCATGTTACAAGCCCATACTCCTCCAACCATTCATGGCGACCTTGATTTCTAGGAAGACGGTCTTCGTGCTCATAGGTCTCTGCAGTGTATTTTTCTTGGTCAAAACTGGGAGATCCAGTTGACTTTAGCTACTCCGTGTTTCATTACAAAGAGCAGGAGGATCATGGACTTAGAAAGCGTTTAGAGCATGTAAAGTTTTGATGACTTCTCCAAACAGAGACTAGCTTGACTCTTTGAAAGCTGCACAACAAATTTTTGGTTTATGGGACTGTTGTTTTGGTATATGTTATGAATATTTTCAGAATCGTTTGGCGCCTAAACAATATTCTCCCTCCCTCTTCCACCCTTCTCTCTCTCTCTCTCTCTCTCTCTCTCTCTCACACACACACGCTCTCTCACACACACACACACACACACATACACACATACACACATATACACACACACACACACACACATACACACACACACACATACACACACACACACACACATATACACACACACCTCATACACACACACACTACACACACACTACACACACACACTATACACATACACACACTGCACACACTACACACACACACACACACACTACACACACATATACATACACACATACACACACACACACACACACACACACACACACACACACACACACACACACACACACACACACATCACACACACACACACACACACACACACACACACAGACACACACACATACACATTTACATACACACACACACACACACACACACACACACACACACACACACACACACACACACACACACACACACACATACACACACACACACACACACACACTACACACACACACACACACACACACACACACACACACACATACACACACACACACACACACACACACACACACACACACACACACACACACACACACAGATGTAGCTTTAGCTTCACCTGCAATCGCTTCATTTTAATTTCACAGCACCTAGTTGTCTTACAAAATTATTTGTTTTCAGCGCACTCTATGTTGCATACTGATAAACAGATGGCAAAAGCCTTGAGATGGGGTTAAGCATCATGCTTGTGTGTACTCTGACAATGCCAAATGCCACGGTATTTCCCCATGAGGGTGCCCTTCTTTGTCTTGCTTGGCATCTGGTGCCTCTCCTAGCCCAGTGTAGGTCAAGCCCGTTTTCTGAAATGCTTGGTACTGTTCATTTCTGAGTTTGGATTTTATTTTAGATTTAAGAATATCTGTATAGACTTACCAATGAAACAACCCTACCCTGAGAGTGTGAAATTCAAAATTTACCAAGCACTGAGCACCAATGTGACTCCTGGGCTGTGCTCATCTCATCGGTGCTCACGGCCCACACTGTGCTGCTTTTTGATTTCAGACTTTTTGGATTGGGGTTGATCAGACCACCACACAACTGCTGGCTCTTCTCCTCAGCTGCTAAGTGGTAAGCACTGTGGGGATCAGGGTCAGGCCTCACTGGCTCCCTCTCAGCAGCTCTAAGAGTACCGTGTTGGTTGGAGCACTTGGTGAACATCTGTGGGAATTAATGGGTCAGCAGGTGGTCACGCGAGTGGTCAAGTTAACTTTAACATCTAGAGAAGCCAGAATGGCTTACAACATGTTTGAAGTGACTTTTGCCTCACAGAAACCGTGTCCTTTGTCAAAAGCAAGGGACCAGAGGCTGAGGCTGACAGAGAAAGAAGATGCATGGGTTGTTAGGGAGAGCTATATAAAACAACCCAGTGTGATAACGTAGGCTCCGTCATGATTGTCAAAACAGCCACATGGGCACATCATGTCTTGGACTAGTCAGGTGTGGGACAAACTAAAGGTTTAAATGGAGGAGGCTTTCCCCAACCCTCAGTGGCAAAGTAAAGGTTAGAAACTACTGAACAGGAAACTGAGGAAGAGAATTCTGCTCTTGGCTCAGATTGCTACCTGTAAGTCATACCAAGTTCATGAGAAACTGCTTGCTAATATATCACTCCATTTTCTATTAATTTACATAACCCAAATTTTATACATATTCATTACATTCAGCTAGAACCCAACATCTATACCATGGACCCGCCCTTGTTGCTAGAACTAGTCATACAGGATAGTTCTGAGCATGTGACCCTACAGAAGGTTGGCTGATGAGATGTTTCAGTGGGCAAAGGTGCTTGCTGCCAAGCTGGAAGACCCTAATTTAATTTTTGAGGCCCACGTGGTAGAGGGAAAAACTTCTACAGTGTGTCTTATAACCTCTATACATGCAGTATACCATAATATGCCCACATACACACAATAAATAAGTGTGAAAAGAAAAGAATTATAAATGGTTATGGGCTGGTACCTCATAATCTCTGTTCTTTTTAGCTGAAAACGTTGATATGAGGAAGGAGGAAGGAGTGTAGTGGTCAAACTGAGAAGAGGCACCTCTGACTCCTGGCTTTGCTTGTCTGTTCTGAGTTACTGTAACAAAATATCTAAGGTAGGGTGCTTATAGAGATGGTTATGTGCCTGTAGACTCTGGTGACCCGTGACTGCCATGCTGGTCATAATGTGACAGAGAAGCCGAGAGAGAAATGGTCATATACAGAAGTGTCACGTGTATAAGCAAGAACATAGGAGACCAGTGAGCAATCGAGGTTTTCAACAACCCGCCATCAGGAAAGAATCTATTCTTACCAATCAGACTTCGACCTTCCTTAGGCGACAGCATTAGTTTCCTAAGAAAGAGGTCTCTGACATAATTACCTTGCTCTAGACTCCCTCTCTTAAATGTACCAGGACCCACACATAGCAACACTGGGGACCTAAGTTCTCCTCCATGAAACTTTAGGGAACCAACCATATTCAAATCATAAAGAAGTCTTTTCACTACTTGGTATCATTTGGTGGCATAATAGCACAGAATTATACTAACGGTTAGGTTTTTATTTTAACCAGGGATTCAACCTGGGCCATCATTCCCTGCTCATGGGAGACTTGCACCCTACTATTGAGGTATAGCCACAACCAATTTTTAATTTACTTTTAAATCTTACAATACAATCTCACTAAGTTACGCAGGCTGGCCTTAAAGACATTCTGTATTCTAATGAGCTTTGAAGATTCTCTTCCTCTACCTCTCTCTGCATAGCAGGCCTGTATCACAAAGTCTGGCTTATAATTTTCTGAAGTCATGACTTAGGGTGTTTTTCTGATATCTGTAGACACGTTGTTAGGTCACACTGGGACACATTAGGCTGGATGATTCCTAGAGCCCAGATCTTTGCCTTCAGCCTCCCAGTCTGTGATTGAAGTTACTCTTTCTGAATCTCTAAAGCACAGTCGTTTTCCTTAGTGGGAAGTATTAAAGTGTCATTTCTCATTATTTTTAAAAACACAAGACTTCAGGCAGAAAGATAAGCTTCAAGAACTCTCATATTTTTAAGAAACTTTAAAACATCACTGATGATCACTCCAAATAATTCTTAAACGGAGTCAGACAAAGGTTGGAACAATGGATCAGCTGGTAAAGGCTCTTGCTGTCCAGCCTGATGACCTGGGCTTATTGCCTGGATCCCATATTGGGCAAAGAATCCCTGGAAGTCACCCTCTGACATATACACCCATAGCTATACACACAAACACACACAGACACACACACACTTGCACACACACACACACACACGCACTAAATAAATGAATGAGTGAATAAATAAATACATACATACATAAATAAATATAAAGAGAGACAAAAGCTTGAGGGCTTAGTTTCTAAAACTGTGTATTGTATCCTCAGGTGAAGTCATATGACTAAATGTGGGGGTTGTCCAAAAATTGGCAGGACTAAAAGGTCTGCATACCTAAAACATAAGTCAAAATCAAACAGGCAGCGAACCCAAGGTGGGTCAGTCACGTGATTAATGCAGCCTTGGTTCTGAGTGCATATGTACTTTCCACTCCACATGGCATCCACACCACATGACACCCGTGAATGCCACCTGCGACACCTCAGCTCAGAGCTGAGACTCCTGAATGCCATGAATCGAAATGATTTCACATACAGTCTTCTGCTCTTACAGCAGCAAAGTGCTTTGACTATGGGAGACAAAGAGTGTTTTTCTACCATTGTTTCTCAGTATGTAGACACTGTATTAATATTTAGATTATATTGGAATATTTGGCTTTAAAAGTTGCTGTTTGAGTTTCTGACTTGAGCTATATAAAAAGTAATTTAATGATTTCTGACTTTGGACAAATTTCCTAACAATTTGTGGAATGACACTAAATATCTGTGTATTATGTATACATATATGTGTATATACGTGTGTGTGTGTGTGTGTGTGTGTGTGTGTGTGTGTGGTGTGGTGACATTCTCTGCACTAATAGAAATTAAAGTAATGATCCACTCTGAAAATAATGAAGATGCTTTATACCTTGCAGAGTCAAATACTCTACCAAAATTTAAATATATGTGGAAAATTAATAAACATATTCATCTCATTTATGACAAATTTGCTTTGGTCTTTAATATATATATAATATTTATATATTATATAGATATATGAATAAATACATATTTATAATTTATAATATAATTATTAATATATTTATATATTTATATATATTATACAAAATGAATAAATATATTTATAATATCTAATATGATGATATGTTTATATTATATTATAATATATAACGATATAGTATTATATAATATATTAACTAAAAAGTTGTTTTAAATAATTTTTATGGTTTCTCATCAGATATTGTTAGATTTAGACATCATTTTATATGACTACATATCCAAAGTGTATAGAGATTTTCAGCTAAAACAGGCTGTGAATGAAACATGTTTCAGAACTGAATCCAGATCCCTAGACAAATTCACAGCTTTTGAAACAACAGAGAGAAGAGCAAAGGTTTTCTTTTCAATTGCTATGGATAAACCACATTGTCATGATTGGATACATCGCAATGGTTACGACTTTAAGTAATGGTAACGGTCTTAGGCAGCTCAAGCTTCAGTTCAAACTGCCCAGTAACCGTAACACTGAACAACGACAAGAATGGCTTCATTGAAGTTTAACAACTTTCCTGTTCTAGGTTATTCCATGACAGTTTGACCCCTTTGCTTGATTCTAACTATACAGAGAAAGAGGTGTTGAAGTATTATTCCCAGGGTGTGGATAGTCCAACTGAGTCCACAAGGCTAAGAGATATATCAAAGGCACAAAGAAAGCCACTGTCAGAGAGATTAGTCTAAGGAATCCACATGCCTCTACCGTTACAGTGCACACAGCGAAGTGGTCAGAAGAGCAGAAACTAAAACAGACCAGAACCAAAGACTTCCTTAGATCATCACAGGCGGTTTTCTGTAGCTGAAGGCTGCGGTTCCTCACCAGCTTAGGAAGTAGCACGTGAAGGATTTTGCATATGCACTTGCTTTCCTTCTGGAGCACTGGGATGTTTTCTGGGTGTGTGTGAGATGGGGTCGGGGCTGAACTTCTTTAGAGTGTGTAATTACACAAACTTTAACTACTTCTAATTTATGCATTATGTTAAAGCCCAGCAGGTGAGGAAAAAGATGTAAAATACGTGAGCGATGCTGGTCTTGGAATATCTTATTTCAGGAGGAGACCCGACTTGAACATTAACTGAGAGTGGAAGACAAAGCTAGAGAGGATGTGCTGGTACGCAAAGCTCTGGGAGGCTGAGGAGTGGGAGATGCAGGGCGGGAGCAGCTGAGGCAGCTTCCTGTCCGAAGAAGCACAAGTTGAGTACCCAGAATCTAAAAGCAGCAAGGCTGGAATGCGCAAAGCATAGACTTTTGAACACTGACAGGACACGAGTTCATCACAGTACACCTGGATGCATGTGGTAAGCTCAAGTGTGCCAAAATACTATACAAATTGCATTGTGGGCAGATTGTGTGTATAAGATACATACATACATATACATATATACATACACATACACACACACACACATATCCCCTCTGATAATACAGTTCTTTCTAGGTGGAGAATTTCAGAAGAGTAAACCAAAGCACCAGGACTACACAACTGGCATACATAGAACAGATTCAAAGCCTGGCACATTTGACCCTCTAGTTTTGGCGCTTACCTGCTTCTATAGACAGAAGGCCTTTGTCCCCTAAAATGCATATGTTGATATCTTAATTCCAATGAGATAGTATTGGAGGTGGGACGTTCAGAAAAAGGCAAAAGGTTTCGTTTCTATGCTCTGAAGAGAAACTTCAGTAGAAGGTGGGGCCTTTAGGAGTCAATTAGATCAAGAAGGTGCAACCCTCACAGATGGGAACCTAGATGCCTTATAATGGGAGTCAGAGAGAGTTGTGTAGCCCCTCTACAGTAAGAAGCTGGGATCCATAAACACTGTGTGAACCTTTGCCAGACAGCAAGTTGGCCATCAACTTGACTTTGGACTCCCAGTCTCCGACGATATGAAGAATCACGTTTGTGCTGTATATAGGGTACTCAGTCTCTGGTATTACATTGTAGCAGCCAACACACCTCCAGACAACCATTATGATACCGTGTCTCCCTGTCAAGGTCCAACTTTTCTGCCTTCACTCTGCAGTCTTTACCCAGAAAGGTTTTCCTTGTAAATGAGACTCACCACATCCCCAAACACAGTTCAGTCTTGCAGTTGAAAATAGAGCCATCTTTTTATTGGGCAAAGTGACCTTGCTTCACTGTAGCTTTGTTAAGAGATCGGGCTTCTGGCCTGAGACTGAGATGCTTCACACAGTTTCTGCTCACTGGTTGCTACTTGTCGTGGGGAGTTTTAGGGAAGGCAGCACAAATCTTGCAGAATGGCGTCAATATAGCAGCCTGGTCAGTATACCATGTGACTCTGGCAGGAAGTCATATGCCAGGAGCCCCACTCTTCTCCTCTCTGAACCTGACAGAGGACACACATTGGCTGGAGTTTACGTGTCTGGCAGTGGTAACTTTGCAGACGCACAGGTGTCTGAGGATGCCCTCGCATGCACATTCTGTTCCCTGTTAGTCACTGCCTGCTTCCGGAGGCCTTTCACGCCTCAAACTTGGCTTCATCTTACAATACTAGTGTTTGTCCCAGATGTTGTAGGCATGAGCTTTCCAAATGGTTCAGAGGACAATGGAAGGGAACACAGAGCCCACAGGGACTGTTTAGCCACCTTAAGTGACAAAAATCTCAACTTAAAAATATCTTAACCAACAAATACCCTAGTTTGCCTGTCTTAACTCTTAGCGGAGGGATTCCTAGCACAGAGAAGCAACTGAAGGGTATCATCACCCTACTCCAAGGCCTGTGTCAGACCACTAAGGGGTAGGAGGGGGTTAGTGAGGATGGGTACATGAGCAAACTTCCCAGAAAGGCTAAGGATGCTGGGACTTGTCTTGAATTCTGGTGAAAAACAAGGAATCTTTGGTATTCCACAAATCTTAAACTAGGCTTCTATTTTCTCATACATTTTTATGAATACCAATGTAAGAAGGATGTCAAAGATCCATGTGTTGTGTGCTAAGGAAGTCTTCTCTGGCCCAATGCAGTGTGATTAGTTATCATGCACTTGGGGGTAAGTACTAGGTAGCCATAGCATTTCACAGAAACACAGCCCGAAGCCAGGTCATACGGTAGGTCCCCTTGGTATTTTTTGAATAAAGAATAACACATGTATATTGTTTATGCCCTTCAGAGTTTCCAAAAATACTGCTTTCCTGTAATTTTCACATAAGAATGTGAGTTTGAGAGGAAAGGTTCCTTCTCTGATGGAACCCTCGCCTTGGTGAGGACAATGTAATACCAGAAGGTATACGGGAGTGCGAAGGCTGCCTCCGCAGTGTTCCTGGAAGCTGTTCTCCTCCAGCCCCACTGCCCTGTTGCGCTGTTTGTTTAGAATAGCTGCCGTGCCTATGGTTCTGTTAGATTTGACTTCAATGCTATCCATTTGTTCAAGTCTCTTCATTTTATACCAAGGGACAGTAGCCTGCTACACACCAGTGTTTCCTAATGCTCACTTCCTTTCTTCTGTTCTACGAGGGCAGGAAACACTGGCCCCAGTGTCTACACAGAGGCATGTACTCAGTAAATCTTTAATGAACAAATGAAGGAAATTCTGCATCCCCATCCTCTGACATTCAGTTAACATTTGAATATGTTAAACTGACCATAAAAATGATATATAAAATACATATCTTCCTCGGACCATAAATATTCTGACACAAAATGGTTTCACACCTCCCATTTCCTGCTATAAGTTTAGATGCTCAACACATATTAGTGGTAAGGGGATGTACTACTAACTAGTTTAATGGCTTGTTCAGATGTGAATTCTCATTTCTCTATACGATGTATAATATGTATATACAATATATATATGCACGTATGTATGTATGAATATATGGTAAGCATCTGTGGTTATACCATAGGTACACACATGGGTCAGAGATCCTGATGAGAACATTGTATCTCTAAGGATGAAGCCATTGAGTTTCTTGACATAGAATTTGCTTCCCGTGCCCAGCCCCCTTTTTTGTTAGTGAGAGTTTTCACATGTGCTTTGTGTATCCTTCTCAACTACAATATTTCCTTTCTTGGGGCTATTACAGTATTCATAAATGGATTCAGATTCATAAATGAATTCAGTGGGTCTAAGAGAGTCAGTTTTCCCAGGTATATGTCAAAGTAGACAAAAGACTGTAACTTTCCAGGGTGCTTTGTGATGTCAGCTGGTACATAAGTAACCTAAAGGACAATCTGGTGGAGGGGTGCAGATGTGGTCACAGTTAGTCATATTCCTACTGTGGGAGCTTTGTAAATAAACTAATAAATATTTTCATCTTGCAATAGGATCAAGTTAAGTGACTTGCTGACATCCTTTGGGGGTTTAAGGCTTGTCTTCAATGTGAAGTACAAATCGTATTTCTGGTGGACACATTTTAATAATAAACTTAAAAGGACACCAGAGTGAAGTAAGGAAAACATTGACATTGCAATGAAAACCAGACAAACTATCTACCACTTCAAAAGGAGGGGATGAAGACGACTCGTCAGCACCCTGACGCAAACAACCTCAACACAGAATGCCACATATCTGTAGAGATTCAGTAAGGATGGGAGGCCGAAAAACATTTGTCACTTGAAATATATGTAACTGACCACGTGGAAAAGCACTCACCAAACACCTCACATAAGGCATGCACACGTACAGCGCGGGGGCACATTGGATATTGGTCCCTCAAACGGAAAAGGCTGTGTCTGTTAACTTTAGAGCAATAGATTGGATGTCAAATCTCATTGGTCCCTAAAGTTGTCAGATTATCCTCTAGTATAAGAACTGGATCACTCCCTGCCTCGCAGTAGTGTACAGGGGAGTCCTCGCTGTCTCCCCACTTTGATACTTGGATCTCAAGGTTATGCTATAGACCCTGTGGGACTCTGGGGAACAACTCACCTCTCGGTCCTGTTATGACAGGTCGGTGATGCTGTGTGAATGCTGTTCCGAGGGAGGAGGTCTGCGAAGGGGAGGGGCTGCTGAAACCAGACTTCTCAGACTTCTTCAGAGTGGTTGGAGATGGCATGCCTGGCAAGAAGGGGTGATCGTTGAGGCAACTTTAATCTACAGAGCGACAATTTGCGTGACCAAGAAGACAACACTTAAGAGAGTGGGGGAAGTGGGGGGATAAAATGGAATCATCTGTAAATGGAAATGTATACTAAATTGCTTTGAATTTGTCACAGGAAAGAAAAGATCAGTAACAGAATGCTCCCCACCTTCAGGCGGTTCTGGAAGTGGTTTTAATCTATTGTTTTAACTCATAGTCCATTTTGGAGACTGTTGACCTCCTCTGTGTGGGGGTTTCTGTATCTCGGGTCTTCATTGTCCTCTGCAAAAGGCCTGCATTTTAAGATCTCCCTATCCCAAGTAGCTCTACCAGGTGGAGGAGGAGCCTTTAAGAGGTGGGCCAAGGAAGAGACTACTGAGTGGGATCCCAGGATCTGATCCCTTCATCTTGCTCTCTCTTGCTTCCTGGCTAAAGGGAAGCAGTTTTACTTACTGTATTCTCCACACCTTGCTCCAAGCACCAGTGAGTCTGGGAGGTCTACCTGATCATGAACTAGATCCTCTAAGAGCATTAGAATTCTCTTCCAAAGCTCCATTCCCCCCGGTACTTCTTATAGTAACAGAAATCTGACTTACACAGGCTTCAACTTTTCCAGTGAATTTGTCACGTGCCTGTGACCTTTGGGACCCTTACAAAGGAGGCTGCCTAAGCACACAAAGGCAGCCACACATGCAATCATTTTGTCTTGTCAGTTACCTTATTTCAGCGCCAAAGCATTTTTCTACACTTTAAATAATTTAGCTTTTTTAACATAAAAATGCCCTTGATAATAGCGGCTCAGATGTTCTTTCAGTGAATTATTTATAGAACAGGAAAAGAAAAGATAAAAGTAAAAAAAAAAAAAACCTTAAAATACAAGCAATTGGGACTGGTTCAGTAAATATGGTCTAACCAATGAAAAGAATACTGTAAAAGAATAACAACACGGGGGATATTTATACTGTAACGCTGACTGAAAAGCCAATTACAACACGGGATGTTGCAGTGCATCAATCACAGAACGCACGGCATAATTTGCGTGGTTTTTTTTTCTATGCAGAGAAAGAACTGGGAGTTGTGCGTGTTCTGTGACCTCGGCTCCCTCAGTGAGTTACATTTCTGTGTTTCCCTTGCTTCCTTTTGCTTCTTTGCCCTTTCTATGATGAACGTATATCACCTCTGGGCTAAGGAAATAAAAGAAAATCTTGTCTTACAAAATAGCATTTTTCTACAGTGTCTAGGATTTTTCACAACATTTCAAACTTGGGAAATGTGCTGGAAAGAAAAATCCTGGGGGAATAATGAGATAAGAGCCCGTCGTGATTACTGGATTTGGGTGTTCTCAGCAACTGTGCTAACAGACACAACTGGTGGCCCCTGTGCATTTGGGGGAGCGCCAGGTGAGACGACAGAGGTTTAGGTATTTAAAAAAGGAAATGACGTCAAATCTTCATATCACAGGGCAAATCTGGAATCTCAAGTCTCCAGCATAAATTGATCTGCACTGCATCAGAAAAAGAAAGGAAAATCATTTAAACATGTCTACCTATGATTTTTTTCCCCTCTGATCTGAGAATTACTTGGGAAAAATAAGTAATTGGTCTGTTGACATTAGTAACTGTCACTGAGTAACTGCTAGTACCATGAGCGATGGTGAGTATTTTTATATAGAGAGACTATACCTAAACATGTCTGTTGTTTTATTTTAAATTGGAGATTAATGCTATTCTATAGCATGATATCCAAATGCATCTGGGTATGAAGTGTATCTAGGCCTTTTCTAGGTTAAATATGTTGATCAAAGATTCTAAAATGTACCAAAGTATCCCAAAAGATATTCTCTCTCTCTCTGTCTCTCTGTCTCTCTCTCTCTCCCTCTCTGTCAGTCAGTCTGTCTTTCTGTGTGTGTGACCGTTACACTCCACGTACAGAGTGCACTTTTACCTGTGACTTCACACATAGATGGCTTTGATATAACAAAACTCAGGCTTTCATTTCAAGAGGAAAGCAAACTAGTTAGTGCACTCCTAACAAATCAGATGCAAGTACATGTTGGGTGGCTGTGCGATTTCATGTTATTAACACTCCTAAATCAAATCCATTTTAGGCCAATCCCTATTCGATTGGAATTAAAAACAAAATTTTCAGTCCTAGTGGCATTAATTATATTTGTTGAAAAGACAACAGATCACACCATACCAGTGTGCCAACAGCTAGGGCACCCTGAGGTTGTGGGTGAGCAGTCACTGGCAGTGACCTAAGCAAAGCATTGCAATTCAACAACAGTGCAGGAATGCCTTTAAACAAAAAAGTAAACGATAAACATTTAAGTGTCAACAAATCTCCCAAGCCATTCAAATCTCTTTTGCACAGTGGAAGCCTTGAGCTACCTCCTATTCTACTACTTTAAATTCAGGCAAATGCCAGAATTACATGTTAGGAAAGACACAGAAATAGAATAGCAGTGGAAAATGTCAAAACTTTGAAGATGGAGGATTTTATTTCACTTTTTTAACAATGGAAGCATTGATGGAATCGTGGTACTGAACCAACTATATTGAAGGGAGCAAGTGACTAACTCAAGAAAGCTGTGGTTTCTTCAGAACGCTCACCGTTCCCCTCAATGCTTGCTGTGTAAAAATGGAACTTTGAGCATAACTTGGACAATAACAGGTGGAGAATGATCAAGTTGCTGAGTGGTTTTTAAGAAATAGCAAAATACGGGCTTTGGGAAAGGCCAGTGGTCCAAGTGCTATCATTGAAGCATAAGGACCTGCATCCAAAACCCCAGGACCTACATAAAGCCAAGTAAAGCCAATTAAGTTAGTCCCTGCACTCCTATGACCGGGTAAAGCCAAGCATGCTTAGTCCTACGCAAGCATACGCAAGTATATGCAGCCCCTGTGGCAGGGTCTTGCCGGCTGGCTTCCTGCGTCACACAGTACAGCAGCACAAACAGTGAGAGACCCTGCCTAAAAACAAGGTGGGAGGTCTAAGCTCTGCGCGCGCGCACACACACACACACACACACACACACACACACACACACACACACCTCCTTGAAAGAGTTAAAGCAGGAAGAAGCATAGTCAGCATGCAAGAACAACATGCCAGACTATGTCTAATCTTCTAAATTTATCACAGTCAAGTAATGTGAACCCTAAGGCTGTCATGAAGCTCAAAATTACTTTGCGTTTTCAATTTTTAAAGACTTATATTGAGCCCATTTTCTTGTTATATACTCTAATATTTTTCTACATGCATAATGTATGTTTTGGTTAATTTGTTTTGTATACTTAATTGACCAGATGAAATTTCAAAACGCGAGTAAAATACTCCGTGTTAAAAGCTGCAGAATGTCCATCTTGGCTTCTGCTTTTGAAATAGTTTGGCTTTTTAAGTTACTTTGAACTTAACTCCTTGTTAAAGCCTCTCTCACCAATTCCCTCTGCATTGGAGTTATAGAATTATGGTACAAATGATAACTTTAGGGGTTTCTGTTACAAATCAAATCTTTAACCTTGGTGCACTTCCTAGAGTAATGAAGCTTTAACCAAATCTTTAACTTTGGTGCACTTTCTAGAGTAATGAAACTTTAAGAAAGCCAAAACCTTGGTCCTAAAGCCAGAACACTGAATGCTGCCAATGACCATCAAGACTTGAAGGAGGACCCTAAGCTCCAGAGAGGGCTACAGAAGGAACAAGACCATGCTGGCACCCTTGAGAGAGACCTGAGCTCCTGGTACTGAGACTGCTGACCCTGGAAATAGGACATACAAAATCTGTGTTGCTTTCAGTTGCTAAGTATGTGCCAACCTGTCATCTGAAATAAGAACCAACAGGATTTTCGAATTATGTATAGCAACACCTGCTATTCACACTCTCTAGATTTCAAGAAGTCTCCATTATTTTTACCTACCTAATCCTAAATTGTAAGGTTTTCCTCTAGGATACACTTAATTCAGAGAAAACGACACCACCTCATACAAAAGGGAATAGGGTATAATTTTCTTGGGGTGAGGGGAAGAGAGATATAATTAGTGGTTATTTTTTCTTTTAAAAAGATTAAACATGTCTGAAAATAGTTATTTTCCCCTGATTCTTATAAGAAGTAGCTTTTAACAAATTAGATTAGGCAATATTTAATTCATTAATTCTTAGGTTCTCCTAGAGAAATTAAGATTTACCTTAAGTCCTGAAAAAGGAAAATAGGAGAATCATAATTTTAACTATTCTACCCCCAGATTATGGGCTTTATCAGAGACTTTGATCAAGAACTCCCCAGTAGAAGCTGAGAAGGAATTGCTACAGGCACTAGAAGGTTGTCACTACTTAAAAGGCCTCCAAGGGCTACTTTCAGGGATTATAGGAGCAATGGTGGCAAGGGAGGGCAAACCATAAACTCAAAAATTAATTTAATGAATTAATTTATTTTATGTATATGAATGTTTTGCCTGAGAGCATGTATGTATACCACACGTATATACCATAGCCTGGTGTTGTGGAAGTCAGAAGAGGCCTTTGGAATCCCTGGAACTGGATTTATAGATGGTTGTGAACCACTGTATGGGTGCAGGGAATTAAGCCTAGGTCAACAAGTTAAGGGCAACAAGCGCTCTTCACCAATGAGCCATCCCTATCATCTCTGGACAGATATTTTAAAAGGACACTAAGGCGAGGGAGTGCCACTGCTAGCTTCATCAAGTACAGATGTCATTCTTCTCGGACAGTTGCCCAGGTACAGTCTATAGGTAACCTTGTCTCATATGTCCATTGCTGGAGTTTGGGGCATGACATTCAAATTCTTTTCTTCAAGGTGTCATAACTAATATAGGAAGCTGAGTTTCAAGGACTGTCCGAGTGTTACAGTCACGGAGTGTTTGAGAGAAAATAGAAGAACAAGCCACTTTGCCCTTCAGGTTTAAGCTCAGTATGAATCGGGTTAGAAGAGCTCCCCAAATGCTGTGAGGCTGGTCTCTATCAGTGGTCCTCAACCTTCCTAATGCTGTGACCTTTTCCCACAGTTCCTCATATTGTAGTGACTCCCTCAACCATAAAATTGTTTTCATTGCCACTTCATAATTGTAATTTTGCTACTGTTATGAATTGTAATGTAAATATCTGTGTTTTCTGATGGTCTTAGGAGAGCCCTGTGAAAGGCTTGTTAACCCCCAAGGGGGTCATGACCCACAGGTTGAAAACCACTGGTCTGTATATGGTATTTGGCATAGCCTGGCTTTTCTCTTCTTTATTGTCAGTTTCTAATCCCCAGTGACCATCTGTATGATGTACCTCACTCCAGGTCAGGATTACTCCAAGCGTAAAGGTTTCCAGACACCTTCATTTCCTGACTCAGCAAACACCCAGTGATATCAAATTCCTGTATATTAATCATTTCCAAAAAAATCAACAGAAAACAATAAAACTATAAATTAGAGAGTACCTACTATGTGCTGTGTACTTACAAATATTTTAATTCCTTAGATTTTAATTTTAGATATGGGTATTATCCTTGCCTACCTACAATCTAACACTGCAGGTGTTACAGATTAAGGGATGTTAAGAAATTTACTCAAAATCAGGACTACCGATGGCCTTTTAACACCCCGTCCTTGGCAACTTGCTGGACGGTCAGGCTGGACAGAATTTGATTGTAGCCTCATTAGACAGAGTAAAGATCTGCTAAGGTAATGTTACATGCAGACTCAAAGCACCTTAAGTTAAGCAACTATGATTTCTGCTTCTTGAAAATCAAGATGAATATTAACATTCTGGAGCACAGAGGATCATGGGTAATTGAATCTGCAAAAAGCACAAATAGTAGGCTAGGTCTGCCACACATAAGGGCAGGAAGGAGTCATGAAGAACTTTCTGTAGGTAGGGGCAAGTCAGGCATGCTTGGGAATAGTCCAGTAGGTGCGAGGTTGGCTCAGAGAGAGGACGACTATGGGAGTAAAGACTGAGAAGGTGAGGGGTTGCAGCTAAGTAAGTGCAAAAGCCTGGATTTGAACCCACACACCCAAAACTCTTTCTCCTTTCCATACAACACTCTTCTAAAAATCGAGCATATCCTTTCTTTGCCTTTCTCTCTCCATCCAAGCTCGGTTTCCTTTCTATGTAGCTAGGCTGGTCTAAAATTCCTGATCCTCCTGCCTGAGTTCCCTGAGTGCTGAGATTAGCGCAATGTGTCCTACCTCAGAATAAGGGTATGTACTGAAAGGAAGGTACTCTTTATTTCTCTGAGTGATATCTCCATGGCAGGAGTTGGATTACATCCAGTTTATGAGTGGCAGTGAAGAACTTTTCTTTGTGTAAATGCAGTTAACCACTCTTATGATTGGCCTCTTACAGGCAGGCACTTAGATTACCCCTTTCAGGGGACACTGTGGGGAACAGGAAGTTACTCCAGTGTCAATTTCACTGACATTTCTCAAGCTCAGGATGAAATCCTGGACTCATCTCCCCAACTGTAGGACTGTGAGACATTCTACACCCTACCCCTGGCAAGAACAGGGCCTTTCTAGAACTATTGCAACTATTCCACGTGATTCCACCAGATTTAGCAGCCGTAATGCTAAACAAAGGTGCCGAGCGGGCAGACTCATGACCACTTGAGTCTGCTCTAGTAATTGTAAACATACAGTACGCAAAATGAGGATGTAGCTGAAGATAGGGTGCCTTCCTTAAATTTCTGTAGTAGTGATAAAAAGCATTAGGGTTCACTGTAACACAACTTACTGTAATTAGTACATTGGGTAATTGAGAGGTAAAACACTTGGCTGTTAGCACTTTTCAGTGAATAAAAATATCTGGACATCATTTTATAATGGGGAGAATACACTGAAACTAAAAAAGCTTCTAAACGCTATCCTTTCTATGCCATACTCAACCATTTAAAGAAAACTACAAGGAAATCTCTGGAAGAATTAGCACCTTATAAAGATGTCCAGGCGGTTTAAAAGGCTTGGGGACATAGTGACTTCTTCAGGGTTTTGTTGTTGCTTATGGTTTTTCCTGAAAAGGGAGCATGGAGGACATCATTATACACATCATTCTAGGGGAAAGAAGTAGTGATTCTCTGATGTACTCCGAATGTTCTCTCCTGAGTAAGAGGAGCCAGGTACAGCTATGGAAAAGCAACCTAGACGTAAAGAAAATGCACCTGAGAACCTGGTTTTTTGGGCAAACTGAAGTCACTTCCTTTTTCTTAAAACAACAACAATAACAGCAAAGCAAACACGACAAAACAAAACAACAGCAAAAACCCCACAAACCCACACAAACACAGACCAGCAAAAGGACAAGAACCAAGTGTGTGCCCTGCTTCCCATGTGTCTAGGAGACAGTGTGTTCTCTATCTATCCCACTGCCCCCGGCCTTTCTTCCTACCCCATATTATGGGATGGCCCAGCCTTGGCTCAACACAGCAATCTCACGTTCACAGGGCTGTGAGTAAAGAGAAAAATTACGAGACAAATGATTTTCTTCCTGCAAAAACAATTACCAGTGTACCACGGTAAAGCATTTGTTCATCCTGCTTAGATACACAGCTGCAAAAGCCAATACTCACGCCTGTGTGGCTTGCATCTGCCTTGTCCAGTATGGTGGACGCTGGCCACACGAAGCTACTCCAGTACACATGCATTAGGGTACAGATTCCATCACCCAGCGTCGCCACACTTTGGGTGTTCAGAGTCATGCGCGGCCGATGGTCACAGTGCCTCACAGAGCAGGTGCTTGTGCTGGCACTGAGGTAAATGTTCTATGTGGCAGCTCTTGTGTGTGCAGGGGTAACTAACGTCCTGCTTTCTCACCCTCTGGGGCAACGGTGGCGACTTTACTTCTCTGGATGTTATTGTGAAAGACAGGCGTGTGAAGGTCATGTAAACTCTCTAAAAGCCAAGCCTGTGAACAATCTGGAAGAATAGGGAACCCAAAGGCTTTTCTTCTCACCTCCTAGAAGCCACGGCAACACAATGCTTGCACTTCATCAAAATCCTTACTGATGCTCTTCTGAGCAAATAACACTAGCCCCAGTGATACCAACTTAAGCGTCTATTAAAATATGTCCCTGCCTGCCACTTAAACCACAATCAAATACTTGGGACTTGAGGGTTCCACTGGCAAGATTTAATCAGAAGGCTGTGTGGAGTAATGGCGGCAGGAGGGCTCTATTTACCTTAACAGCTCTTGGACACATGGAAAGCACCTATCACTTTATTTGAAGTGAAAAATTTGAAGCTGATTGAAACATTTCATAAGGGAAAGAGAATATAATTTTAGGCCTCTTCAAATTGCTTGAACTGTGAAATCAAGTAATAAACACAAGAAAAGGTTCTGTCAGCGAGAATCTCAGCTTGGTACAGTCAGCGTTTTCTTGCTAAACCTTATTATGGCAAAGCATTTGATGCTTCGCCTCTGTTCGTGCTCATCCCCACAAATAAACTCCGCTGACCTCCACCTGTTACTTAGTGAGATCTGCCTGCTATCCTTCACCAACCCTCTTCTGTATCCGGGAAGGCCTTTGAGTTACTGAGAGAGTGGGAAGATACACTTGTGTGGTAAATTGTACTGATATCTCTTTATAACAATTCAGCAATTCACAGTTCAAAGATGAAGCTACATGGTAAAAGAAAATGGATTTTTTTTTTAAAGTCAGTGCTTATGAATGTTGGAAAGGGGCAATGCATTTCATCATTTGGACACAATTTTTCACAGAAAGTCTCTCTCTTAGGCTACAGTTTAATGCAGACAACTTCAAGCCCATCCTTTTCAGGAAAATCTGACTATAAATGATGCCATCATTTCAGATGAGACCAAAGACCATTTCAAAGCTTAAAAATATTTTGAGTTCAAGAATACTTATTGCACTGATATTTTGCAAACAAAACAAAGCACCACATCTCGAATACTTCGTCACGCGTGCAAAAGTGCCACAGAATTATTAGCAGTGTTCAAACATTCAAAAATCAAGAGAAATTCTGATACCAATCATACACATCCATGAGTCACTGCAGCACGGCGGCTCGCCGGATGGCTGTTCCTTTAGAACAACAGCGACAGATCAAACAGAGTGAGTTGCATTTCTAATGATTAATGCTGCATTCGACAGAGGAAGGGTGTCTGTCTAATTACATTACACACTTATCTGTGAGGGATCAGCAGCGTGTTTCTGCTCTCTGTCATTCTTTGTGACAACATAATGATAGATCCGTTTACTTACGAGTGCAGTTATTAAAAACCGTGCTGTTTTCTTAACTGTCTTCACGTCTTGGAAATATTTTATTAAAAATTACTTATCTGACACTAAGGGTAAATGCTTGGCAGAGCTTTGCATATCAATTAAGAAAATGAGTCAGTTCCATTCAATCAATGTCTCCGTTGAGTGTCGCATTCGAGTTCAGTGAAACTTGCTTCTCCAAGAAGCTTTGATTTGGGAGCTAGTGACTCACCCTCTCCCCCAACTTGTCTTATTTATCCAAATTTTAAAGTTTGGTTTTTGCTTAGACTAAAAACTGCTCATGGCCGACATTTTCTCTGGAGTCATGATTTAACACTTGTTTTTCACATTCACACCTTTTTTGGAAACTCAACACAAGGATCCAATTTTAAGCAGACAACTCCCCACAGGCCAATCAGAATGGGTTGCTAGCAGTGCACCATCGTTCACAGCTTTTTCTACTCATGGGATGAACTTTATCCAGCACTTGTGAGGAAAAGGTCTTCATACAGGCTCAGAAAACAACAAAGCAAACGACACTGGGCACTACAAGTAGCTATCCTCCAACGCAGTGATTACTACATGTGTCAAAGAGGACACGCCAGTCTCCTTCATTATGCCTTCCACTCAGAGTCACATGACAATGGCTTCTAACTTGCCCCTGCTGGGGAAAACCAACTAAATATGAGTGTTGTGTTTAAGTAGTTCCTGCTCTGTTCAGATTTTATCTCCAGCTCTGGTGTTAGTCAACTCAAGACAACCGTCATGTAACCCAAATAGTAGTGACCTGTAACAAACCATTTCTCTGCAAACTCTCCTTATATGTGGCCAGGACAAAAATTGATATAAACTAAATTCAATGGATCTGTGTTATGAAAGTTTTTCCCCTTTTTAACTAAAGGCATCTTGAGCCTTCAGTGCTGAGAGACAAACGTACAGACGTAAGCACACCAAAGGAGAAAAATTATTACTTAAGTCTTTTGGGGATAAAATTTCTAGAAAAAAAAAAAAGAAAACACCCACTGATGGAAAGAACTTTTCAAATTAGAAGCAGGTGTCACCACCTTAAAATGACAAATATCAAATAATAACTGGACCTGAGGCACATTCAACTTTCCTTTCTCCTTTTAATCCTAAATGTGAATTGGACATTAGAATAGAGACCACCTCCAGTAGATACGCATGTCCCCCAGTAGAGGGATGAGGCCACCTATTCGCTCAAAATATTTAATCCAGAAATGTTCCTGTCCAAAGGAAAGCTAGGGACAAAAAGCATGGAGCAGAGACTGAAGGAAAGGCCATCCAGAGACTGCCCCACCTAGAGATCCATGCCATCTGTAGACACCAAACTCCCACACTATTGCTGATGCCAAGAAGCGCTTGGTGACAGGAGTCTGATATGACTGTTCCCTGAGAGGCTCTGCCAGTACCTGACCAAAACAGATGCAGATATTTACAGACAACCATTAGACTGAGTCCAGGGAAGAGCTAGGGGAAGGACTGAAGGAGCTGAAGGGGACTGCAACCCCATAAGAAGAACAATATCAGCTAACTGGACCAGCCAGAGCTCCCAGGGACTAAGCTACCAACCAAAGAGTACACAGAGGAAGCCAGGACTCCAGATACATAAGTAGCAGAGGATGGCCTTATCTGACATCAGTGGGAGGGGAGAGAGCCTTGATGCCCCAGTGTAGGGGGATGCTAGAGGGGTGCGGTGGGAGTGGGTGAGTGGGTGGAAGAGCACCCTCATAGAGGCAAAGGGGAGTGGGGAGAGAAGTAATGGGATGGAAGGTTGGTAGAAGGGTGATAGGGAAGGGGGATTCCTCTGAAATGTAAACAAATAAAATGTTTAATGAAAATTATAAAAATATGCCAAAATAAAGACAATGTATGTTAAAACATAAAGAACAGGCAGTGTGGCTTCTGTGAGAGCCTCAGGAGTGCGGGGAGGCAGGCAGGGATGCAGAGCCACGCTCACAAATGCTCTCTTCTCGCTGTGCACTACACGGCTGAAGAACAGGCGATGCGTTCTGACTGGCATCAAGTCCACGTAACTCTGGTATTTGGAAGTCACTAGAGCTAGAAGCTGGCGATAGCTGAGCAACTCCCAGGTTAAGCTTTCTAACAGGACAGAAGCAGGGGGCACTACATAGGACCCTCAGATGAGGAACGATGCTCTTACAAGTTCTAATGTGCTCAGTGCATTTCTGTCTACGCCAGTGGGAACTTTAATCCATCCCTCATTCCATGTACAGTGGGAGATGCCAAGAAATTGGAATTATTTAAAATAAAGCACAGGAACACACAAGTCCCACATCCCAACATGGGCGCTCAGGAGCCTGGTTTGAGTGAGCCTTGGACATAATCAGTGCCTGGTGGCACCCTCTCTCCACAGTGATGCAAGGCACTGGACCAAAAGCAGGCCCTCACATCAAAGAAATAAGAGAACCAAGAATCATAGTAGCCCTAGATTTAAGACTCCAAAAGCTCAGACAGGCTTTTAGTTGATAAAAAAAGAAGGTGGGGAGGGGATCAGTAACCCTTGGTTCTGAGAAGCCACAGCAATGAACTGCTTTTAACATGCAACGCCATTTCAATTTCGGGTTAATTTTTCACCTCTAAGAGATGTTGTAATATGAGGGGACTTTTGTCTGCTTGATTCCCCCTCTCATCTGAGGGACAGACACTGTGATCAGGCTGGAGGGAACCCTCTCTGTTGGAGCACTTGGAGAGCTGTTCAGACACTACCAGGACTGATTTACTATGTGCATGTGAGCACTTCCCGGAATCTCCTCGGACGCACTTCACCCATCATCGCCAAATGGGTGCCACGTCTTTGATTAATTGATGAGTTTATGATGTAACTGAAGCCTGTGGATGGATGGAGTTAGATGAATTATTGTAATCGTCTACAGGAAAACAGGGGTCAAGCACACAGGCCCATCAGAAGCTGACACCCTGAACAGAGAGACAGGGATGTATAGGTCCAAAGATTTCCTTCTTCCTCTCTTCCCATTCCTCACAGAGAAGACTCTTGCTCGGGAGTATTAAAGAACTACCTTATTAAAAAGCAGTGGTAGTCTATTTCAACACAAACTACAGCATAAAATCATTTAATATTTAAGTAGATTCCTTAGTATGGTAGAGAACCAGAAGGTAAATGAGAGAGAAATCGGCCTGTAAATACTACCATAAGTGATATGGGATCTGATCTTTTTTAAAATAAATTAAATGGGTATATGTGAAATAAACACACGTATGTTTAGCTCACATGTATGCATGTATGATATATGTATGTATGCATATATATAGTTGAGAATAATGTGTGTTGCCATTGGCTACCACTGTTACTTATAAAACACTTATATATTTAAAATTCCAGCAGCGTTCTGATGACAAAAATATTAGCCAATATATCTTCTTTATTAATCAAATTATGGCCTGGCTCATATCTGCATTATGTTTATAAGTCTAGAAGATAAGATCGTTACTTAAGGAGATTCTTCTTTTTATATGAAAAATTTAAACTACCTTGTCTAGTTTTTATATGAAAGATTTAAACTACCTTGTAGAAGTTCAAGAAACTTTTAGCAATATCTAACAGATAATGCAAAATATCGGATCTGCAATAATTGTGGTCTATCATGTACCTCTATCTGTCTGTCCTTTCTACATCCTTAAGTCAAAACTCTGTAGTTTATTAAGACAGGGAGATTTTGGTCCATATGAGGTGTGATGCATTTTATTAGCTCAGGATGGACCCAGCTCATGTACTTCCTGTGGAATTCCTAAGGTGCCAGCGATGTGCATGCTTTTTTGGTTGTTCCTGAAACTCTTGGCTGTTGGGAAGAGAAAGACACAGGGACCAGGCTTCACTGCTGCCCAGTAGTCATGGGAGGGCTGGTATAAAAGCCCTTCTCAACAAGTGCACTGGGAGACTGTGGCCCAGGCCAATCAGTGAACTCCCAAACTGTGATGCTGTCTGCCCTCCACACCGCATGAGTCTCCTGACGGACTTAGCTATTCAAGCCCTTTGCCCCTAGTGAGTCGTAGTCTCTTAGAAGCCAGCGTCTCCCTTTTCTATTTTCTATTCCACCCTCCACTTTGCACAGGGCTTTGCACATTATGCTTCCAGAGGTGTAGTGTGCATGCCATCAAATTCGATAGTATCACACCTCTTATAACACTTCAAAGTTTTTCCCGTATTCACCAGAAGACAGACGCACTATTTCACCCAAGTTCTATTAAGTATACCCCATGTATATTGAAGGCACCCCGTGGATAATGAGAGATACAATACTTTGCACATAGTGAGAAGCCAATAAATGGTAGCTTTTGTCTTCTTCCTATCATTGTGTGATTTCTCCCAGGAAGCGAGAATCCAGAGCCGTTTACAGAGAGATTTCACAGTGAGCCTCGCCAGTCAGCACTGGCTCTGTCTTTATTCCATCCTAGAATATTTACACAACCCCACTTTTAAACATGAAATAAAAGGATTTGGTGACTTGGGTAATCTATTATTTACACAAGACCAGCTGAAAAACACAGCATTAGTTTTCTTGGAAGCTTCTGTATTTACGAAATTGTGCCTCTGGGTTCTCCAAAGTCAAAGAAACTCCTCTTCTTCCTTCATCAGAGGCGCTCAGTACTCTGATGTCGAAGTGATTGATCAGATTCGAAGGACAAGATAGGATACCAACTTCATATTTATTACTCAACAAATATTGATTGAATGTCATATTACCAGGTATTGTAGGACGCTTTGGGGGGAAAAACCAACCAAATAAACAGTAATTTTGTTGGCCACGCTTTGTCATATATGCATGAGGCATACAACACAGCATGTATGTGCATGTGCAAAGATATCTTTCTCCTAGTATACAGCCTTTTAGAGTCTTATAGAAAGGGTTGGCTTCAAGCATTTTCTGACATTAAGAAAGAAGCCTTGATAAAAACGTAGGGACATTTTTGAAGGGTGATGAGAGCACTCATTTGGTAACGGAGCTTTCCTGTTATAACCCTTTATTTAGGTGACATTTCTCTGGTAAGGGTCATTAAGAACAGATCCTTGTTACTCTACTGGTGCTCTCCGGCACATCATTCTCTAATGAGCAGGTGCCAATACTAAGGAGATAATGGTGGGAGAATACTGTCACAAATGATGCTTTCCCACTGCTCCATAAATGTAGAAGAAAAGCCAAGACATTGATCCCATGGCAGTGTTCTGTAACGGTGACTATTCCCATTACTGCAGGGGATTGTGGGAGATTTAATCATTCCCCCTAATTTATGCTAGTGCCGCAGAGTGCCTGTGATCAATGGACTATTGTCACCAGTCTGAAGCATTTCTACCAGCCCCTATAAGGGGGCCTCTTACATGCCTCAGCTACAAGTACGTATTGGTAAACGTCTTCGACTCTGGAAACCGAAGAGTGGCTACTGGCAGTCAAATCAGGATCGGCAGGTGTGGGAAAGCAACCAAGCACAACAGGAGATTTTTGTTTTGATTTTGGTATGGTTTCATTACGTAGCCCAGATTGGCCTAGCACTTTTAAGCATCCTGCCTTGGCTTCCAAGATGTTGAAATTACTGATGTGCACCACCATCCCTAACTTCTAATACATGATTTACAGAGCTGCAGTGAGTCAATGCTACTTTCAAAATTCACCCGTGCTTATAGTTATCAAGGCCTAGAGCCCTAGTTCTGCCAACCTGGGGTCACCAGTTAACTGTCAAGAGTCTTCCTTAGATGCTTTTAAAACATCTAAAATGTATTTATCTACTTAATAACTTTTTATAAGAACAGAGGACATACTTTGACCTTTAAAAATAAAGTCCACTTAACCTGGAAATAAGTTTATTCCTGGAAGTTTATCTTTGATAGCATAGTTTTAAAAATTGCAATTAATTAATTGTATTACTTATTCCATTTTGACTCCAAGTCTTACACTGAACTGTTTGGGGTTTATATCATTGTGACTGGCACAATTGCTTATTAATACTTTTGTTGTCTCAATGTAATTATAGTTATCATGAATATATATGTATATATAATTTAATGCATTAGAATTTTAAATGGTTTTCTATAGAAGAACATTCGAACAGTTCACATTAGATTGTGTGTTCTCTGATAGAATTTCATTTCATACATGTTCATCTTGAACTCACTAAGTAGCCAAGGATGATGATTCTCATCCTTCTGCTTCTACCTCTCGAGTGGAGGAATCACATAGGCCACTACATGTAGTTTTAAGTAGCTTTTTAAAACTCACATTTAAATAAAGCACCGCGTTCTATGGACAAGTGGTGTAGTTTCTTATTAGATTTCTTTCAGATCTGCTGGTGCTGAGTGACACACTCGTGCAGGGACAGCCTTAGACCTTGAGGTTGTACAAGCAGAGAGCCTGCAGAGTCCTCTCTTTTCAGGACACAGAGAACCTAAGGGAGGGAGGTTCACGGGACAGCCACAGAACTGCCCACACTGAGAAGAAACGTGGATGAAGGCATTCTCAATTTACTTGTGCTGATGGTTGGAAGGCTAGACTCTTTCAAGTTAGGGGATGGTTCTCAGCTGGACTCCAACCTGAACCCTGTTTACTGCCTACTTTTTAAAGAAACTGACCCTAACTCACCACTGAGCTTCACAGTTCCCTTTTAACTACTATCGGCTGGGTAAGGTCTGTCCCCTCAATGTTCCTGGTGACAACAGTTCACATGATCACAGAAGATTAATTTTGCAAAGAACTTGGCTTCTATCAGCTCAGCTGATAGTCCTGATTTGAGAGTGAGGGATGGACCGAGATATCACAGGTAGAGTAGTTACCCTCTGAGAGCGTTCTGAAGTTTGACCTTAGACACAGGTCCTCAGTGTAGTTATTTCTACCTTAGAGTACTTTACACAGATGGCTCTTGATAAAACCTCATGGCTCGATCTGACTTAGAGTGGTAAGATAAGCAGAGACATTTAAATGGGGGAAAGGAGGGAGAGAGGGAACAGGGGAGGGTGGGTGATTTTCTTTACTGTTCTGAGGGTCAGGAGTTGCCCAGTATGTGGCCTTCTCTGATCCATGTGAAAATGGGTGGGTTTCTATCCATTTGGGATAGTTTTTAAGGCACTGCTGCTAAACCCAGGGAGAAGGGCTTGAGGGCATAACATTTAAAGTCCAGTGACTCTACCACAGCTGTGCGTCTGAGATCTGGGCGTTCTCAGATGCACTGCCCAGATACTTCCTGTGGTACCAGTTGTGGGTCCTCAGGTGACGGTGGCTTGGTGCTTACAAATGATTGCAAAGAGAAAAGAGGAGATGGAAGAGTGGAAATTTCCAACACTAGTGAAGCAGAGAGATCATTTAAAGTATATAAAACACCCTATAAAAACAGATCATCTAAACTATATATAAAACACCCTGTAAAACGAGATCGCCGTTGAGATTCTTGATACATGCGTCATACATCGTGAATTGTCTTTTGTAATTTTCTTTTAAGCAATACAGACTTTTATTGATGAATAATCGTGCATATTTCTGGAGGTAGGGTGTGGCGTTCTGATGCGTGGACACATTGCTTAATGACTAAGTCAGGAAGTTAGCGCGTCTTTTCCCTTCAAATAACATTTCTTTGTCATAGGAACTTGCAAACTCCTTGCATTTGGTATTTTGGGATATACATATCATTAAATGCATCATTATCATCTTGTTTCATGTGTCATATCCATTAAGGGGAAGGGTAGTTGGAATGCAGTTCGGTGTCCTACTACTGATCAAAGAGACGCTTGGCTGAGCCCTAGCAATTATTCTTCCCACGATTTGCTATTAATTAGATTTAACTGGAAGCCTGCAGGTTAAAAACATAGGAAATACCAATTTTTAGAAGACCGTGGGCAGCGAATGCTGCCTCTGAGTATATAAGAAAGTTCCAATCTCTCTGCTTCATTCACTCGTTCAGTCAATATTTATTGAACGCCTATTATGTTCTACACACTGTTGAGGGTTTTAGGGATACAGCAATGTAAAAGATGGGCTAAGTCACAGTCTCATGGACTGCATATTCTAGGGGAGGACGATAGATGGGGCCTGGACAAGGCAAGAGGGTCTGTGAGGGAGGAGATGGTGGATACACAGCCAGCCGCTACTTAGGTCACTGTGGGTCTCTCTGACATAGCATTTAAACAAGTCTTAAATGCTGCGGATTACTTGAATGTTTAGATGATATGGCAAATATTTCTCTGGTCATAGTTAATACTCTGCTTATATGCTCTCTTCTATGTGTATTTCACAGGCCATATCTTTTTTCCCCTGATATAGGCTACATGGCAAGAGTTCGAGATAAGGAAAATGGAGACTTTTCAGGTCTTCCTAATAGTGACTTACTGTCTTTACTGTGACTTTTAACTTAAATACGAGTCTAGAACACAGGCCTTAAAAATAGAGTTTACACATTTTAAAGCATTCATTGAAAAACAACCTTGGAGCACAGTAGGCACTCAGGTGTGACCAGAACTTTGCCTCAGCCGAAGGAGCCTGCCCGAAGCCTCCCTTCCTGATCATTTGCATCCTTGGCTCACTGGCAGCTTTTCACGTGTGCGGCTGGACGGCCATTGGTAGTGTGTGATTTTTTTGATGGATGGAGTTTCACATGTCCCAGGGCATGACTAGATACAGACCTAACCCAACCAGGTTTGGAGACAGCTGGGAAATGGAGCCAAGTGAGGGGACAAGCAGAGCACCAGGAGAAGCAGGAGCCAGCCTGAGACTGCCCCGTTGTCTTAAGCATTGTTTCCTGTGAGCCGCTACGCAGATGGGCAGCGCCCTGCACCGAAAGTGCAGAGACAAACTAATGCGAACAGGACACTATGAAATACATTTGAAAAACACGTATGCAGTCACTTTCCAACATCGTCCTGTTGTTCAAGGAAGTCTTGCCTGGCTACCTTCCTGACTATCTACAGGTCTCTGTAGTTAGGCAGTCCCAGAAACCCAGTGAGGGCAGACTCCCAGATGCGAGGCTCTCTGAGAGGGGTATGAGTACAGTCGTACTTTCTGTGTCACATCAGAAGCATAAACCCAGTGCCCTTCATACTTGTTTGAGAGAATTATCCCAAGTGCAGGCTGTCCATGCATTTGGGATATACATAATTCCCAACATATTTCTGAAGGCAATTTACATGAGTGAACCACTAAAAGCCTCCCACTTAATTAACTGTACCCCTGGGGAAAAACTATGTAGGCCCGGATAAGTGTGGGAACAACATAAAGGTGTTCTCTGTGCCAAAAAGGGGATTGGGCTTGATGGAAAATCCCCAAAAAGGACCATCTGGCAGCATAAATTATCCATTTAAAGTGGCTGGTGTGAGCTAATGACACCAAAGTCGCCATGAACATGTGCAACATCCTTCGGTTGTGTTTTAATGTCCCCTCAGGCCCTGTTTCAATTATGACTTTCTAGGCTGACTATGGCCAAATATAAATTTATCCACTGTGCTCTCCAGCCCCCACGAATATATGCCATGAGATTGCAGTTTTCTTTAATGGAAGACAGTGGGCAATCCTTTCAGGAACACAGTTTCTTTCAGAAGAAGGAAAGGAAAAAGAAATCTCTCCCTGCGAGAAGGATTTAACCATTAAATTCAGTAAACTGAAGACTGCACAGGGTGCAGAGTTACAGATGCTGGAATTTATAATTATTTGAGTCATAATGTGTAGGTATGAAACTGCTTTGAAGGAAAGAGCTACTAGGCTAGAGCATTCTGTTCAAGCAGCCCTTACAGCTCCCCAAATATGCCAGAGAAGAGGGAGAGGAGCTGGGAGGGCTGGGGTCACTGCGAGGGGCTTTGTGTCCGTCACCATCATAAGCTAGCTCTAGCATACATGGAGCACGTGAGTTCGGCACTCCAGCAAAATATACCACCCCTATCTACTTGATTCTCATTCACCGAAGCAGGGAACTTGGTTAGGACTAATTAGACCTTTAAAGGGGGCCCAAAACGTTTTCCATCCTTTAATTATTTTATTTTAATACAAATGCACCTTCCATCGGCGTTACACAGAGGGCATGGTTTACTGGCAATGGAAGTCAGCACTGGAGTTCTCGCCTGGCTTGGCTATACATCTCGGGCACTTTAGGCGAGCAGATATAAATGTGGGACAAAGGTGACATACAGCCTCCAGAGAAGGGCCACATCTGCAGTGCTGCATGGGTGATGTGATAGAGACACCAGAGGCCCTCATCGCCCTGGCGCTCCCCACAACACCGAGAGGGTTGCAACACTGTGCTGCTGATCCCACACCTGCTCTAAACCCCTCGGAAGCAGGAGCCACGGCGTCCTCATCTACCTGTGAGCTCTCGAAGAAAGTTCCACTGCAGACTGCTGAGTGGTGAACAGATGAGGGTACTGGGCAGAAGGGAACCACACAGGACCCAGCCAGTAGGGCACGGGGCTTCATTGTTACGTGATTTTAATTAGGACCGAATGTGACAAGTGTAGGGAGAGGCACATGCTTCTGTGAATGTCAGACATTATATCAATTATGGTAGCTCCCATAATCAGGATCCAGATGGGTCCATCACCCTAAAATCTCCCTTCTGCTGCTCCTTTATAGTCATATAAAGCCATCTATAGCCATAGAGTTTGTATACTGAGAAAGTGTTGAGGATGAGAGGGAGGTGTTGGAGTTGAAGATGAGGGGCTAGTTCCAAGATTTTCTTGATGCCCGTCTGTTCTTGCAGGCAGTTACTCTGAGACAGTAGTGGGGGAGGGATGGTCAGAGAATTTGTTCTTTCTTACCCCCCATATCACTCTGTGCTGGATATAATTCTTAAGTGGACAGCACAGACCATGGTACTCGATCCTCAAGAGGATTGAAACAGCTATTACTACCGTCAGACTGTTTTACAGGAACGTCATGGAGTCTGGACCGTAACCACATAGCCCTGCCATTGACTTGAGGACTGGGCTTCAGATGATTCTCAAGCCCCTCTGCCTTCTTACTCATCTGAGTTGTATTGACAAAGGCATTGGAGCCCATTCCCCCAAGCCACATGGAGGTCAGACATTAAAGTTTGACTTGTATTGATGAAGGCATTGGAGCCCATTCTCCTAAGCCATGGGAGTCAGACAATTAAGGTCTCCAGAAAGTGCTACTAGCAGAATCAC
This sequence comes from Rattus rattus, assembly GCF_011064425.1. Taxonomy (NCBI): domain Eukaryota; kingdom Metazoa; phylum Chordata; class Mammalia; order Rodentia; family Muridae; genus Rattus; species Rattus rattus. Next base: position 56,473,477 of record NC_046154.1, read on the forward strand.
TCTCCGGATTCTACAGCTGCCACATGACGGCCCCAAGGTTAGACCAACGGGCATGTATTCAGTTTGGTGCAGACAGACAAAAAATTGGTAGCCTTTATGATGATAGCCAATATAACAAGATAAAAAGGGGAAAAAAACTAAAAGTTATTGTGTTATAAATGTCCACTTATGCTGCACAGGGGAGTTTTTCTGCTTTTTCACTGTTATCCACAAAGTGGGGAAAGCTAATAATTTTTCTTATGAATACTAGAGTATACTAAGAAAAACAAAAACAAACCAAAACCCAAAAGGTGTGTGTATATATAAAAGCAAAAGAAAACCATCATCCCAGCTACTCAAGAAGCTGAGACAGGAGGAACACTTGAACCTTGACCTTGAGGCCACAGTGAGTAACATAGGTAACACAGGTAACACAGTGGGTAACCTCAGCTCAACAAACCACCAGAGCAGAGTGAAATGTACATGGGTTCAAGGTGGCAGTGACGGCCCCTGAGTGAGCGGACACACATTCTGTCATGCACTTTGGTTGTGTCTGCTGTTCCCCGCCACTCTGCCAGGACAATCACTGCGCACGCTGTTTCCCTCCCCTTTATGACTCCTCTGCTCACCTGGCTCTACTTCATGCCATCCGCTGGACTGGCTGCCACTCCCTGGGGAGCGCCCTTGGCCTGTGTAAAATGGTTCTTCACCAGGACTGTCCATTTCGTCCTCCACAGACTTGAGGCGCTTGGTAGAGCTGAAAAAATAAAAATAATAAAAAGAAAGGAATGCATATTTAAAAGCACGCTAAGCCACCTTTCTCCTGGATGCTTCACTGGGAAAACGTGCGGTTCTAGGACCCTGTGCAGGCTCTTGTGGAGTGGGCCGAGTCCTGGCAGTGGTACCCGGTCTTGGCCTATGCACTCAAGTCCTGGTTTCCTCTTTTCTGATCAAGTTGCTGGCACTGCCTCCATTTGGTGCCTTTTTTTGCTTTATGGAGCTGATGGTCGGTTCCTGCTTTGGCTTCCACTTCGGAAGTCCCGATCTCCACAGGTGTGGCTCACAGATGGTAATTAGAAGCAGGCCTAGAAACCCATTCCAACCCACACAGACATCCCCAAAGGGTTAAAGACAAGTAACTAAAAGGCAGGGTCCAAGAACCTTCAGGAACGCTTTGGCATTTCCCATCTTCCACTTGGATTTGTTCATTATAAAAAAGATACTTACTATACATTCATGTAGCCCAGATACTCCTCTAGGCACTAGAGATAAAATACCAAACAGAGTAGCTAAAAATAACAGGAAGGAGTGCATTCCCCTGAGACCAGCAAGGGCATAGACATACAGCAGTCTGGGGGACTTTTATGTCCTTCTACACAGAGATGAGCAAACTGGCATTTTATTTCGTTTGTGTGAATGGAAACTTGTTTTCTGCAGAGGTGTGACCAAGGAATTCCCACAATGCATCTCTTTTCATTCCAGCTGAAGAACTGCATTTTCCCTCCCACAGTGAAGCTTGCCTGTTAGAAGGCGGGAAAATATCACCTGCTGCTTCTCCCTGCGCTAGCAGATCAAATCGGGAGTGCCGGCAGCACAGTCCTGCACTGGCAGATCTGCCTTGGGCAGGGACTGCTGGGAAACCTGCTCATGTGTTAGATGCAGAACTTTCCCAGGGTTTCATTCATCAGACACTGGCTGTGTAGCCCCTCCATGCCAGAGGCAGGACTCAAAGTGTGGAATAGTGCGGTGAGTCAACATGACTCTCAGTGGACTCCAGAGATGGAGAGGCTCGGGAGAAACAGAGGGGTTGAGAAGAAACCATGCACTGGTTAAGGATGGAGGAACATTGGTGTGCGTGGACTTGAGAAGGACTTCTCTGAGCAGAGGGTGCCTGAACTGTGACTAGTTTGCAAGTGCTGGTGACATGGCACTAGGGACAGACAATGGCTAGCAGAGGTTGGCACTCTACCAACACACAACTGTGACATTATAATGGTTTTAAAAATATTAAAACCCTTTGTAGTTTTTGGCAAACTGCTACTGTCTCAAGCTTCGTAAGCTTCCCCCTCTAACCTTGGTAGATTTTTTCTTTTGCCCCATGACCCTCTCATACCTCATGACCTAAAAGGTCAATGTCTGCTCCTTGGGGTTGCTACCAAACCTTGAATGAGAGGGCAACATACTCCCTTACTGAGATCATGATATACAGCTCAGCAGACACTGTGTAGCATTCTGGGAGCTGGGTCCTGTCAGAAGTGGCATAAGTCAGGTATGATGTGCAGAGAATTGCATCTGAGATGCTGAAACCAATGGAGGGGCCCCAAAGAAATAGAGTATGGAGGTCAGAGAAGATATTATGCATCTGGACTTCATCCTACAAGAAAAGAGACCTCAGAAGCCCTGTGTGGGTGCGTCATGGGAGCTACTTTGTGAAAAAGTGGGGATGAGGAAGAAAATGGACTTGGGAAGGCAGCAGGGAAAGCGGGGGTCGCAACCCAGATAAGGGAGGACAGACAATGTTACTGTCAGAACCTGAACTTTAAGAGACATAGGATGCAATTTAGGTAAGAAATTCGAATACTTCACGTGGGTGGTCCAGTGTTCCTAGGCTTGAGGTTCTATTCTCATTAAAACCAGATTTCAGGGAAGCAACCTTATGGGACTATGCTAATTTAGAACTCAAGGACAAGTCTTGGACTGCCTCTTGAACGGCCTTCCTTTCTCTTGAAGCTTGATGAAAGATAATCACCTGAACTTTTATGTTTTACGTAAACTGTAGAGAATGCATGTCTTTTATTTGACATACATAATACACACGGAAAAACTAATTCCAATACATAAACCCCAGAAAAACCTAGCGTCTCTAAATGCATTTCTATTGCTTCTTTTAGTGGAAAGCAGAGATGATCTAATCCATTGGTTCCCCTTCTTGTCAGGAAGCTCGGGGCCCAATTTAAAGTGATACCTCTTGGTCAGGGATACTGATCTCATAAGGAGCGCCCTATTTTCTGTGTGAATTCGGGCGTCTTCCTTCACACTTAGCATTACTTTTATACAAAACTGTCAGCCCCTTGTAACTTAGAGGAATTGGGTGAAATCCCCTGGTATCCTTCAGATACCCAAAGACCAGACTTGCCTGTTCTGGCAGGGCTGTAAGACCTGCAGGGATGTGATTATGCTTTTTCCCCCCAGGGGAATTGTCCTGCTTTGATTTTTCCAGATTCTTATATAAAGATATTGAGACTTAATATCTGGATGACCAACAGGAGTAATTTGAATTTCTTCCCTAATTTGGATCCTACACAACTGACTACATGTTTTACAGTGCTTATGATATCCAAATATAGAACTGAGGAGCATACCGAGATGCAAGAAGCTGTGTTCAGGGTGCATGGGTGCAAGCCGACAGTGCTCTGGGAGCTGCCTATCAACTTCCCAGGATATTTCTGCTTCTCCCGTCGTCCCAAGCATCCTACCGTAGGCTCCTTTCCTTGCCTTACGTGTGTAGCCAGACACGCCCATTTACATGGGCCAGGATTCAGCCCCAACAGTGACACTATTAGAGAAATTGACTGGCAGAACTCTGCGGTCTTGGGAACCAGAAGTATGGGTGGCATCACCAGAAAGTTCTGCCTCATCCTCGTTGACAACCGGATAATTCTCCACTTTTTTTTCATTAGGACTGCTTTTCTCTCTTTAGTGCCTACTCCAGGTTCAGATTGTTTTAAGTGCTCAAAAACTGCTGTGTGCATGGGACAAGGGAGCATCCAAGCATCTACACTCAATGAGATCCGACCTCAGAGGCCAATTCCACTGTGTGTTGCTCCCCCGTTGTTAATATTTTTCTGAGTTCTAAAGATTTGATTTCCTTGGGAATAGAAATCAGGTATAAACTGCACTAGGTGGGACACTGTATGGCTAACGTTGACGCCTGAGCTTGCACACGAGGACATTCAGGATGGATCCAGGCTCAGCATCTGAATGATGGGAGTGCGGATAGAGGGAGACCAGGATGCAGGAGGGAGGAAGTAGGCACTGCTAGAAAAATAGGCCAGGGCCTCCTGAGACAGCTTACTGACTCTATGAACCGCACATGGGCAGCGCTCTTGACAGAGTTCTTTAGACTAAAACCCCTATCCTTATTTTTACCCAGCTGCTTAATGATCTTAGAGATGCTCATCCTGGAAAAATAGAAACCATAGAGAAAACGCAGATATTTTGCTCACTTTCTTTACTTATTTCTTGAAACCGGTCCTTAATTCTATTTCTTCTATTGCTTGCATCCTACTATGTGAGACCCCTAGGTCTTGCTTGGTACCCACAAGACAATGCCACTCCCCTCACTGAGTGCTCACATAAGCCAAGCTGAACATTTCCACTTGTCACTGTGCAGAGCTCCTCTGATTTTTTTCTGTGTGCCCACAGTGCCAAGTAAAACTACTTGGTGCTCACTATCTGCTTCTCATCTGAGAAAGTTAAGACATTGTCGAGGGACATAGAGCCAGATGGGAGGTGAGATAGGCTCATATTGACAATACAGAAACAGTATTCAGACAGTGGCCACTACAGGCCAGCCTGAGGTGGAAATTTGAGACACTGCTTTGCTGGGATCCTGCACTCTGTAGTTCCTGGGTACTAGGGTTTGTAAATTTCAAAAGATCTGAATTTGAACTGTGTCTCAGTCTTTACCAGGCCTGTCACCCTGGGCAAGTGGCTTGATTACTCTGTGCTCTATTGGGTCCACTGAAGCAAGGGCAGAACAGTTTGTTGGTGACAACTAAGACTCAAGCTAAAAGGACAACTAAAAACCTAGAGACAGATTAATGCTAACAGAGCATCATCAAAGTGGCCAGTTGGCAATGGTTTCTGTATGTGTATCTGGGGTATTCTTCTAGGCATATTTTCTAACTTGTAACAGATAATTCTGTTTAATCTATATATTCAAGGACTCGTTTAAAATCAGTGTAGGGTGGGTAGTGAGATGCCTTGGCAGGTAATATGCTTGCTGAGTAAGCCTGATAACCCAAGTTATCATGGAAGTCCATGTAAACATCAAAGAAGAGAATAAGTTCCCAAAAGTTGTCCTTTGATCTCCAATAGACATCTTTGCAAGTGAGTACCTTGTATACCTTCATGTATTCTCTCTTTCCTCTCTCCTCTCTCTCTCTCACTCTCTCTCTCTCTCCCTCCCTCCCTCCCTCTCTGTCTCCATCTGTCTCTCTGTCTGCGTCTCTGCCCCTGTGTCTCAGTCTCTGTCTCTCTGTCTCTGTCTCTGTCTCTCTCTCTCTCTCTCTCTCTCACACACACACACACACACACACACACACACACACACACACCCCTAAATAAAAACATCACAGGAAGAGGATAACAAGAGAAAAATAAACATTACTGAGTTATTAACTACTGATATTTGTAATTAACTGCTTATCAGGACTAGTTATTCACTCAATAGGAGAATGACATTAGCCTCTTAAATGACAATAATCAGCCCTTCAGCCACAGGTCACAACATAAGATCAGAAGCCAGAGCTTGGAGGGCATGGAAGGACAGGTGGTTAGAGGCACTGCTAGACAGATACATGGAATAGTGGTTCACATGCGAAAAACAAGCCGCCCATGAACTTTTAAATTAAGCACTGCCCACAATATTTACAAATCTTCTATTGTTGACCAAGTATACTGTCTTTTCTATCAGTAAACATTCAAAATCCTCCAAGTGTATTAACACCCAAATGTATTCATAACCCCCCTTTTCTGTGATAAGCGCATTTGGGATTTGAGACCTTTGTTTGTGTGTGTGTATGTGTGTGTGTGTGTGTGTGTGTGTGTGTGTGTGTGTGTGTGTGTGTGTAGGCGATACTGTAATGGAGTGGGGATGGGAGGCATTGAAACAGTGCTGACGGTGAAGGTGTAACAAACAGTGTTGGAAATGATAGCTCGATTCGTCTTCAAGCTGACGTCTAAGACACTGTCCATGAGCGTAAGGTAGACGCCCACCAAGGCAAATGTCCACACTCTGGGCGCTATTTTCAATCACTAATGTTTGCACTTGCTGTGACAGAAATCACGTGATACGTGTTTTCCTGCAAAGTACACACACATGACTGATGGTCCTCTCGGCTGCTTTCTTTATTGTCACAGTCCAGTGCTAAAGCCAATAAGTAAAGGGAAACCACGACTCTGATGGGTGCCTCATCCCTTACCCCTGGTCCAGGTTATCTAGAGAAAGCAGGGTCTTGCAGAGTACTCTCCAGATGTTGGCTCTGATAACTAACTAAGGGGATCAGGAAGCTTGGTGCTCACGGCAGGTTGTGTTTTCCAGCCCCAGTGTTAGCTTTTAGAGGCCTCCTGGACCACTTAGATCCAAACGATGGCCTCGTCCCACCATCTGCCCTGCATGTTTTTATAACTTCATGCGTGGATATCAAATCAGTTATATCTTTGGAACTTCTGCAGACTGGATTGGAGAACTTACAGGGCCCAGCCGGCTAAGAAGGTTGTGGGCGGGGTTCTTACTCTGGTGTCAGCAGTGCCTACCTTATGCCAATCAAGCCAGAGCACTCCTCTCTTCTACCCCAGTGAAGTCGTCCATGTTGCTCATCTCTCTCCCAGACCACCATGCCTTTCCTGCCTCCTCTTAAAGCCCTCAGAGTCGAGAGCACCTTACCCTTTAGGACAAGGCCTATTTCATGGGATATAATTGAAGTACTTGCTTTTTAAGTGTGTGTGTGTGTGTGTGTAATTTGTCTCATGTATGTCTGGCCTCCTAATGTCTTTTTACCCTCTATTGCTATAGACACATTGCTAAACGCTCAACAGGTCCAGTGCTAAGCATTGCGGTGTGTCTCCCTCTGTGTTTTAGCCCCCTTCGAGGGTACCAATCCACTTACCTGGTAGAGGATGCTAAGCATTGCGGTGTGTCTCCCTCTGTGTTTAGTCCCCTTCGAGGGTACCAATCCACTTACCTGGTAGAGGATGTGCTGGGTAGAGACCTCCTCATTGCTCCTGGACTCATGCTGTAGTATGAGGAACTTTCCAAATCAGAGAGAGAAAAATTGGGGCCGGTTCCTGCAGCTATTGGTGCTAGAGAGAAAAACAAAATAAACGATGAATTGAGTCTCTGCAAATTCAAGGTGATCAAAAAGCGGTGTCAGTGCAGCGTGGAACACGTTTCCTGCTGTATTTATCTTCAACGATTACCCAGAATAGTCACTAATAAACCGCCTTCGAAGGCCTATTGACAACAAAAATGGTCTCTACCAGAAAGGCATATTCTTTCCAATGTGTCTTTTACCTTTTTATTTTACTCTTTTTAAAATTGTCACTAAGCTTACAGCATTTAAATGAAAATACCTCTCATACTTCACTGTTAATTTTTTCAAACAACTTCTCCAAATGTTCCCCAGGTCCTCTCACTTTGATCCCAACAGCTTATCCTCAACTGTAATCTGGAATTCTGTTCTGAGTTTTCATGAGTCCCACAAATTCATCCATCTAGGAGCCCATTTCCCATTTCCTGTGATGTAAGCGTTCTCTTACTCTCTTTACTTGGTGGCACACAAACTCTTTCACACATCTGCGCCTGGAGGTCTGTTTTATTTTGCTGTTGTGGTGGTGTGTGTATGTGTGTATTTTTTTTTTTTGCAAAGAAAGATTCACTGCATACACCTTCATTCCATACTGTTAGTGACAGCAAGAACTGTGGCTTCAATGGGACCCCTTGGCCCCTGAAGCCAAAGTATTTGCTACTCACCCATATAGAAGATTCTGCCAACTTCTGATTCCATTTCACTAACCTATCATTTTCATAACATATTCTTTCTGAGCTGTAGCTCTCTGTATTTTTATGTCTTCCAGCCTCTGGATGCCTTGCTTACAGTAGCTTAATTATTTTTAAATAAGTTAATAAAAATCTACTAATCTTTCAAAACTACAAATTATATGATGAGACTATCAGTTAAGGTAGTATTTTGAAATGTTATGTGAAATCAGGACAGTAGTTGTATTCACTAGTGTGGACCCATTATTAAGCCCATTAACATAGATAAGTGTATTCAATACACTAATATCTATCAGGAGAAAAGATAATGAGGGACAAACACTATGAGTCCAGATTTTACTCATGAAATGATTTGGAAGCACCGCTATTACCAAGAAGAAGGGCTGTAGATCAGAGATACGGCCATCAGCTATGAACACATCACAGGGGAACCTGGTAGACTGAGGTACAGAGAGCCAAGAAGCCCGCAGAAATTGGTCTGAGAAGAAGAGGCTCAGGGGAGTAAAAGGGCCTGGGAAAAGGTACCCGCGGAGGATGCTGAAAGGACAGGCAACTGGGAAGAGAGGAGGAATCCTGGGTAGAGTGAATAACCTGGAGATAAGAAAACAGAAACCGTTGACTGGGTTTCTGACAGCTTTGTGTCATAGGACACAGAGTGAAGAAGATATGGCTAACGTAGAGTCATGATGGGTGGCTAACGTTGGGTCATGAAGGATCTGGTATTTCTCTGTAGAAGTACAGATCTGAATCTGACAAGTTTGTGAGCCACCGAGGTACTCACATCCCCAGGAGTAGAAGCCACTGCAGTTAGCTTGCCAGTCTCTAAGCATCGTCCCTGCCAGCGGGAGGCGACCAATAAGCACTGGCCGTACGTGTGGTGGTTGTGGTGAGACAAAGAAGGGCCTGCAGCCCATGGCAACACTACCCTCAATTTTGCATTTATACTCTAGAGAAACCTCTCACTCATGAGAACAGGCGTGGGAGAGAAAGGATGGTTGAAGGATTGCACTAGAAGTGTCACATAAGCACGAAGATGAAGTAAGACGGCTTCAAAGGACGGCTGGGAGAAGCCATTGTTGGTAATGTGTCACCAGTTCACTGAGACAGGAAGGAGTGCTTCCAGGTTGTTGCTTGGGGGACAGGATGAGTTGTGTAGTTCTGTGAGTAACTCTGGAGTCAGACGACATGAGAGAATAGAACAATTTCTAAGAGAATACAACGAGTTGGCTACTAGCAATGACTAAATCTCAAGTGTCACTGTCATATAAAGACAATCTCTCCTAAGACATGGAGAACTGAAGATCAAACGTGCGTCTCAGTGCTGGGCTTTAAAAGGGAGGGGGCGCTTCGGCTCATCTTGACAGTGTATCAGGTTCCTGCTCAATAATGCTGCTAGTCATTCTATCATCTGCTTTGGTATTCAATTTATTTGCATAATTTCATCTTTTATTCCACAATACTTTATGTATGGACTGGGCCATTATGCAAGATGGCCCACGTCACTCGTCATTATAGTAGCTACCTGACACATAACATGACGGGTGCTCCTAAGGCCTTGTGCCTCGCGGAGCCTACCGTTAGGTGTCCTTGATAATGAGAGAGCATGAAAAGGCCTGTCCATGTCAAATGTGAGAATTTAGATCTCCTTCACAAATTTCAGAGTGGTGTTGAGGCCTCTGCTTGGTGGGAAAGCTTGGTCACCCCGGAACATGGTGAGGAAGGTGAGATCCCCTGAGGCTGGCTGCTATGAGGAGGGTAAGCGCGAGTGGGAAGGCCTGGGCCGGGCTGAGGGAGGGAATGCTGAGACATCTGCCACAGTTATGGACATTGGCACTTCCACTAAACACTTCTGGGTTATCTACCCTAGGAAAATGTCCTTTCTTTTGTTATCTTTGTACAATATCAAGGGAGCCAAGATACACGAAGAAAGCGTATGTAAATAGTGTTCTAACTCTATATGGATTTTAAAAATTAACTCAGCCCCCCCATTCCTTAACCTGCCCCGTATTGACCTCCAATGATCATGTCATTTGCAGTAATGTGGAATTCGGCAAAGGCACCAGATGGCCTGGTCCAGAGTGCTCAATGAACTCAGGGTGAGTGGTTTTAGAGCTTGGCAAACACGTGCATCTCAAATTTTAAAACATCCTTGAGTCAGAAATGAGAATGAGCTTCTGAACCTGGGTTCAATAATCCTAGCAATGTAGAGACCCAAACTGTGTCTTTCTTATGAGCTCCTTGCATCCACACAAGCCCATCACTGTCAGCGTGTGCAGCCCGCGCCATGTGTACGGTCAGGTTATAGCATGCTATACCGTGACCAGGAGGAGAGGGCCCACACGTAAGTCCAGGTTTCCTGTCACAATGTCCTATAAAAGGCAGTGTGCTCAGGGCCTCCCATCTGGAGAACAGATAGAGTCCTTGGTGAGCAGTGAAGACAGACTACCAGAAGGAAACAGTGGGTACCATGTACCGCAGAAGCACTATAGCCGTACATCATAACGACTATGATGAACACGCAGAACTGGCTCCCAGGACTACCGTTGTCATCAATACGCACCCTTGTGCATGTTCCCATGGGCCAGCTGCCATGCCATGATAAACCCACCATTCCATTTAATACTCACAGGGCCAGCAGGAAGGGATGAAATCAGACTGCCTGACCTTACAGTCATCCAGATCCAAGAATGACTTCTGTATTCCTAAACAGCTCCCTACCCTTTTCATAGACAGTTGAAGATCAATAAACACGCTTTGAATCAAGGAATTCGTTATCATCCCCACTTACCTCCCTTACGTTGGAGTCAAAATGCAAGTGTCTTTCTATCCATAAGCATAGAGGAAAAGAGCCCTATTTCTTAAGCAATGCTGCAGTTACTGTAGCCTAAGTATCTTCCTCACCAAGGAGGGTTTCTCAAAAGGTTAACTTTGGAAATTGTGCCTTCAGATGTTATTTCTAAGTCATGCATCTTCCCTTCCCCCTCTTTCCTGTCATGAGTAGAATGTACTCTGTGTCATTTCTTAATAAATGGTTTGCTATTAAGACATCATTATAGTAATGTGGGCTATTGGAAGAAAGGGGTTACTTCAGTAGCCAACCCTCTTGATGACCTGCGCTTCTATACACATTAGCAGTTGGATAGGGCTGTGGTTATTGAACTTCTGCCATCCACCAGAGACAATCTGCTCAGGGCTGCATTGCTGGAAAGAGAGGACTATGGGAAAAAAATTATCCAAATTTTCAGGCTCCTCTGCCTGGGAGATGGTGGCGCTGGGTTTATGGCTTGTGCGATAAGGGTTGGCAGGGATTATTATCACAATGTCTACCCATGTGTCCAGCCTACTGCCTGAAGGCTCACAGAGGTTGCATTTCATGGGACGCAATGCATGTTTGCAGAGCCCTTCAGTACCTTAGGCATTGCTCTATATGCTTACAAACAGGAGACAGGAAGTAAAACTTCTGCCTTTGAGGGTCTTACCTTCTAGGGATCAGTTGTCCCACCCCCACCTCAGGTCTGCATGTCCCCTCTCCAACATACACAAAGGGAAAACAGGGAATAGGGGCCATAAATCCCTTCCAAAGGCCATCAGCACTCAATTTGTAGCTCATAAAATAACTATGAAAAATTAAGACATCTTTTTCTTTCAGTCGTATGACCTACCAAAAATGCTCCCTGCCCATTTGCAGCTTACACCTTATACTGGGCGCTGGGGGCTCCGACAATAGCACCCGGTTCCATGCCAGAACAATTTCATGTTGTTTTGTATTCCATTGGCAAAGGTCCTATAAGAACGTCCATGTCGCTGCCACAAAAGGGGCGAACATGGGAAAATACTTGTTCTTTCTTCCATCAAAGGCTCGGCTGTAAGACACACAATGCTATGAAAACTGGCGAATCTGGAACCATCGTTAAAGGAAATTAACTTGGAAAGTAATTTATGGCATGAAAATCCAACTCCTTTGTTATCTCCCTTTTACTGTAATATGTTTCCTGAACACTGCCTAAAAGAGAGGGCTTTTAGAAAGGAAGGGGAGAAAAAAAAGTATAGTAAAATTAACTCATTTTATCAATTTGCGTTCTCTGCCAGAGTTTCCTGACTGTGGCTATGAAGGGCTGTAAAACTGATGAATTTGCATGGAAAAAGAAACCAGTGTAAGTAATTTGTGTAAGAGGTAACATGGACATAGACGGCTATAATTCAGACGCCCTGCAGATAGCAGACCGCTGCAGTGTGCGCAGTTACGGGCAAGAAAAATGACCACGCTGCAGTCAGTCTGACTTGAATGGAAATCAATCATAAAGGTTCTTTCTGTGCGGCTTGTACACCACAGTCTTCAGCGACTCCTTTGGCAAGCAGACTTCTGGTCTGTGAACCCTTTGCTGATCTCCTCTTCCTACCCCTGTTTTTAAAGGAGTGGCCAAGTGCAGGCCAGGAGTGGGGTTTTTCAAACAGGAACATAAAAGGAAGGCACTGAACTAAAACATGGATTTCCCTCGATGCGAAATGAGCTTGCCTGCTATTAAAAGATTTAAGCAATGCTTTTTCTGAAACATAGCGCTAGGCGCCAAAAGCCAACAGAATGCTTTTAACCCCACAAAAGGCAGTTGCTAGCATGCACAGACTACCTCCCTCATGCAGCCGTGACTTAGGAATACGAGTTAAGGAACGTGTGTGTGTGAGTGTGTTAGTATGCCAGTGTTGGGGGTGTGTGCCCGAGGATAAGAGGAATATTAAGTGTAGAAATTTTTATTTATGAAAGATGTTTCAGGTTTTATTAAAATAAGCTGAATCCACTGATACTGTGCTATACTCCACTCTGAATGATGAAGGTTTCCGTTTACCAGATAACTACTATAAGTTTAATTTCTAAGCTGGTCCTACTCAGTCACTTTTGTGTATAGAATAAAGTCTTAAAGCTTGAGAAACCCAGGCATAGTCTCTATGGAGAAGAGCTGTCTCCTACTTACAGATTACATGTGTAACACATGTTTACCGAATTGAACTAAAAGCATATGAGCATGCTAAGGAAAACAGCAAAGGATTTCTTTCTGCCGATTTTTATTATGTACCAGATAGGGTACATAAAATACAGAATTTTATCCTAGGATATTCCTATGGCATACAGCAACATTATTCTCATTGACAGGTGAGGAAATGAAGGCTGATGTTTAGCAAAATGTCCAGGAATAGCATAGGGATTTGATGTCAGGTGTCTCTACATATCAGCTAAAGAAACAGGGGCGCCACATTCCTGCTCCTGTCTTTGCTGTCTCATAATTATGGGGGAGATGGGTCTCTCGAGATAAATTGTCACCATAGGTAGCAAGACTGCCGTGCCCCCACCCCCGTTCTTCTCCAGATCTTTAGCATAAGGGAGTTGTAGCGACTGCTCTTCTGGATTCGGGGCCTCACACTTGGTCCAGGAGAGTGGCCATGGGGCAGCAAATGATGCTGACTGATCTCTTGCATTAGTGGCTTCTGCCTTTGGGACTGGAATTGATTTTCTGTATTTCAGAGCATCATCTTGTCTTGGCTTTGGTTGAAGTCAGATGCAGTACCCGTTTAGTATAAGATACAACCTCAGCCATGGGATTCAGTCTTCTTGACAGAGGATAGATTTGAAGGCATAAAAGGTCTTTTTACCACAATGATCTATAACCCACTGAAGGGCTTCTACATATAAGCTCCTTCCCCAAGAGTACACTGGTACTATCTGACCATTAGCTGTATCAAGAGAGAGCCTTCTTAATAACACATTAATTAGTTATATAAACAACAACAACAGCAGCAGCAGCAGCAACAACAACAGCAACAACAACAACAACAAGAACTGCCTAATTTTCCTCCTCCACTCACTGAGAAATCCTAGTGTTAATTATGTACTCCTATTAATCACATTCTGGATGGCACAGCATCCGATGTGTGGTGTGGCTTTGCTGAGTGTTCAGTTAGTCATCCCAGACACGCCTACAGGGCGCCACCAACAGCCTTTCCAATCCATGAAGGCAAGCTACAATCGCATATTCCAGACCAAATCCCAATACCTGTTCATCCTTATTGTGGGGCAAAAAGGAGTTCTATAAGGCATTTGGAAATCACAAGAAGGCCTCTTAGCTCCTCCCTAATGTTGCTCACTGGATATTAATATTTGTTCTTAAAAGTGAGCCTTAGGAGCAAATAAAGATTTAGCAAAGAATATATTATCAGTAGTGATCTCTTGAATTTCTGCTCATAAATGGAAACATGTTTTTAAAACTTGTAGATTTATGTATCATTTAAAATGCTGGTATGGTTAACCTATTCATAGCTGACCACTTTAAAGTTGGGACATGTCAATGTCAAAACGGGATCTTTGAAAGTCCCACTGTTCATTAAATTCCCATTAGCTGCCCAGGATGCTGGTAGAAACGTAGGGCTTGGCTAAAATCATGAGAAATGGGAATTTTCTAGATTGATGAGTAAGAACAGTACAAGTGTGCTTTATTCTGTCACAGCTGTTACCTGAAGGGACCACCACAATGGCTGTGATAAACCAAGTTCTGGAGCACAATGCACAGTTGGCCATTGGTAATTATATACATGCGAATGTTGGCTGACAGCGGTAGGCTCCAGGCTCAGCTCAAGAACACACGGCAGATGATCAAGGGCAAAGGCTTAATCCAGTAACGATCCTGGGAATTACCATTATTGAGCTCTCGATAATCCAACACGAGGCATCCTATTATTTCACCTCTATGTTCTTTCGAGGTCTCCCCCCCCCCCCGCTTACTACTCAGATTTATGCCCAGCTTATAGCCAGGACTTACTTTAAATATCTTGTATTAAATAAATAATTATAACCCATGAAGGAAACACAGGCAAGAGGCATTATAAATATTGACCGAAGTCCTATAGCTATTACATTTCAAACTTTCGTCCCTATTATAAACCCTGAACCATTTCGTAGCATCCTACAGGCATGTCTGTGTTTGACGGTCTGTGTTAAACACACACTATGTAAGCAGAAATAACTCAGAAAAGACTAGCAGTGGATGGAACTAGAAACAGAGTTCGTATGTACATCAAGATGATGTGTGCGTCTTGCAAGGTCTAGCGTCCATCATAAGAGCACTCGGAATCTGGTGAACTTAGCGGACACTTTAGTTGAGGATAGAGATAAAGGGCCCGGACCCAGCGATGAGCAGCTCTAACCAGGACTGGCAGGGGTACGTACTTAACAAAGAACACAGGGCAGTCATGCACAGTGCTACCTGTTGTCAAAAGCACATTCCCTCTCTCCTTCTAGGTAGGACCTGCATAGTCGCTCACATACACTGGTCAGGACACATATTCAACACAGGGCACACACATGTGTCATGGTAGGGGGACCAGCTGTGGATAAAGTAGCCTCCGGGTGGGCTCTCCTCTTAGTAGCCCATCCTCTTTTGGTTGGTGAGGAAGGGATGGAACTCAAGGTTAGCCACCCATACACAAATGGCGTTCCAGAGAAACAGCGGAAAATCTTAGCACAGCGGTCCATTCCATTTTGCATCCCGCTTTACTATCCCAACTCTCACCGAAAACGAGTCAAGGAAATAAAACTGTACGACAAAGAATATTTTTGGAAATAATTCAACTTTAACATTTATTTTAAAATTGTATTGAGTCGTACTGGGAGGAAATCTGTTCGTTAAGCCAGATAGGCTGATAGTTTTTTTTCCTTCCTAAGAGTGTGGCAACATTTATTATTTCCTCTCTGTGTGGGGGCTTGATTAGAACTAGAAAATGAGACATTTCCCATGGTGTAATACATTTAGAATGAAACGGCTTAGACGTGGGAAAAAAATTTAAGGGGTTGATTAGAATTTTCTATTATATAGCTTATTTAACAGATTTTCTTTAAAAGCTGCATTTTGGACATAGAGATGATTTTTTTTTAAAGGCCACCCAACCTATTGTCTACTATACACCAGACCTTCCTTCCAGAGGGGTTGGTGCTGGCTTCTCCGCATAAGATGTGTGATGTTCATTTTAAAATTACTAGTAGAGCCTGCTATTGACCATCTAATTATGCCGAGTTCCATTTATAAACATAGCTAACCACTAAGTTTATGGAGACTTTTTGTGCTGCTTTAATAGGATATTGATCGAGAGCATAGTTTGAGTGGCCTGCCATTGAATTGTGTAATGCCAAACAAAGGCAAGGTCACAGTGACGGTCCGTGCTGGGGCTGCAGCATGCGTTTTATCATCGTCTTTTTGTTTCTTCCTCTAATGTCGAAGCCCAAAGGGCTTCTTGCTTAAAAATATAAATTGTATAAAAAATTAATTTCTGTACCACGGTCATTGTTACTGTGTGCGTTAGCCGAGGAGAGAGCCAGTCGTCTGCCGGCTCGGAGTAGGAAGGTTTAAAGTTGTCCTCCAAGAAAGGGAGAAAGAACTGCCACGATTTAAGGGCTAATCCTCAAAAGAGGGGGCACCAGGGACATCTCACCTGAGACCCACTTCCTCATTAGTCTTTCCAGGTAAGGACAATTTGTATTTTCACATTTTAGCTTCTCCCTACCAGTGTCTCATTTTTCTCATTGTGCCTTTTAGCTGAGTTAATTCCATCTCGCAACTCCCGTACATCAGGTTAGACTCGATTCATTGGTTCTTAGGAAACCGCTGGCCTGACAAACCTACGTGCGTGGGCATTGGAAGCCCTACCAAGGACTTGAAAAAGAAGTTTAAAACAAACGGTTTTCGGAACTCCCATGATGACTCCTGTGTGAGAATATCAGCAGTGCACGTTCCCAAGGCAGGAAACAGCCGCTAGGGTGCCACCTCATGCCAGGCTGAGGCACAGGCCCTGTTCCATTCACGGTCACTCTCCATTGACAAACAACTCAGGAACCCCCGAAGTCCATCGGGTAGTCAGGCTTTGTGGCAGAGCCAGAGCAATTCATCTGCTGGACTTTAATAGATTCTGCAGCCATGGAGCAGGAACCAGAGCACAGGCCGAGTAGCTGAGAATGGTTTTCACACCCAAAGACTCTAAGGCTGGCCACAGTGTACTGAGAATCCTGGCTTTGCAGAATTCCAGGGCCGTGAAGTCATCCTGAGCCACGAAGTTTACTTAACCCTTACAGCCAGTTTGGGTGTACAAACCAAGCTGGCAATCGGAATGGCCAGACCGGAGGCACAATGGCCTGTGTGTGTCTGTGGTTTTTTACTCTTTCCCACTGAGGCCTTTAAGGTTTCAGAATCTCTCCAGCAACTTCAAGGAAAACAGTCAGCACTTTAGAAGGAAATGAGCAGGAGTGGAGTTTGGGGCAGAACTTTTTCGAGTTCACACCAGGAGGGACATTTGGCAGCCTCAGAGCACATACTTTGAGGAAACGCCTGGCACAAAATAAACAAGAGTGGGTTTGACAGAGAGCCCTTGAAGCAGCGACATTCAGCAGCCAGCAGAATGGGCTCTCCTTGGCAGCTCCTGGGAGGGGCCTATGTGGAAATGCCTGTAGAGGGCTTTGTGTAATAAAGCACCATCTCAACAGATGGCTCCTGTCTCCTCCTTCACGGGATTATGCTAAAACAACCTCACTGATTCGGAACCACGGTCCCTCCTGGGAGCCTCTCCCCTGTACTGAATTCTTCTTTTGCTCTGGCCCAGCGTGCAGTAGTCTGTGTTTTCTCCCTCTTGTGGAACAAGGTAATAAATAACTAGAAGTGCTTTCAGATGGCCCTGCCACGTGTGGAGACGGGCAACAGAACAAATCCATACTCTCAGCTCCAGCGTTTCCGTTACTACAGCTCCCAAACGTTAGATGATAACAGTGAAAACTTTAAGGGTGTTAGCAGGAGACAAGGGTGCAGGAGTTCATGGCTTCCCACAGCTCTCCTGGGTCAGTTGGAGTCCTGAGTCCAGCAGTTCCTTGCATCTGATCCAGGCATTTATTGTCCAGCAGCCTGACTGTCTAGTCTGACTCTCACCTAGGAATTTGTGAGGCTGAGTTTCATTGCCACCTTGGAGGTGGCACTATCCTAGGCAACAACATCAGCATAGCTATTTCAGTGACTCTTCATCTGCAGATACTGAAATAGCACTCACTACTCTAGCACGGTTAGAACCTCGCTGGAATCCTGGGGGAAGTAAATATTTTCACTATCATATGTAGAAGGCCGACACTATGTATCTGGAAAGAGAAACAGTTTAAGACAAGGGTATCGTTTCTGAGTAATATGAAGTCTCCACACTGTATGAAGCCACAACCTGCTGTAATTGTGATGAGGTCGAAGAATAGGCTGGGACGCCAAGGAACAAATTCAGAGGGATTAAGGAAGTCTGATATTAGGGCCAGTAAAATAACCACACGAGGGACAAAACAACAGAAAGATCCAAGAGGGGTGTGTGTGTATGTGTGTGTATAGTTTGGATAGGCAAAGCACAGTGTTTTCATGGCAATGAGATGACCCTGCTTGATATGTAATAGTAGACATGTGCCCTTACACATTTGTGGAGACACTTAGAAAAAGTAACAGCAAGAAAAGCACAAGAGGAAACCCTAATGCAAATTAAGGGGTTTAATTAATAATTGTGCACCAATACTGGCTCACCAACAGTAAGAATTCCAGCATACTACCCACAGTTGTTAGTAACTAGGCTATGGTTAGAGTTGGTGCATAAGAGACCCTGTGTTTTGCTATCTGAAAATCATAAACCCAAAGAACTGCTCTAATATATGACTTTTTCCAGGACTGGTGATGTAGCTAATTGGTATGGGATTTATCTATGTTGAGACCTGGGTTCGATATATAGCACCACCAGAATTAACAATATCAAGTCTACTATTTGAAAACAAAACCACACTGACAATGAATCTAGGGAAAATATAATTGTGTACTTTACTTGTTCCATTTTGCATTTTAGCAATCCTTCAAAAAATGTATGCCAGATGTAAAATCATCACCCCCAACAAGAAATGCATAACCAATCAAAGCCCAGAAACCAACGGTCTACCTTACTCTATGATAGAGTTAGAGAAGTAACCACAACAAAGGCCTGCAGGAGAGAGATGCTCTTTGTCTTTGAGTTCCACAGCATCCTTCGTCTCTGTAAAGGGACGCTGGCCCAGCCACAGGAGTGCCAAGTGAAGCAGTGCCTACATGTCTAGCACCAAGTACAAGATGTGCACTTGGTAAATTCTCACTCACAGAATCTTTAATATTCAAATTGAACACGCAAGGCCTTAATAATCCATCACCACTTAGCTTATTTCTATTTCAAGGATGCAGAATGTTCCTCATCCCTATTTATCTGCAATAAATACCCATCCAGTCCTAAAACAGACCTTACAGGAAGGGGAGGAGCAACGCGGTTCTGGGAGGAATGGACCTAGACTCAACTTTGTGCAGTTTGGGTGGTACGCTTTGCTGGGTATTTTTTGTCGGCCTAACACAAACTGTGAAACTGGAAGCCATGAAGCTGAAGAGCTGCCTCCAGCAGATTGGCCTGTGGACCTGTCGTAAGGCATTTTATTGATAATAACTGATGTGGGTGGGACACACCCACCATGAGAGGAATCAATCACTTCTGGGCAAGTATTCCTGGATTGTCTAAGAAAGCAGGCTGAGCAAGTCCGTAAGCAGCACTCCTCTGTGGTCTCTGCCTCAGTTCCTGACTACAGAGTGTGACCTGTGAGCTAATGAACGCTTTCCTCTCTTATGTTGCTTTTGGCCAGTGTTTCATCGCTGGAACAGAAGTCTAACTAGGGCATATGCCTCTGAGAAAGGCTTTCGGGGAGAGGGGAAGAGCTTGGCAATCCCTATTGCAGGAGCCAAGGCAGTCTATAAAATAAACCTTGACAAACTTAGATTAAAGATCTACAAGGAAGAGAGGGTCTCTGGCATGTAGTTGACCGGTTTGGCCTGAAGCCATGGTTTAGCTGATGCAGCCCGGTCCTGCTCTTACCAAACAGTGGCAGTCAGCACAAGGCCATGTGTGAGTGAGTCCTGGAGTGATTGCACAGCAGTGTGCAGAACGGGAAAGCACTGAGAAGCTGACGGACGCTCACGATGCCAGGCCTTTGCTAACCAGCCCCCTACACAGGCACAGGAAACAATCACTCTGCAACCTTAGCCCCTAGGGTAGGGATCCCTTCTGGCAGTCTTGAAGGAACATGTAGGATTCACTTGACAATCATGCTGCCTTAGACTGAGTGGAGCTCTAATCAATCTTAAACATAAGACCTGAAAGGAAGATGAGCGAAGGGAGGAAGGGCAAGAGGCCGGGGCTGGTTCTGAGCTGTCTGGCCTCTTACAACCCCAGACCTTGGAAGTCCGCTGGTAATGAAGACTAATGCAAGCTTCTGAGTGGCACAGGCAGAACAAAACAGGGTAGAGCTCTCATCTTAGAGTAAAATGGATTTTTTTTTTAAATCAAGACTCTGCTTGGATCTCAATAAAGCCTCAATAAATATACTTCTCTCTAATGCCGCTATGACTGGACACACTGTGAAAGACATATTCTTTGTTATTATTAGTAAGACTATAAGAAAAATATAGACTACTGACCACCTTCTGTACATATGCACTGTTATCTGTCTATGGCCAATAACTGGCTAATCAACTATGCACTAACCAGGAAGGCACACACCTTCTGTTCAATAAAGTCATCTAGTTCCCCCTCAGTGAGTACTTTGGGACACCCTTCATAATACAGCCAAATTATTCCCACTGCAGGCCATCACCAGCTACTCCTATTGCTTTTCCATGAGGACTCTGCCACAGCTACCCAGGAGTACTTCACCATCAGTGGCAGCTTCCCTGACTGTCAGAATTCTAGCGTGCACAGTTGCCTTCCCATCACTTAACTCCCCTGAGTTAGCCTCCGAGTATAGATTGTGCAGCTTAGAGTACAGCTAAGACACGTAGCCAAGGACAGTAGTTGAACCACTTACTGTTTGACTTCGGACAAATGACTTCAGCTAAGGAAAAAGGATCCTCAGGTTAGCTCACCGGTAACCTTAGAGTTTGTTGCAAGGATCAACCAATGATGCTCCTCCCTCCAAGGACTAGCACAGTGCTTAGCAAATAGAAAATGTTCAAGAACACCTGGATTTTCCTCTAGTCCCATATCATATCCTATTCTTTTGGACACTAAAGATTCTTCCAGACTGTGATGACTGAAACAAGACCGGAAAGAATCCTGGCTTGGAAGAACAGGCTGGCTTGACTTTTGTGGTATCTCTCACAGCCCATTGGTTTACTTGGGCATCCTCGCAAGCCTAGAACACATATAATATGGCTACAAATTCTATTTCGTTCTGTAAAGAACTTGATGCTGCTTAAAGATCATGTTTAACAATATAAATTTACCGACCTTTAAGCAGATAAGAGTAAAATTTTAATATCTGATGTTTAATTTCACTTTTAAATTGAGACTAAGAGCAGGTGGTCACTGTAGGGATGCTTTCAAAACAGAGACGTTCTGGAAGAAGGGCAACTGTGTGTGCGAGGTGTCTGGGCTGTCGGGGAGAAGAGACAGAGGCACAGACAGCCGGACTCCCATGCTTTTTGCACTGTTTGGGCTGTGCCATAACAAACACACAATCAATGGGCCTTTGATCAACAGAGCTGGGCGGTGGCATGAACTCTTCCATCACCACTGTAGTTGCTATCGACAAGCTGGTAATGACCATGCTGTAATGCGCCACTCATACTGAGAGCATTAGCATTGCTTAAAGGTCAGAAGCAAAGTCTCTTCAGGGCAGAATTCCTCAGAAACCAGAGGGAAGACTCGAGATCTTCCAAAGCCAAGTTCACACTATGTACCCAGGACTGCGTGAGACATTTGGCATTGGCCATTACCATAATGCCTCGCATTAAAATTCTTAATTATTCCTAGCCCGGAGATACTGGCTTTTAAACAAACCAGTTGGTATAGCTCTTCTAAGGAGAACAAAAGGGGTGTTGCGAAAGTGTTAAATTCCTATGAGAAGAAACAGCGACTGAAGGCAAATTTGGATCAAATCAGAGCAAAACGATACTTACTTTGTGACACTCTTACTAGCTCAGTCACACTGAAAACACCTGATGTGACGAAGCTGTCCTGGAAGCCCAAATGTCCTGTGGAAACAAAAACAGAAGAAAGCCAACTGTCATAAAGAGAAAACGCGAAATGACACAGGTATAAATTGTCATCAAGCTGTGATGGAGCACATGAGGCCTAAGCACACACCTGGTTCCCTCTGTGCTCCCATGGGGGCGGGGGCAGTCATTTGGTAACAAACAGAGCTTTTGGGTTGGGTCTGGAGACTGTGGATTTTTTTTTTGAGATGCTTAAAAAAATTGAGCAGGAAGTCTGAAACAAAAGATTAAAAAAAACAGAAAGGGGCTGGAGAGATGGCTCAGTGGTTAAGAGCACTAACTGCTCTTCCAGAGGTCCTGAGTTCAAATCCCCAGCAACCACATGGTGGCTCTCAACCATCTGTAATGGGATCTGATGTGCTCTTCTGCTGTGTCTGAAGATAGCAGCAGTATACTCACATACATAAAATAAATAAATCTAAAAAACATACTGAAAGAAGAGAGGAGAGGAGAGGAGAGGAGAGGAGAGGAGAGGGAAGAGGGATAGGAGAGGACAGGAGAGGAGAGGAGAGGACACAGTGTAGACCCAGAATCCCTGGGAATCGACCAGGATAGCCAAGCTCCATGATGTTTCGAGACACCACAGAAGTGTCTGGTCAGGTTTAGTTGCCTGTTCATTTAAATCTAATGAGGGGTGAAGATACTTCCTGCTTTTCTAGCGATCCTACAGAGGAGACTTTGGAAAAGCCGAACAGGAAATAAAATTTCAGTTTTCAAAATATAGGAACAAATTGGTTTGTACACAAACACAAAATTGTACTTGTTTAGAGAAAAGTAGCTTTTGTGTTGGTCAAATGCATAAACGGTTCAAAGTTGTTTCGTTCTTGAATTTTATGTTTGCTCAATCCTAGCTGAATATAGTGACTTTTTCTCTAGAACATCTGACTCTGTATCTATGTAGAGACCTTGTACAACTTCGTGGCGTATTCAGAACGGTTTACTGTGAATGGCCAGCGGTGCACAGTCTAAGGTGCTTTCTATTTCTGTGCCTACAGCTTTGACTCTGTATATCCTACAAGGCACATTCCACTGGGTGGATTTGCCTGTGAAGCCAATTTAATCTTTACCTGCTTTAAAGTGTGATGCACAGGAGCAAGTGTTAACTGAAGAGATAAAAAAAAAAAAGAAACAAAACAAACAACCCCCCTCCACCACAAACTACTGTTCTTTGCAATAAGACACATACCTTAAGCCATTTGACATGAGAAAAGGAAAATCTGAATGCACAGATACCATAAGCAAGATGTCCTTGCTTCCTAAAGTCTATATTTCATTCGTTGTTGAGGGGCAGGAGACTGCCGTGCGTCAGAGCATACGTACCAGAAAGCTTACTAGACGCCACATACAGAGTGTACAGAAGCAGCTATGTTTCAGAGGGTCATTAGTGTCTGTGAGCTCTTTCCTTTCACTATAAAACAGTTTTGAATAAAGAAGTTTTCTTCCTGAGTTTTAAATTTTCCAGTTAACTCTGATATAGCACACAATATCTATGGTACTAAAAGTAGTTCTAAATATTAGGATATATAGCAACCATAACCTGGTGTTTAAAATGAAACAGCAAAGGTTCACCTTAGAAGTTCTTAAGGACTTTTACTTATCAAAGCAACCAACAATTGGGTATCTATCTGGGACTCTTGTTCGGTAAGCGGTACTGTCTCTTGGATTAAGAGAACCAAGAAGCAAAAACTTAAACAAATAAATAAAAAACTCCCTTAAAGAGGTCTTGTCAAAACAGATCATAACATTTCTATTTTACTGGGCACCATTAAGATCGCATTTATCCCACAGACCATAACAAAGGAAATCCGGCCTCAGTGCACGGGAGTGCGGGCTCAGTGCACACAACAGCCAGAAAATCGAAGTGGAATGGGAAACGCAGTTTTCGAGCATCTCTCTTTGTCCCACAAGTTACGGGCTGACGCTTGCTTGAATGTCAAACCCTGAAAGCCTATATTTTAAGAAAAGATGCATTTCTGAACTGAGTAAATATAAACACAGACCTTAATTCTGCCACCCCAAAGTGAGTCTGTCTTGATGAAGACTGGTTTGGGGGAGAGGGACCTTAGGTGTCACTTTCTGAGCAAATGCATTGTGGAAACTAGATTCATATTTAATTTGGTCACCACCGGAATCTCTATATCTCAAAGTAGCAAGTGAATTATCTGTGAATAAACAGATAAGTGGACCTTTTAACTGAGGATGCTCAAATTGTTTCCTTCTGCTAAGGTCTCTTCTGGGTTCCAAATATTTAAATTTAGCATCTACTGGACATTCTCTCCAGACATCTCATAGGTAGCCTTAGATCCAATACACCCAAAGTACTCATCTTTCTGTGTTTTGGTGGCATCCAACTCTGGCTTTATACAATTACCTAATCCCATGCGTCCACACATTGATTCAGCTTCCGATCTACATTCTTCCACCATGCATGTTTCCACATTCTCGTGATCAAGGTGAGGGCATCCCCAGTTCTAACCACCATGACAGAGAGTCTTCAAATAATTTCTTGTCTACTATCCATTGATTCATTTTGG
This sequence comes from Rattus rattus, assembly GCF_011064425.1. NCBI lineage: Eukaryota > Metazoa > Chordata > Mammalia > Rodentia > Muridae > Rattus > Rattus rattus. The sequence continues at coordinate 56,497,884 of NC_046154.1, forward strand.
TACCCTCAAGAATCCATTCTCTAATCTGAAGTAAGAACCCTCTCAATGGCAGGAAGATCTGACCAGTCGCTCTCTTAAGACATTTACTGAGTGGCTAACACAGGCCAGGTCCTGTGCTAGACCTGGGTCCCTAATTTCAGAGTCTACAGTTTAACCACAGAGACAGCTAAAACAGTTTAACATAGATTAGTAGGGGGCGGGGGGGGGGAACACAAACAGTCTAAGTGACAGGAAGAGAACTCACAGCAAGAACATTAGGAAGGACCGTGAGGGAAAATCTTTCCTAAGAGGCTGTCTGAAGCAGGTTGAGAAGACAACTGCGACAGAAAGCAGATGAGATCTTTGGCAGATGAGCAAAGGCTTTGAGGTAGGAGAGTGGCAGGTGCAGAGCACGCCGAGATACATCCGATGCACTCAGCACACACTGGCCTATTAGAAACCTTGCACGAGTCCCACGTGGATAGCGTCAACTCCTCTTGTGGGTTCGTCATCCCTCACCTGTCCCTCAGGACCAAGCTCTCCTGATACCTCTGCCAACAGTCTGCCCTAACAGACCTCACTTCTGGAAGAACTCCGTTCTCTGTTTTCCACACTGACCCATGTGCTGGGCATGGTTCTAATATAGTAGCTGGCACACAAGATGGCCAGTCCCCTTTGCTCATGTTGAGTGTGCCCCCTTTTGAGCTGGCAGAGTCTGTTCTGTCATTGTTACTCCAGCTCGAGGGAAGGTACTTGTCAAGCATGAAGTACTCTAGAGAGACTTTGAGTGAGCAAAACTCAAACTGGCCTCTTTTTTTTTTTTTTTTTTTTGAATAAAAACAGTTACAGAATGTGTTTGTTTCTCAAATGTTTGGTAATAAGGTTAAAATAAACCAAACCCTAGAAACTAAATCATCCAAAGAAAGCCAAGCCGTTCACATTTATCCCTTTCAAGAGGACCAGCACAGGAAAAGAATTCCATGTGGCTTCTGCTGGAGAGGGTACCATTGACATCTCTGCTAAGAAATGCCTGAGTATGCATTATGGTTTTCATTCTGGTCCACCATCTAGGAGAGCAAACAAAAAGTAGAGGCAAAGAGCAGAATTGTTCAATGGACACTGACTCCTGCCCCCAAGAAGTCCAGTCTCAGACTTAAACTAGGATCATGATGGCTGAGAACATCACTGCAAAGATCATTCGCCCTTCTCTCAGAAGCCTGTGTCTCCGGGCGAAGCAGGTGCGAGTGTGAAGGAAGGTTTGAGAGTCAAACCATGAAACAAAGGACGTGCGTATTTCACATGCTCTCGTGGTAGCACAACTCTCTTCCCAGCATAACTGAATTATCAGATGGATTGTATTTATAATTTGTCCCTGACAGACATAAGGGTTGGGCAAACATTGGTAGGTGACAGGAAGCCTCAGAAGTGACAGAAGGAGTGAGGTGTGGGCATAGTTACAGGCAACCTGAGAAGCTTAAGCTCTCGGTCACTCTCACACCGAGTCATGGCGATGGCTTGTGAGGAAACGACGCTGATCAGGCCGCTCAGCTTTACTGCAAGACGAAGAAGAAGAAGTAGAAACAGAAACCAAAGTCTAAGTGGTTTGAAATTCCGATGTTATGAACATTAAGGATCTCTGTAAACTCTGGAACTGAGTGAGTTCAGTAAATTCCAGAAAGGTTTCGAGGTCTCTCTTTTGAACAGGGGCCCTTAGAAATTACTAGAGAACCCAGACCCTGTCAAGTATGCCTGAGATGCATGCAGACTGCTCAATGGTCTGCCTCAAAGTTCTAAACTGAGTTCAGAACCGAATAGGAGATTCAAATAGGAGCGGGTCTCTTTTCTTTTTTACATAAGGTAGCTACTGTACATTTGTTCAGTGAACTCCCAAGTACAGCATAGGTTTCATAGCGCTCGGAGTCAGCCATTCTCAGTGTGAGAGGAGGAGCCTTTCTGGAGAGACTGTATGTAAAGAGAAAATCTTTCATGACTTCTTAGAAGCAGGGGCTCTTTTACCTCAATAACATTAGCAATTATTTCAGAAAACCCCATTCTCTGGAAACCAAGCCTCATTTTATGAGAGGACTGAATATCCATCTACCTTTGAATGTTAAGGCAGGGCAGGAAAAGCTAGATTTGGTGAGATGTGGCAATCCTGCTGAACTGCCTAGATGTTGAGGAAGAGAGCCAAGGACATGGCATTTTTGAGGGCTAGCCATCAGAGAAAGCTGACTGTCTCCACACAGGGAAGTCTGTATGCGAGGAGGACACAGTGAGACTGTATACAAGACTAGGTGTTTCTCAAACTCAGAGAGCAAGGCGCTCCCTGTCCTGAGTTATTAGATCTCATTCAGTTATGGATGTAAGTTGACTGCAGTGCACAGACAAATTCATTATATGATGATTTCCATTTTTTTCCTCTTCTTAGTAATTGAGTCTCCACCATTAGTAAATCACAGGCTGAGAAAGGAGCCTTTCTGGGACCTGTTTCTCAGCCTCTGAGAAGGAAGAGGGTCCCTTATTTCCACCTTACCCTTATTCCAGCAGGAGTCTGGGTGTCTTGGAACATGCAGCCATTGTACTAGTTTTTCAGAGGCCACTAGTTGTGTAAAGAAACCTCCTCCCTGGGGTCCACTTCCTTCTTCTGATCGCATAACAAGCCTACAAGTACTTGTGGGATACACCTGTATGTATTTCATATGTGTTCAATAAATAAGGCCGAGTTAAACCTGACTTTGGCCAAAAGGCCAGAAATTAATAAGGTGAAGTTATGAAGGATTTCTATTCCACGTGACTTAGGCCACTCACCCCCACCTCATTGACATCATCTCTGACCTCTGTCAATAGACCAAAAGGTCATTGTTGTAGCTTACAAACTTAGATCGTCAGAGGGCTCAGCACCACCCCCCTCTATTGGTGCCCTATTTGTTCAATGACTTAGATAGCCTTACTTCGTGGGTTTCTACTGCAGCATGGTAATTACCATGTTATTATTGACATAGCAATATCTACTTCTGTACTCAATTAGGGTATCTCAGAGAACAGGGCTTTAAGGAGCTAAATGGAGGTGTTTACTTCTATGAGTTCAAATAAGGATGAATTCTAACTTTAGCATAATTTATATTATGACTTATATTTTATATGATAAGTTGCATCATAACTAATTTCTTTGCCATTCACTGGAGAAATCTGTGATATTTCTGGGCTCTGGAAAAATCCCTTGTATTAAAAATATAAAGAATTCACATATCTATTTGTAAAGACACAAAATTATACAACATATTATTTTCTGTTGAAAGTAATATATTTGAAACAAACCAAGGCGTATTATATTTGCTGTAGTAACTTCGCATGTACACAGGCCATAACTAACTGACTTTTCCCTTCTGAATCTGAAGTGTCAAAAATTGGGGCTCACTGACCAGTTCCAGTCTGCAAACATCTGCTCTGCCAGCATGTTCTGGCTTTTGTCGTATTTGAAATGGGGCAACTGTACTTGGACATGAACTTTTGGATTTACCACACTCCCTGGACTTTTCTATCATACACATCTGCTCAGGCAGACAGGCTGTTAGGCCTTGTAGGCATATGTATTTGTGATGCCTGGTAAGTGTCAGCTTCCTAGCTCATTACTAGCCTAGTAGAGGAAGGGGAGCGTATGACCGGCAGGTTCCATCTAAAAGCCACTGCTATTTCATGATTCGAGGCTGTACACTTAGAGTCCTTAGCCACATGGTTAAAGCCTCTCAGAGAATCCCCTTTAGGCTTTAGTTTCCAATATGACCCAAGTGTACACTCTCTTTGCTGTGAGCAAAAGTGGCTTGCTTGCTACTCTTCGGTATATTCCTCTCCACACTGGGAGCCCTATCAGTGTTCATCAGAGTGTGTTATGGAGAACAGCCCACTGGAATGCTCTAGCAGAAATAGAAACAATGGCAAAATATCTATAAACCAAAAGATTGCCCAGGAAACTGAAGGTGGAGAACACTATTAAATCCACAAGGAACATTTACAGCCTGAAGTCTCTATTTCTTGAATAAACTTCCTTCCTAAGCTTGGGTTTACTATTTTGCAGTCAATTGGCAGGGGTAGGATTTATTTGGGGCTGATGTTTGTCTATAAGGAGATGGTGAACACCACCCCTCCCCATCTCTCCCTCACAGGAGTCATGCGCTAAGGGGAACCTGGAACCTGACCGAACGTTGTCACTTCAGCACTGAGGGACGCTTCGCACTCTGCAATCACCTTGCTGTGTCTACATTAGGGAAAATGGACTCAGCAAGCCATGGCTATCACAAAGCATGGGTCCTTTCTGAAGAACATTTCTGTAGTCCCTCTGTGGGTAGTACTCAATTTCATCAAAAGTATAATCTGTCTAGTATTTGTTGTGTTCGGTACTGTGTTGGAGACTATTTTTAAGATATCTAAACCATATTGCAACCGTATGGCTGGCAATGTTATGATTTTATAGAAGTGAAAGCTGAAAACTTGAGATATTCAGAGATTTGCCTAAGATCGTTCAGACGGTGAGAGAATCGGATAAGAATGTGCATTGTTAATTTTCTCTACATGACATTTTATCTTCAATCTATCGCAGGCAACACGTGTACTAACTTCTGTATTACATATCAGTAGCATTTAATAAACAACATTTGATTGGCTGACAATTTCAAATAGAATTTATTGCATGAAGTAAAGGATGTTTATTAGCCAAGCATCTAAAATCCAGAGTAATTTTTTAACTTATTGGTATGTTTGTGAATGTTTGACGCATGACATCATGGACAAACCTAGAAATAGAAGGAAACACCAAGGCCAAGTGGCGTGACCAATGCAATGTTTTGACAAAGATATTTAGATTAATAAAAGTCAAGTGTTTTTCAACAATCCATGAAATATGTGTTTCTTCCCCTTAAATTTCCAAACACCTCAATTTTGCCCTGTCCTAAAGGCAGAAAAAACTCTCTTCCATCCTCCCACTCTGGGCTGAATGCACGTCCATTCATTGTGTTTTGTTTTTGCTTGTTTGTTTGTTTTAGGAGAGTAAATTAACTTCACTGTTTTCCCTACACCTTCAGACCACACCGTAAATGAATGTTTTGCAAGTAAAGACTTGTGTAAGAACAGAGAAATTAACTTTTGGGATTATGTTTTCGAGTATGCCATTGAAATATAAACAAACAGAGAGCAATTTACATCAGCCAAGATAAGCCACTATCATTAGCACAGAGCGAACAATAGTTTGTCCTTTTGATTTTTTTAAAAATTAATTTTGATGGTTTTTCAGTTTATTTTGAAATTAAGTTAGTTTTTTTTGAAGTAAAAGGGGGATTTGGACCAAACTTATTGCTTTTGTGTTCTAAATCAAAATTGTCTACACACACAGACAGTAACAACTGGTAATTGACAAATGGCTGGAACTATTTGTAATAACTTCAGCCTCTACTACGAACCCTTGCATATATTAGGGAAAAAATAAGGAAATTTATTCCCTGAATACATCTGAAACTGATTATCTTAAGTGAAACAGACATGGAACTGGATCACCCGAGGGCTACCCTGGTTCATGAGTATAAAACAGCAGAGAACCTTCATGGCCCATCACCCTGCCTTTCCTTTTTGGGTCTAATTCATGTGGCTGTGAAACCATTAATGGAGCTCAGCTTGCTAAACCAGCGTAAGACGTGGGCAATGTCAGGGAGAGCCAGTGACCAGCAGCCACGGGCCAATTTTAAGACACTCAAAACTGATTTTGGTTCACTAAGCATGGATAGAAAATCATTGATGAGCTGAAGCAATGCATTGTTAAAAAATGCTCTCGATTACGCTTCCAAGGCTACACAGAAAAATAACCTAAAGAGACATCTGAAACCTAGGGACATGTAGTTCTCCAAATATCATAACATCAGCTGATACTCTAGATCACAAAGAGCTTCCACTGCCTGTGCACTCTGCTTTGTACAATTCTTGTGACAGTTACACTACCACTAATGCCATCATTTGTTGTGTTTATTCAATCATAGAGTCTGTATTACACATTTCTGCAGGAACAACTGCAGGTTACAAATCACGCAGGCCGAGATACTTTGAATTTGCTGGCCTAGCACAAACACAAAGTATTTTAGAGGTACTAGATAACTCCTTGTGAAATATAACGGAATGAATTAGACTGTTCAGGCCACACCGGGTAAGTACAATGAAGGGACACTTTTTAAGACTTTAAAGTCATGTAATACAATTCTAGGCTGGATTCTTCTTGTTAAAGAGAAGTAGAATGGGAGTGATTGGAAGAGAAAAGGGCCAATATTTGACAACAGAAATCAGCATAACCTTTTAACTGCAGCAGCCATGGGTGACTGCCCTTCGACCTTGGAAGATTATGTGGGATTTCAATGACAACAGCTGGAAGTGAGCATGTGTGAATAGAGTACAGATCTGAGGCCCGCGACAAAAGGCCAGCACAATCTGGGCCCAGATCTCAGTGCTGATTAGAAATTGTTTTCTGGTCCTGGCTTAATAGAGTGTGCGATCAAGAAGGTTGGGAAGGTTTTTTTTTTTTTTTTTGGTTTTCCTAATTTTTTTTTTCCTAAGCAAAGAATCATGGATGGATTTCTTCATTCCCCCATTTTCTTTCCCAGCCGTTCAATTCAGATTCTCATAGGAAACAGGCCCACAGAGCATATTGCTTTGCAAAGACAACCAAACTTTAATAATTCTCTGCTTAAGTGTTTAAAGAATCTCACTGTGGCACTTCATAACCATCACAGAGAGTTGTACATGAACGCATTTACACACACACACACACACACACACACACACACACACACACACACAGTGGCAGGGGTTGTGGATGGGGTAGAAATCAGAAATTATAAGTCTCTCAACTTTCGCTATCACTTGAACAGTGCAGCACACCCCACACCCCACACATCCTAACTCGGTGTATGTGCATGAATTTCTTGCCATGTAAATTCCTGGTACTGCATGAGTATTTCATGATTTCACCCTTTTCTTTACCTTACTTCATGAATCTGTTAAGTCTGTGGGACGTGTTCGCCCATCATAGACATATGAAAAGACAAATTCCAAAGAGGTTAAGCTAATCTGGCTGATGTAGGGACGGTGGTCAGAGACACGGTCATTTAAGTTCATGGAACCCTCAGGCCTCGTGCTGAAGCACACACATGCTGACACAGGTGCACTCTCACTCCTCGGTACTCGGACACCAAAACGATGCCGCATGATGGCTGAAAGCACAGGGCGCTCTGACTTATTTATGCTGTTTTGGTTTGACAATGCACCCCATCTTAACCTTGTGCCGCTCTGGCTTCTGCTGATTACTCTTGTTGCAATATCAAATTAGCAACTACTTAGCTTCAGCAGAGGTGCCCTTGCAGCTATGCAAACAAATCACCTGTGTCTGGTGATTTGGTGTGAACGAACAGGAGCTGATGGCTTGGTCTTCCAAGTCAGACTTGGGGCATCTGCCCACACCCTTCTATAGCAACTGTAGATGGTGGCACTGTCTTCCAACTCAGGCACGGGCCATCTGCCCACACCCTTCTATAGCAACTGTACATGTTCTTCCAAAGGAGCCATGGGACAGAGTGTTTTTCAGAACAGACCGAATCCATTTACTGTTTCAAATTTCTATAAACAGAGTATTGAGGAATTCAATCCCCAGAGCAACTATATGGGTGTTGGCCTAAGTTTCATGGGAGCGTCTGCCAAACTCACATATTTGTAGAGCGACTGGTTTATATTGTCCTTTGCAGCTCTCAGAGAAGGAAGGACCACTGCGTGTGATCTTAGTTCACTTTAGGACTGAGTCTGGCTGGTGACAGGTACACATGATAAATGTTCCAGAAGGCTGACCTAATTTCCGTTGAAGCGAGTGTTTTGCTAAGAACATTCCCTCAAAGTGTCAGCTTGCAGCAGAGTCCCAAACCTGCCAGCGTCTGCTACTATTGCTTGTGAAACTTTAAAGTGAAGTTAATTTTGCTACGTTAAGTGAACTTCTCCAGTGTTAACTTTTCATGTATATGTGTTTTAAGTCTAATTTCAGATGTGCAGTCATCGAACTTGCTACTCCTGATAGCTTTTAGTTATTTGTATCTTTTCTTGTATAGAGGCATCCACAGGCCAAAATGTTCACTTACTTCGCCGTTCAAAAATTATGCTTGCAAGGTATTATTTATACATAGCAAGGACGGTGTTGAACCATGGATGTGAGAATCCTGGATTACACTGTTAAGCTCTAATTTCATCCTCTGTAAAACGACACTAATGGTTCTATCTACAAGAAGGTTTGTTGCTAAGAATAATGATCTAGTAAATTTTAATGTTTAGCAAAGAAACTTGCACATAGAATACTGAATCTAGAACAGAGTAGCTCACATCATGAATCGTACCGATATTATAATAGAAAAAAATCTAGTTCCCTCTGCCCTCTTGACAGGGAACATTAAACATTCACATATGCGCATAAATGGAAACATTGACAGTCTAATTTATTTGAGTAAATTTTCGGGTAAAAAAATATTCCAAAGCAAGTAACACAAAATTTGTTGAAAGCAAACCTCCTGATATATTTTACTGACTTGTCCCAAAATAAAGGGATTCTAAATTACTTTAAATAGGTACAATTATAATTCCCCAATATAACCTTGTTTATTCAGAAGTATTTATTTGTAACATTCAGTACAATTTATTTTTTTAAGTGGACATAGAGTGCGTTTTTCTGACAGAAGACAACTTTTTTCATGAGGAAAGAAAAACAACTTTCCGTTCCCTGGTTTCACTTTATTTTTTTTTTTTTTAAGGATCTGATTTCTTGAATTCTCCTGTTGATATCTGAATGTGTCCATGCTGTTTGCAATAGAAAATGGGTATTTAGGAACTAATCTTTAAAATATTTTTCAAATGAAATCTGTTTACTTTTTTTAAAATTAGAAATGCTTCTGATGGTTTAAAATGGGCAGGATACAAGCGATTATTATCATATTGAGGGAAAAACTCACTTTTGTTAGGGCCTCCACACTCCACTTCCATACCTCAACACAAACAGGGAGCTGTCGGAAAGCCTTGCTACAGATGGGGGTCTTGGTTCCTTGCAGCTCAAAATCAATGCTAAAAGAGTTTGGCTTTGAGGCAGGAGGATGATCGACATGCTTCACTTCACTGACTTTGATCACTGAAGCACTCTGGGATGCAGGCGGTCTCCTTGATTTTAGGGAGCAGAACCTTTGTTCTCACAAAATAGACCGAGTCTCTCTGAGACTCAGCTGGAAGACAGCAAGCTCGCACTCTCAGAATTACCACACCTCTCACAGGGCCCTCAGCATTTTGAAGGGCCTGGCTTCCAGAGTATAGAAGGATGCTGTTCACTGCAGGACACAGCGCCCCGCCCCCACGCCCACCCCACACAGTGGTCTTCACCACTGACCGCTGGCATTTCCCTAGGAAAACCAAAAAGGACCTCACATTTTGACACGCTTCCTCAGCTCTAGTGGAGAAAAGCCGCCTTCAGACCTCATCATGTATTTAATGCTGAACAACCTTACGTGGAACTATCTGACACATTGAGTCCAATGCTCCAATGTAACCTCTCAGAAGCCAGGCATTAAAACTTTACAGCTGCTACAGAGATCTAAATAGTATGTAAACACGGGAAGGAGATGTGCACTCTGATCTTACTCACCACACAAAGATGCAGTTGAAATAAGACTTGACGTAGGGCCCAAATGACCCCACATCCCTAGTGCTAACGACAGAGGAGACTGCCAACGTGGGAATGGAGCAATCCAGGCTAAACAACCAACAAGACCAATGACAGCCCAACCTACCTGTCGGTGCCGAACTAGGGTATCTCCTCCGGCTCTCTCTCGATGTTTGCTGTCTCTAATCATGCTGAGGTTCTATGGAATACCTGTCATTTTCCCAACAGTAAGAAGGGAGGGCAGAGGCTCAGTGCCGAGCTGCGTGAAGACCTCCTGCCATATAATTACAGCGGGCTACCCCTGTTGGTAATTGAACACCATTGTTCGCTTTCTGTCCCTAACCCAAGGAAACCCATACATCACTGCGAGGTTGCAGAACCGTCTCAGATGAGGCAGGACGCCGTGTACAGGGGCACACATGCATGTGTGAGTGCATGTGTTTAACTTCATCTACATCCTAAAATACCATCATGGAGAAAGCATGTTCCAATCAGATGCAAACTGTCAAGGACGCTTGAAATGCCATTCTCTAAGCAGCAGTGCCAGGGAGGACCCGGACTATGGCTAAGTTGAAGGTAGAACCCTTCCGGCCACATCTGGTAAAGCCAACATTACCCTGCAACTCATTGGTACACAGGCTAGTAGGGTCCAGGACTAATTTCTGGGGTTCCAACTACCATCAAAAGTGCTAGAAGCCAAACGTGGTTTGTTTTTTAAGGTACTTTAAATATTTCCCTAAATTCTTTTTTGACAGCCTAATTTGTTCATTCAATAGACACCGATGCTAACCTATGAACTATACAGAGGTGATAAACCCAGAACATACCCAATAAACTGTGTCCTCCTTGGTCTAGGGAAAACACCTTTTAAGGCCAATGCAGTGATGACCTTCTGATACTATGTCTACACGTGGGGTATTTCAACTAGTTCAGTGGCATTGTTTGTTTGAGAGACGATCAGTCTCAAATCATAATTCCACGAGCTGATTACTAGGGGGGTATTTTTAATTTTATAGCTTGTTATTTCTTTTATATAGGTATGGGTCTCACTCAGTTACCATCTTTGTGAACTGATATAAGTGGACTGCATTTTCATTAATGTAGTCAGACCATTTGTTAGCTCCCCTTTTGCTCTGGGTACTGGGTATGAGGCTGTACATGCTGGACCTTCAGAGACTTGTAGTCCAGGAGAGGGGGCATCTGGGAGTGGGTACAGGGACAGGTTCAGGGCTCTTTGGGAAGATGCAGGTTCTGAGAGGACCGGGAAGGAAAGGCTCACTGGAGGCTCAGTGATGGCCTAGTGGACAAAGGCCTGTATAGCCATGCTGAGGTGGGACAGGGTGACTCATGTCTTGATGTGGGCACAGATGAAGAGATAGGTTAGGGCTTACACCTTCTGAGTCCTCTGAGCCTGATGCTCACCTCTGCTTTGTCCTGTGTTATTTCCTCCTTCCTATAGCAATCTTGATTTTCAGATAAAGCAACGGAGTACAGCCTTACAGTCTTCAGGCGACTAACTCAAGGTCACATAGAACTGAGTACCAAGCAGGAATCCACTCTCAGCCAGGGCACCATTCCCAAACTGTGTGGTATGATACCAACTCCAGAGGCCCAGACCTTGGAAATGAATCAGAAGATGAAGCTACAGGCAGGACAACAATGCTCTCACCCCTGTGCGTGTATACATGCCTGGTCTGGCCTACAGATTGTAGCTTGCTTTCCCATACCAGGTGATTTTACTGCAACAGATACTTTAGCCTTTTAGTCCAAGACAATTTTATCCCTCATCATACATACCCTATAGAAAGCTCTTTCCTCCTCCTTAAGGGCAGGAAACCTATAGTCCCCCACCATAGCCACTATTCCCTAACGTCACTTCCCCTTCCCAGTACAACTGCCTCACTATATACAGCTTTATCTATCCTCACCCACTGCTTAATTTACTGTTTTTCTTCTCAATGCACAAGATAAAAGCTTTGCTATCTTAGTAGCAAAAACTGAGAAAGAACCACAGAAAGTGGGGAAGAATTTAAAAAATGTTTTATTTGTTGGTTTGTCTATATTTGCTGTTTAGCATCAAAATGAGATTTTGAAGAAAATAAGCCTTCTCATTAAAAAAAAAATTCCATGTGAACTTCCTTTCCAGGTCAAAGTACTTACTGGGGAGGTATTCAGCAATGGATTACAGAAGGCTGCTAAGAACTGTGTCCCGGAAAGATGGCTCAGTCAGTACGTGCTGTGCAAGCAGAGGAGTCTGGAACCCCAGAACCATGTAAAAAGTCAGAGTAGACCAGGAGGATCCCTGGAACTTGAGCGTTGGCTGGTCTTGCCAAATTGGTGATCTCCAGGTTCAGTGAGAGAGCTGGTCTCAGAAGATAAACTGGACAACCACAGAGGAAGACATTGAAAGTCAACCTCTGACCTCCACATGCCTGGACACCCAGTACTATGTGTGTAGACACGTGTCCACATACACTGCAATCACATATGCATGGGAGCACACACACGCAGACACACAGAGCGAGAGTGAGGGGAGGGGAGAGAGAGAGAGAGAGAGAGAGAGAGAGAGAGAGAGAGAGAGAGAGAGCGCATAACAAAAATTTAGAAACTCATTTGGGTTTTGGAATTAAATTGGGAAATAAAGAAACTCAATTAGGGCCTGGAGCCATATTGAATGACCATTTTGATCTGAGGTCTCTTGAGGGATGTAACTTTTGCAATGGCCTCCTGTGTACGAAAGATGAGGGAATATGCAAATCTCTCGTGTCCAGGCCTTACCTCCTTGAACTTTCCTTCTCACCACCCAAAGAGCACACCTTTATGCTGTGTGCCCCCACATAGCCAGGTGCATCACTACCAGATATAAGAACTGTGAAGAAGGCGATCGCCACACAGAATGTGAAACAGACGGGTGCTCACATCTTGGTGCCAATCCACCTCTAAACAGAACCCTGAACTTATCTTCTCCATTAGACAGAAAGACTCCCGTGAGAGAGAGGTGGGCAGTCCAGGATGGTGTGAAGGTCGAGCACTGAGCACATCGTCACAGCTCATTTTCACTGATATCTGAGGCCCTTGGATCAAGTAATGTAATAATTTTGGGCCTCGATCTCCCAATCTAAATACAGAGCGAAGATTGCCTGAATTAACACACAGATTCCAGCACTGCCTGGCAAAGGCTCCACTTTCAAGCTTGGCTGATGCTACTTCTGGGCACCTCCTACTTAGTCAGTGACTCCAAAGGGCTCTCATAGAAGAGATGCTTTATTTTATAATTCTGTACTTTGTCCACTAAAGAAGCTCACAGAATAGTCAAGCACCAACAGTTCAGTGTACACAGTTTGCTAATTTGAAAAGAACTTCATACCTGCTTATGAAAACCGTTAGCAAACCACTGATGTCACAATGTACACACACACATGTACACATATAAGTACACACACATATACATATCACACGCACAGCTTCTTTAAAGTATCCTGGTGTGCTTTTCATGTAGGTGACATTTGGTAAGATCTGAAAACAGTTTTTGATCGTCACAACTGTGTGGGCATCAGGGGAAGGGTTCCTGACATTTAGTCTCTAGGGGTTAGGGAAACTGCTAAATACTGGACAGTGACACAGAACAAAAACTCCTCACAAAACATGATAGTGCTCAGAAACCCTGATTTTTCAACTCATCTCCAGCACTGTATATACATATTAATTCATCCAGCTAAACTTACCAAGGGCCTATAATTTAGCTGCGTCCTGTGAGAGCCAGAGCTGTAGAGTGAAGATCGGATGGCTGTTGTTTGCACAGGTGTGAGAGTAGGCTACTCCCCAGGAGGGGTCTCCTGTGTAGCAAGGGCTATGTAGAGCAGAGGAGGAAGCCACAGAGAACACCAGAGATGAGAACCTCAAGCTGATTCTTCAAAAGTGTTTAGGAAATTCAAAGGTGCACAGAAAAGAGGGAGGAGGAGGAAGAGAAGTGGGGAGGAGGGGGAGGAGAAGGAGGAAGAAAGGAAGGAAAGAATGGGAAGCAAACCGAAGGAAAGCAGGTAGCATTTTAGCTGGTAATGACCAGAGAGGGAACTTTGGGAAACACTAAGGAAGTTGAAGAGTCTGGTGCTCTCTCTGAACAGGAACACTATTGACATGGTGGGTGTGTGTGTGTGTGTGTGTGTGTGTGTGTGTGTGTGTGTGTGTGTGTGTGTGTGTGTGTGCTTACTGCACAGGAGTGGGCTGAGCATAAGGCTTTGACGGCTCTCACCTACCTCTGCTCTCTCCCCCATGTTGAATGGGAGGAGGGTGCCTCCTCTCCAGGCATTCTCACCAGGGGAAAGGCTTCCAGAGCATTGCTTCTTGGTTTGAGCTTGGCTAAAGTATTAATGAGTTTCTGACAAGCATCACGTTTGCAGTAACATTTGCAGGCTCAGCCCATTCTTAACCAGTGGTGTGTTCTCACCGCAACATCTCAGGCTTTCCCCAATAGACTTTATCGTGGTACCACTTCTATAGTAGTGAGAATGTGGCCACCAGCCCAACACACCAAAGAGAGTTCCCAAATACAGAACAATACTGAATTGCCATTTCACCCGAGATACCCTCTTAACTGAGAAAGTCCAATAGGGTTTGGTTTGCAAGCAGTCTCTGTGATAGATAGTAAAACTACCCAGGCATTCGTAAGTGTTCGAAGCCAATGTCTTTAAAACCACTTTTAGGTTCGTGAATTGGGGCAAGACAGCTCAACAGGTAAAGGCGCTTGCAGCCAAGCCCAAGGGCCTGAGTTCAAATCCTGGAACTCACATAGTGGAGATAACTTAATCTCACAAGTTGTCCTTGGGTGTTACACACGGTCTCACCTCCACATACTCTAAATAAAGTGGTAAATTTGAAGGATGGATCACTACAGAAGGAGATCAAGATCAACAATCCATAGGACTTAAACGCAGTGCTTTAAACCAGCAAACTCCCCTCAGCCGACTGTCGCATGGCCCCTCTGTTCGGATGGTTTCATGCTAAGCTGCATATTATTTAAAGATGTGCAATATTATGGGTCAGACAAACATAGCAAAGAGGCTTGGTCAGTAAAATCTGTCAGGAAACTCAGCAAGGTGTGTGTGTGTGTGTGTGTGTGTGTGTGTGTGTGTGTGTGTGTGTGTGTGTGTTTGCTCATGAAAGAAGAAGATAGAGAAAATCTAAAGGGTATTCCCAGAGCTGGTAAACAGTTGGCCTCTGTCCTTTACAGTCAAGCAAATGGAAATGGTTTCAAGCTTGTGCCTGCAGGGCAGGCTGCTAAACTGCTTAACGGTGGGGTGGATTTCTTCAGTCCTGTTTAGAACTGAAACAAGGAACTTACCTCAGCACTGATCCTCAGTTACTGTCTACCTGGGTCTGGGTCCATTTGGAAGGTAGTACAGAAAGAAGCACGTACCCAGGACTCTAGCATGAACACAGGAACACAGCAATGGCAATCAGGGCCAGCAGTGGGGACAGCTGACTGAAGACTCACTATGTGCTTACGTCGGATCTGTGAACCAGTCCCAGAGTCAATTACTGACTTCTTGGCTTCCTGAGACATTAGAAGCAGAAAAGCTCGAGTGATCTGCCTGAGTTCCTATGATTAATAAAAGAGGGCAGGCCAGGATGGTCCCAGGCCATCTCGACCCCCAACAGCACCAGAGACTGCTCCTTAGGCCCTCTTGGCTTCCTCAAAAGGCAAACTTTCATAGTTGTTGCTATTATGAAACCACACTATGTCATAGTTGGTCTTTATGTAAAAACACAATATCCTAGCTGTAAGAACTCATGCCGACCAAATGGTTCCCTTTAACGTACGGCCTCTGGACCTGGGATTACACACCCATCTCACTGACTGAAAAAATAAATCTTTGTTATTTCCTGCAGTGTCACAAATAATGAGCTCTCGGTGTCTTCCATTTTCAGTGACAATGATGATGGGTTCCTAAGGGATTTCCCCCTCTTGTTTAATCTTCGGACTCAGCCACTAAAATGCTAAACCACGCAAGAGCCTTGATCCATCATGCTGTTAAAAGATCCTCACTACCACCTGCTTCCCACCACCCGTTTCTGGTATTCAAAGGAAGGAACCTGGCTGGCACTACGTTTTTCCCAGCTTAAAAATCGAAAGCCAATAAACTCCAGGTGCTACCACTAGGTTTCCGGGAGACGTGTCCCTCATCAAGGTCGGCTACAGAAGGGGTTGCGATCTGTGGTGAGGGTGAATTCATTACCAGGAGACAATATCATCACACCAGGAGACAATATCATCACACGTCTGCTGCCCGAATTCCTTGCCAGGCGTGCTCTCTCTGCATCACCACATCCCAGTTCCATCGGGAGCACTTGGCTTCTCACATAATAATAACAACAACAGCAACTTACACTTATAGGAAAACAAGATGGCCTATATTTCTTAACTCTTGACAAAGAATGACTCCCAGATCTACTTCAGGTACCATTGGTTCTCATTACAAAAGGCCCAAGAAGTCAGGAGTCTTCAGAGAGGCCTGTAAATGGTTCTACTAAAGGTTCATGAAAGTTTAGCTTGATCACAAATATGGTTCCATCACCAGCCTGGTCATTCTGGAGAAATACTCCACAAAGTCACAGAGAGGAGACAACATCTCTGGGTCCGACTTCCTCTCTCATTGCTAATACAGGTGACTGACAGTCGTGATGGCTTAGAAGTGCATCACACCTTGGCTTGCAGTGTTGTCTTAATCCATTTAGGCTGACTCAGCAGAACTTCATAAACTGAGTGGGTTCTAAACAACAGAATTTGTTTGATGTACTTTTGGCAGCTGGGATCCTGAGAACAGAATATCGACAGGCTGGATATTACCTGTCAGCAAACACACTTCCTTAGAGATGGTACCTTCCAGGTGCATCCTCACAAGACACAAAGGTACCTAAGCCCTCTGGGGTCTGTTTTAGGTGTTCTCTCCTAATGACTTCACCACACTCACTTTCTAATAACGTGTCATAGGATCAGGATTTGAACACATGGACTTAGGGAGGGCCGCAGACAGTTGGGACCTAGCAGAAATGGCTGAAGAATGCATAGATCCTTACATGTCTATAATGTCCCACCATGGCTTTTGTTTGTTTTGTTACTGCTTTTATTCTGTTCTCTACTGAGCAGTTCAGTTCATTCTGGACTCCTGCAGTTCGGACAGTGTTAGCTTAGTGATGGCAGAGGAAGGCAAACTGAATTAGAAAAGGATTTCCCTGGAGTCTAAGGCACAGCAGAACAGAGTAACTCAAAGTTGGGCCTGTGGAACATTCTTCCTACAGGAGCCTGAGCTTTCCATCACCTGACATGACAGGGCAGTGCTTGTCTGGGCATGGATGTGCTGATCCCACAGAAACTACTCCAGCACTCCAGGCCAGCATGCCAGCAGCATACGTTTAAGAAGCAAGTGATTCTGGGAAGAACCTTCAAAAGCTAGGAGATACAGAGGCAACCCCATTTTTTGGTACCTAGTTATAAACAGTGGCAGGTCCTAAATTAGAAGTGGGTGAGTGAATGGAAGTCCTCCAGAAACAAAAATGGAGGAAAAGTACAATTCTACACAGAGCCCTGAGTTTTAACACAAAGACCTTTAGTGTGTTAGATGAAAATGTTAAAGGTAGGCAGGCAGAGGCCCTGAGAACTGAGAGAGGCAAGGGGCTGAGGGTGTCTCTGAAAGCAGTCAGGGCAAAGACACTTGTTTAGGGAATGGAATCCTTGCAGCCAAGCCTTGGGTTTGAATTCCAGCCTCGCCCCTTTACAACCAACCAGGTCTCAGAATAGGAGGGCAGGCTCTGGGGACACAACGGCTTTTCCATTTGATGCCACCCTCAGAGGGGCAGTTCACACAGGGTTAGGCGTTGGGACATACGGGAGCAGTTCACATACACAAAAGGAAGCCTCATCCTCGAAGTTCACCGCAGGAGTTTGTGCAAATTGTCTGGCCTCCCAGATTATGTGCCTAGAGGTTGGCATAGACGCCGAATCCTATAGTTCATCTGTCGGACACCAGGGCCATGCACTTGGAGTTTTAATCCCAAGTCTCCATGCTCCCTGCTCCCCAACCATGCAGAGATCTATTGCATGAAGTCCATGGCCACCCAGGGTGAGGTACTCTTAGCCTTGGAGAGCAGGATAATACAGTCTTTCATGCTTACCTCTGACCTAATGGATGCTGCAAACCTTGCATTGTTCCATGTCTGCCATCTTTCTCTTCCGGTGCCTCCCCTCAGCCCTTCCGGTGCTTCCCCTCCCCCTCTTCTTGCCTTGGGTCATTATTTACAACCTCTCATATTCTCTGCCGTATCATCATTTTCTTGCTATTTTAAGCTTTGTTTTTGACCAACACAAACTGTATATGGTACCTAGTATTTCCATATGCGCACATGTGACGATCAAATCAGGGCCATCATCATAGGCATCGCCTTAAAGACCTAAGGCATTCCTTTGTGAGGAAAATTAAATTTAAAGATTTGTTTTTATCCATCTATTGTGAAATAATAAAATTTTATGACATATAATCACCATGTTGGGCAATAAAATGATGATCACAATTTTATTCAACTATAGCATATCTTCGTTTTCTAGGGGACTTCCTTCTCCTTGTGTCCAGCATGCATTTCGACAATCACAACATTCACCTCTAAGTTGCTCCGTAATATAGACTTCTGCATGCAGTGAATATACTGGTGAGGACTAGAAACTTGAAAAGCTAATTGAATATATTTTATTGTGATAATAATACTAATCACATCCAACACTAGATAAAGCCCTTCTTGGGTGACGCCTGACACAAGCCTTGTTGTTAAGCATGCACCCCAAGTTACTTTCATATTCTGTTGAATTTTGGAGACTGGGCAAAGCTGGCCAGCTACTAACTGGATGTCAAACTTCTCTCTTCTTCACAACTTCCCCTGCTCTGTGTATCAGGAAGGAAGGCAGGAGATGCATTTTAGCTCTCTCATCATTTCTTCCTAAGAGACTGGGCTGCTCAGGGAGCATCTGTATATGCTACAAAAGCAACTTCCTGGCATCATTCACCTTTCCAGACCTCAGGATCAGAGAGTGGATCAACAGCCAAGAATCTGAAAGAGAATTGGTGATCTCTTCCCACACGGCTAACCTTGCCTCTCTTGAGTTGCTTCCCTCTTACCCTCTGCCTTTTTGGGAATATGCCACAAGGTCCTTAGGTAGATCCTTATAGTTCCATTAGCTGTTAGCAAAGAAAATATCCCAACTCTGAACTCCATCTGTTTTCCTTAAACTAGAATCTCTTTAAAAAGGAAAGAGTTAACTACTGGGATTTTAGATTAACACAGCTAATTCTTAGTCTCTCTCTCTCTCTCTCTCTCTCTCTCTCTCTCTCTCTCTCTCTCTCTCCCTCTCTCCCCTCCCTCCCCCTCTCCCCCTCCCTATCCCCCCCCTCTGTGTGTGTGTGTGTGTGTGTGTGTGTGTGTGTATGTGTGTGCACTTGGTGGGAATTGAACTTAGGACCCTGCATATGCTACACATTTTCCCTACAGTCCCTATGCTTTTTCAAATGAACACAGCATAAAGATAAAGTTGAGAGTTGATGCTCTGTCTCTATAGTACATTTCCAGCAGCAGGAGAGCCTATTTCTTCTAGGTTCCAACCCTGAAAAGAGCATCTGTGCCACTGAGAGTACAAGCTGGTCTCATATCAGTTTCTATAGTATGAAATGTGATTCTGCTATAGGATTTCACAAATCTTCTAAGCCTTTGGATCCTGCTTTGGTCTAAACTGACCCACTGAGTTCTCATTCCTGAGATACTGTCCTCCTCCTCCTCCTCCTCCTCCTCCTCCTCCTCCTCCTCCTCCTCCTCCTCCTCCTCCTCCTCCCTCCTCCTCCTCCTCCTCCTCCATTGCTACTTTTAGTCCTGCACTAGTCTCCCCTCAGACATCAGCCAGTCCCACTCCATCACTGCCTTCAGGCCTTTTGTTAAATATCAACTTCTGAGAGGGACACTGATACCTGATTCTTTTAAACAAAAACTCCAGACAAACGGTAGTTCTTTCTTTTGTAATTTTTGTCTACAGCATTGATCACTGCTTGCTCTTTTGTATTTGTAATTTAATCTTCTGTATCAAGCAACTAGAATGTCTATTCTACAAAGGGCAGAATTGAAGAACACCCTGTAACACTAGAAAGCCGTGTACACAAAGTAGGTGCTTAGGAAGTGTCTGCTCAAAGTTGAAGGGAGAAGCTATTATTTTCTACCCCTTAGAAGCCATTGGGCCTATATGAGGTGTTTAATCTTTCTGGGCCTCGGTTTCTTCATCAATAAAAGAAACGATTACGAAAGATAAAAGCCAGGCCCAGTTCATTTAGCTGTTCAGTTAATAGTGTAAAATGTAACCATCAGAATAGGGAAAAATAATTTCAAAATCATTAGAAACGGATGAAGCGTGAAGATTCGAACCTTTAAAGGCACCATGTAGCTTAGAATGCCGTGGAAGGGGCGTAAAAGGCATGCTTCTTTTGAAGAACAGGCTGTTCGAACAAGAGGATATTCCCCTATGCCAAAATCATTTTCCCAAAAGGCAGTATTTTGATGAATTAAGAACAAAGAAATTATAAACATATTGCTTAGTTATACTTCCCAAATAAAATACATATTGAATAGGAACCGCATTGGAAAGTTAAGTTTGTTGATGTGCCCCACCCCCAATATCACAATAAACTGTTTGGGAACAGCTAATCAAACTAATCTGTAGCTGGGTTTCCCTGCCCCAAACCGACTAGCACTGATTACAAGATAGGTCACAAGGTCCGCAGGCTTTATTTTTGATGCATCCATTATAATTGTTACTAGGGGCGAAGACTAAACAAAAAACTCAAACATCCTGCTAAGGGCCGTCTTTACCCAAGGCTCACCACATGTTTTCTTTTCTGTCCTTAGTCAGAGAGGGGCTTTCCATAAAAACAGGATTCTTAGAAGCAACACTTTCACTCAGCGTTGCTCCAGTTTCCCACTTAGTCACTGTCCTGGAGCCTCCCCACTGCTCTCTCTCTGATGAAATAAATCTGACGCTGTACACTGAAATAATGGCTGTAGCTATAAATTAAGCATCCAGAGAACACAATGCTCTTCATACTGCTGGGCTTCACAGTGCAACAGAAGCAACAGCTCACCAATTTGTCGACATCATGAGGTTCCATATGGCCCCTGCTAGGAGTAAAGTTTTTTATCCAGAGCACATGGGACATGGGGAAGATTCAGGTGCAGGCACGTACTATCTGTGATGAGGGCAAACGAGTGCCTCTACTCATTGCATGGGATACTGCAATGGTCAACACACACAGTTCCCCACCTCGATGCTCTTCCTCCTACATCAGAACCATTTTAGCTTTAAGTAGCTGTAGGGCATCCAAGTGATGCCGTGTGTGAGAGAAATCCATCCTCAGAGGAAGGCTAATCATGAGACTCAAAGGAAAGAAAGGTCCCCAGGTCAACAGGGGCTGAGAGCCAGCCAGCACCTTCCCAAGCACATTACTACCTTTGGCAAGACCTGGTGAGGATAATGCCTAGTCTTCTCCTCTCCTTCAAGGACACAAAGCTCAGCTGAGCATCGTTACACATGCCTCTACCTCTGTGAGTTCGAGGTCAGCTGGGTCTACAGAGTGAGTTCCAGGACAGCCAGAGACATGGTGGGACTTTGTCTCAAAACAGCAGCAGCAGCAGCAGCAGCAGCAGCAGCAGCAGCAACAACAACAACAACAACAACAACAACAACAACAACAACAACAACCACAAACTAAAATCTGACTGTAGATGAAATTCTGATGTCACTTATTTTGGGGTGGGGGATTAAAACAGCATTTTTCCCTCTCTCTCATTTGAAAGACCCTCCTTCTAAATCTCACCCTGTGACCAGTAGGCATCCTCCTCTGGTCGAGGGGTCCTCAAACAGCTGGAAGCTACCAGAGGGGATTCTGTAATAGGCTTCAGGTAGGTACAGAACACAGACCTGTCCGACCTAGGTAAGAGTCTTTACGGCTTTGATCTGGAGGAAGTAGGACTTCTTAAAGAAGCAGGTGCTGACTTTAAGATCTAGCTGTCAGAAATATTTAGAATCTCTGAAGACTATGGCCCCCAGGAGGCTTACACATCTTTGCAAAATTTGCAAATTTCTTGATGGATTAGAAGCAAGATACTTTCTTGACTCACCCAGGATTATGGGTAGTGCGTCGATATCATTGGTCTCTCAGTGCCCAGTTTGTGGACCCTAAGAGAAGCACCCTCCCCTAGGATCCTGCATTTACTTCAGAAGCATGGGCTGCTCCTGTAGTCCTCCATGTCCTTGTGCCAGAGTCCCATGAGAAATTCGTATTGGAATGGAGTGCCAATGAAAGCTTCCGTCCCTGATGTACTGGTGTTTATTTTCTCACGGGTAATAAGAAGCACATAATTAATCATGTATGTTTCTCTTTTTCCTTTGGCTGCCAGGAAATTCAGAACCAAACTTATAGCTTAATGTAATTAATCATGTATTACATAGCAGAGTTTTTGTTCAAATGTTTTCTCTGATTTTACTGTCTACTTAAATTAGTTTGTCAATTTTAATCTACATATGTTTGCAAGCCACTGATCTTTGTAAAATTAAATATCAAAGCATATACATATATTTAGAATATGCATGATATATAATTGCACAATATATATACAAATAGTGCATGTGTTTTCTCTTGTGTGTGTATGTGTGTAACATTGATGATTAGAAAAGTTACAATTTTAGAAATGCATCTTCATGAGAAAGCCCTGGATTAGTCTTTATTCAAAACTATTTTAATAGGTTCAATGTTTCTCTGACGGTATACATTCAGAAATGGTCATGTTTAATGGCACTTTCTATTAGTTTTATTAATCAATGAGTATTTTTGGAATCTGATTTGTAAATGACCATATTTTTAAAACTTTCAGACTTGTGTCAATTTAAAATAATTGCATATGATTAATCCTTACACATAACTGAAGTAGTATGTTTGAATATCAACTTATTATACTCAGAAGAACTTCTGTCAGATACCTCATGGGAAACCCAAAAATACAATATAAATTGTATCTGTTATCGCTACTGTTCACAGTACATAAAATATGGTCTTGAGGATGAATTTTATCTCACCAGTGAGTGGGAAATAAAGGTAGGTGTGTGTGTGTGTGTGTGTGTGTGTGTGTGTGTGTGTGTGCGCACGCGCACACGCACGCTCACGCTTTGCTTAAGATGGAACTCAAGAACAAAAACATTTAAGTACGACCTCTTCCATGGGGCTACATCTCCAGATTCCCTGCGATTTATGAACTCCTATTCTTGGTTCGTTTGCTTCTTGCTTCTTCAGTGTATTCATGGACCACGGGGTTCTGCAGCCTCAGAGATGCTGCCCAGTACTCTGCACAGGGAGGAGCTACATGGGAATCCTAGGATGTTTGAAACCTTTGATCTTAAGTGGATGGGATTCAGTATCTCCTTTAAGACCAGTCTTCCTATGCGACAGGAGTTAAAGCCTAAGGGGTAGGAGGGATTCTTTGGGGAGGCTCTCGCCTTTCTGGGTTCAATAGAACCACGCCATTCTCTAATGATCCAGGAAGCACAAATGAAGGCATTAAGCAGCCCGTGTTCCTAACTAGGAGGAGGTTAAAAACACAGCTCCTGAGAACAGCATGTGTATCTACTGTTCTGCCATCTAAACTTCTTGTCACTGTACAAACAAGTCTATCTTGAGGAAACAGGCTGAGTAATTTTCCATTTGGACTGTCTGAGATTTCACCAGGCACTTCAGACTTGCATAAGCCTGTGTTGCCAGATATTTTCCTTAAATTCATTATCTACAGTTTTCCCCATTAAGATTTCCCATGAACAAGAATGCTTTTCTGAAAGGTTGGACTTTAAGTGAAAGCTTTTCTTTTAGAGGCACCAAGATTAAATTAAGAAAAAATTTAAAGAGGTAGTGACTATTTTTTTTTTTTTTGGCAAACATTGGTTAACATTCTTGTCTTATATTTGAAGATAGACTAAGCTTTTAGACATGTGAGTTTTCACAAACGTCCAAAGAAAGTTCAAAAGATGAGGAAGGGGAGGTAAAAATATGAACCAGTGTGAAGATCAAGACCGCTGTGGCTGCCACTACATTGACTCAAGGAAACATTAGACTCTCTAGCTTTTACAGCCAGCAACATAGAGAAGCTCCAGCAGCTGCACAGATTCAGAAAGAACGGCCCCCTGTGAGCTTCTGCAAACTTACTGGATGCCATGGAGCGAATGCCGGGCAGTGCACAGTGCTCTGACATCCTAACAACAGGATGGGTAATAATCGCACCTTATTATTGCATTTATTTACACTGCCAAAGAGAGTGCAAGGTACATGATACGGTGCA
This sequence comes from Rattus rattus, assembly GCF_011064425.1. Taxonomy (NCBI): domain Eukaryota; kingdom Metazoa; phylum Chordata; class Mammalia; order Rodentia; family Muridae; genus Rattus; species Rattus rattus. The sequence goes on from NC_046154.1 coordinate 56,521,990, forward strand.
CTTGTGGAGGTCAGAGGACAACTTTGGGGAACTGGTTCTTTCCTTCCATCTTGTGGGGCTCAGGGATTAAACTCTCATCGTCAAGGAGTGGCTGAAAGAACCTTTATGTCAATAATTAAAATAAGAGAAATGTATTTAAGACGGTACTTAGGTATCAAGATATGTCGCCTGTTGCTTTTAAACTTGTGTGTATGTGCGTGTGTATGGGTGTGGTATATGTATGCATGCAGGCTCACACGTGTGACCATTCACCTTTTTTTTTTTTTTGAGACACATTTTCTCACCATACTTGGAGCTCACTAATTTGGTTAGACCAGCTGACCAACAAGCTTCCAGAGACCCACTTGCCTCTGCCACAAGAGCACTAGAGTTACAGTCAGACAGCATTAAATCTCTCTCTCTCTCTCTTTTTTTTTTTGGACATTTTTTCTTTCATTGGCTATTTTTTTATTTACATTTCAAATGTTATCCCCTTTCCTGGTTTCCCCTCCAGAAATCCGCTATCTCCCCCTTCTTCTATAAGGGTGATCCCCCACCCACTCACTCACACCTTCCCACCTCCCTGCTCTGACATTCCCCTACACTGGGGCATCGAGCCTTGACAGGACGAAGGGCCTCTCCTCCCATTGATGCTCGGCAATGCCATCCTCTGCTTCATATGCAGCTGGGGCCATAGGTCCATCCCTGTGTACTCTTGGGACAGAGGTTTAGTCACCAGGAGCTCTGAGGGGCTCTGGTTGTAAAGCTGTCTTTTAGGTAGGAGCTTGGGGTGCAAACTAGTTCCTCATGCTTATGTGGAAGCCTGTTATGGAGCAAGCCATCTCCACAGCCCCTGCCCTTTCTTCTTTTTGTTTTGTATTTATCTATTTTTTAAGCACTAGCTATATGCTAGAAACGCTTTTGGTGTTATTAAATTTAAAATGTTTGACAACTGTGTGGTTGGTACATTTCTCTGTCTACAATGGTGGCTGACCCAGCATGCAGGCCAGTTTTCAGATTTCTAATCCAAGGACCTTTCTACCAATATTCTGATTGACTGACAAGAAGAGGCTAAAACTGAGGCACAAATGGCTTCGGGTCCATCCACCCCTGACACTGGCTGTGCTGTAGCAGACACTCAAGAGACAAGACAAAAGCATGAGCCCCGTCCTGTGGACACCACGCCTTCCTAGAATGGGCTTGTCCTCTGCACAGGTCACAGTGAAGGTTTTCAAGATCACCATGAACTATTTCATTAATAAGAAACGTGTTTCTTTCTCCTGGATCCATCTCCTTCTAGGTCATTGAAATCTCACTTTCTGCTCTCTGCCTCTGAAGTCTGAATCGAAGCATTCTACCTTCCACATCCTCGGATCATCCTGTCTGTCTCCCCGGAATTAGCGTATTTTCCCTGCATTATTAGTAGGTCTATATCTGTCCACTGCCTGTGGGAAAAGGATGGCTCTTAAAGACTCAACGTACATCCCAAACAGCTCAGCAGCAGGCACCCACGTACGTGTCTTTAATAAAAGATTTATGTAGAGTTAAAAGAAGAAACCCAGGTACTACTGCGGCAGCATTTGTATCCAAGAAAGGGCTGTTCCCAGGGGAGCCCGTGAACTCTGTGATCGGTCTTCGTTTTGAAAGGATTTTCCAGTCAGCCCATCTCCATCCCATGTAGGTAATGGAGCTATTTTTCTGTTTAGGAACCAGTGGTTTAAGTAATGCAAGCTATGGATCAGTGGTTTGCAATGATGGGGCTGATCGAAAGGCGATCACACTCTGCACTGCTAAGGTTAATGGCATTGCCTCTGATAGAGGAAATATAAAAGTGGGAGACAGGGAAGAAACCAGTAAAAACATTTACACACATCTTTAATGGTATGCAGAGTAGAACCCATTTAAATGAATACCAACTAATGAAAACATCTTGAAAAGAGAGTGATTTTTAGAGAAACCTTTTATCTATGGGCCCTATATTTAGAGAGCAAGCCTTTTAAATGAATATGGGGTTAAAAAAAAGAATTAAATTGATAATTGTTGTGGTTCATTGTGGTTCACAGAGCTCTCATCAGGCCAGTGAAATAAATGAGCCATTTAACCAAGGAAGGCTGCTCTACCGACTTGTGTCTTCGTGGAAGGTGGCTAGGGAGTGTCCACAGAAGCTATCACAGAACAAGAACACTGCCTTTTCAATGGCTTGGCATACCTACTCTTGTGAGCCTTTATGTGAGCACACTTGAAGACGCTTATGAGAAGGTGAGGTGAGAGAACTTGGTACAGTCAGTAGAATGTAGTAAAAGAAAAGTATGATTCGTGTGTAAATAAGGAGAGAGAGAGAGAGAGAGAGAGAGAGAGAGAGAGAGAGAGAGAGAGAGAGAACAAACTTGTCAAGGATCTAAATTCTATACTTAGAAGACTCTTCACTCTAACATAACAAGAAGGTTGATACTGATGGCTACTTTTAATGCCAGCAAATACAGGTGAGGTTTGCTGGGAGTAACTATGTTTTTAGGATTCCCAACCTCTACTCTAATGTGGCCACACAAACACCAAGGATACATTACTCAAGCCTGTTTCTTCTCTGAGCTGCTCATCCCCCCCACAAAGAAAAGTCAAATAAAAACTGTTTGGAAGTAGATCCAAGCACTCCTGATGTGAATATACTCATCCAAACAAGACATTTAAAAGCCTCAGAGTTCTAAGGAGTTTGAGGGTAAAACTCAAAGCCCGAAGCCACATACCGATATACAAATATGCCCTAAACTTTCCTAAATGAATTCTGGGTAAATCGAAATAGCGTTAGACGTTAAGGCTTTATTTGTGCATTTCTCTTGGCTATTTGAGGTGATTTGGTGTGTCTGCATTTCAAAAGTTATCTTCAAAATGTTAAAATATCAGATCAGAATCAGGGTAGAGTGGGGCTATGGTGAACGTGGAGGTGACTTTTTGTTGGTTTGTTTGGACTCTGAAGGCCTGGAGGAGAAATCATGTACCAGATGATCCAGTGCCTTCCCCATAAGAGAGGGGCATTCACTTCCCATGGAAGACCTCTGTAACTCTGCTCAACCTAAAAACTAGTATTGTTGTGCTGGAACAAAAACCATAAACAGTATCTGCACACTCCTAATATTTTTGGAAAGGACATGAAAATGAAAGAATTCCTGGTTTCTAAGGAATTATTTTAGTAGCTAGCTTTACACGTGGCTTGACTGCCTTATGCATTATCGGGTATTTTATATATTATATTCTTGCCAAGTCCTTCAGAGCAAGGAAGAGGAAGACCTATCAGTAAATCAGTAAACAATGTTTCAGGTGGGAACACTGGGACTCCGAGAGGTCCAGTGCCTTTCCTCAGGTCAGTTAGAGGAAGGAGCAAGGTAATTCACAGCCTGGACATCCTGGCCTCTCCTACCACATATCTGGCAAAGCTCACATTGGCGGCTGATTTAACTCCTCCCACAAATAATCTCCTCCAATAGGAAACCTATCAGACTCACCACATCTTCAAACTCCCAATGTTCTGTACCTCAGAAAGTCGTTGGGAAGAGTAACAGAGAGGCACCATTCCTATAAGTATGTTGACATGATATGAGATGGATGTGGTCTGCCTTGTCAATCGTTCAACTGCACCTCAGTGCTGCCTGCTGTTTAAGGCATCTCCTTTTGCTTTGCTGAATACTCTGAGAACAAGGATCCTTCGGGGTCAGTCATCTTTGACTTGATGTCTTCTCCTATACTTGAACTAGTGCTACACAGCTCAGCCTCATAGATATGTTTTCTTCTGTCAGGGCACTGCTCTGAGGAAAGCTACTGGTTGTGGACAGACGAAGAGCGTGTAGACAACGAGGACTCTCAAGTAAGAAGCCTGAAGCCTCGCCAGGCCAGGCCAAGGCAACCCTTCCTCCTTGACTGGCAGCCAACACTGCTGCAGGCCTTCAGACACATCCCTGCCACAGTGCAGCAAACAAAAACATATGCTGTTTGGCCAGCCATCTAAGTACTGGATACGGGGTTGCCCAGAGGAGATGGGCTGGGAACCACATGCTCACAACGGAAGCCCACTGAATGTGGGCATCGTGCATATGCTTTTAATCTTTATTGTTTCTTTTCCGTTTGCTTGACAAGGCCTCAGTATGTGGCTGAGGATTCAGAGTGGCCTCAAATATCTTCTCTTGCCTCAGCTCCAGAGTCACTGGTTTCCAGGTATACACATGCTTCCTGGGCATCGGCCGTAGCCTCACCCACAGCAGACCTTTAGGGACTGTTGGTGCCCCAGGCTACGAGGACATGGCAGCCTTGCTTAGTTATGTATTCATAGTAGAAATTTACTGAGCCTATATTCTGTGGTCCTACACTCGGGAAAATGGAGATAAAAGAGATGAAGTCTTTGCCCTCATGGGGTTTATCAGCCACGAATGTCTCCCTTTGCAGTTATTCCAAAAATCACTGAACAAACACAATGTTAAAACCGCCAAAAGTGACTCAAAATTCTCAACAAATTATTTCCAAGTCAACTCTTTAGAGAAGAAAGAGAATGGTCTCAGTAGTATTTCAAGTAACTTCCTTGTGTCCATTCGCTCTTCCTGGAGAAGCTGTTAAGTCTAAGAAAAACAAAGAATTGGTGTGGCAGAAAGGATGCTGGGAAAGGTGAACACCATGAAGGGTCTCCGTTCTGCTGCTGATCTGTGCCATTCAAGGCCTATCCACTGTCAGCTTCCACAGCGCTGTGACTAAGGCCTGGAATGGTATCTGGAAGGCAGCAGATGTTTAATAAATAAATATTGGCTGGATGAGAATGTGATATGTGAAGATTTAGTGTGAAGATTTTTATAGTTCTCTGTAAACAGCAAGAAACTGGAGACGAGAACCGTCAAGCAACAAGGATGCATGTAGCGAGCTTCACTCTAAAGGAAACCCCACCAATGAGCAACGCCAAAGTGACGGAGGCCAGGAGGAAACGGGGGATTTGATGCTGTTAGTATTTTTCCATTACATCGCTCAGGCTTGAATTTTACTGTAACGGGCTCAACAATTGTCCTTTTCTGAGCCCAGCTCAGCAGGCTAGTGAACTCACTGGGAAGCGTGCAGCCTTCTCTTCCGACTTTACAGAGTGAACGGCCATTTTATGTGAGCTTTGAGGACATTAGACTTTGAAGGCTTGGAAATGTCATTCTCAAAGCAAGGACTTTCCACACGAAGAGAAACCTGTCTCTAACTATCCTACAAATGCAAATATCCTTGACCAGAAAACCTTGAGCATGCTGTTCTAAGAACGTTAGCAAGATTACATGGAGTTCTTTTTAACTGTATTAGTTTCCTTCCAACATCCACTAAATTGAATTAGAGTAAAGTGGGGAAGGCCTAGGTTCGAAAGGTGGATGCCAAAGAAGTCACATTTTAATTTCATCTCTGTCTCTCATTCCTAGATGCTTTCTGGCTGTCAGCAAGGCAGTCAGCATGCTTCACTCAGGGAAACAGGCGGGTGGCTGGCCCTCCAGGCACTAGATACCTCCATGCCTGTGCTACAGGCTTTGCACTCAGGGCCTCTCATCAGCATGCTCTGTTTGCTTAAGGAGGATCTTGGGTGTTCCCTCTTCCACATCCAGAGGATAGAGCTCTTGCTTATTATCTATCTTATCAAGGGTGCCAGGTCCACCAATTCGGAAAATACCTTGATGGTGCATTTTTACCATAATTAAAAAGGGAGATTGCCAAGAATCTTAACTGAAAAATTCAGCAAAGTGCAAGGCTGAACTCCCTTGCATTTGTAACAGGACAGGAAGCAGGAGGAGCTCTGCGAGGACAGGAAGAGAGGAGAGCCGGTAGAAGACATGGCACAGGCCGGTGCTCTGAGGGACAGAATTGCTTATGAAGTTGCCCGTGCCTTCTGAAGCATTAGCCTCATGCTCCCTCACCACCAAAGTCTCCCTATGCCCACCAAAGTCAGCTGCGTATGTCATTTCCACAGGTACAGAGATGGAAAAGGGACTCCAGCATCTAGGATTCAGAGCATGGAAGAGAGGATATATGACAGGAGAGATCTATAAGATGGACTGCCTGGGCAGGAGCAGCCAACCGAGAGCCAGAAGAGCATGTTTGCTTTGAGGACTCCCATACAGAAATCTAGGTCGGCCAGATTTCCTCCCTGGATATCAGGGAGATTTAGGGGTAATTCTAATGAGTAAGAAAGCACAAAATAACATCAGACAAATGTTGCCCATTTCAGGATTGAGACCAAAGATCTCGCCTATTCTGTATATACGTGTGCTTCACCACTGCTGCCTCCTGAATAACTTCAAACACATGTCCCAGCCTTCACCATACACACCAAACGCTACCCAACACCCTCAGGAGAGCACAATTGCAGTTCACGTAACAATCTGCCCAATACTCTCTCTCTGTTTTGCTCACATATTTACTTGATTGGGTCTGAGTTTCATTTCTACTTAATCTGCCTGGCACCCAGATTAGTGCCTAAATTAATAAGCAGATGTGGTTAAAATCAGTTGGAAGAAGGATGGATTCTTTATTTTGATATTACTCTCATTGCTAAGTGCGAGCCTTTCAAAAGCTTGCAGAGTACCTTACTAGCTACTGTCTTAGCCTCAAAGCTCTCCCAAGAAGTCATAGCAACAAAGCCTGGCTCCTCACTGGCTACTGACCACGGACATGCCTCGGCCTTTGTTTTCCTCCATGTCTATATCTACAACTGTTATGGCTACATACAGCATACTAAAATCAAGTGATAGTGTTTACTGCCTAGCATTGCCTGACTGTGGTCAATATCCTTGCTCGCCCAGGAGATGTGCAGAAGAATCCCACATGGAAAGAACTGAGTTCTAATTTGGAGCACCTGGTGATACTCAGGTTGCAAGCTTTGCTTCTACTGTAGAGTTAAATGTTCAGATGCTCTGCACTGAGAAGTGCTCCCTGCCTCGCACATGGTCCTCCCACAAGTCTCCTTGAATGGAACTGAACCCAAGACGTATTTGGAAAAGATGAGCAGCAGGCACAGTGCAGAGGATGGGCAGTCTATTCACATCCCTTCTTCCCTGGCTTTTCCAGGCACCCGCTGAAGGCTGCGCTGGACTGTCTGTCTCTCACGATCAGGGACCTCTGTGCTAATTTCTCTCATGGACTATTTCTGAAAACAGTTCATTGACCAGCTCTCTTAGCTGAAAACCCATCTTTCCACTACTCTTTTGAGTCAATCCAAACTATTACTTCCGAGCTGGCCAGGATAGACTCACAAGCAAAGAGCTACACTCTATGCCACTCTTCCTGGGCATATACATGTTTGCCTATTGTTTCTTGATTATTTTTCCCCTTGCCTCACTTCAAGGGCCACTTAGTTGTTAACTCTTGGTCAGACTAATGTTTGCTGTGTTAGTCCCACAATCTCACTCTGCAAATCCTGCAAGGGAATGGCATACATGCTCTTCTGTGCAGCTACTTCAGAATGGGTGTTGTACCAAGGCTCCTTTCTGTTGTTAGGACCTTACTGAGGGTTCAAGGCTCTAACAAGGCATTCAGCTGAAAAGATTTCAGTTTTGACAACATTTGCAACGTTCAAAGAAGATAAACCTCTCCACGGAGTTAACATGATCTGCGAATGTGGGAATTGCCAGGAATCAGATCTCCCAATGAACTTTGTCTTGGTCGCTGGAAATGGAGAATAAACCAATTCTTTTAAATAATTTACAAACCTGGAATTAAAGAGGTCAGGTGAAAATTCGTATTGCCTTGCTCAAAGAATTGGGGTGGGACATAAACATTTTTTTGTTTTTAATAAAACTATATTCTTACCACCTTCTGCAACTGAGGCACTTTAAGATTTACAGGCAACTCTAACTGTTTTGTCCCCCCGACAAGCATAAGAACACCTGGCATAATATTTGAAACAAATCTCATTTGATGCTCTCCACCTCTGGCAGGAAAACTGAAAGGTAGTTTACTGCTTTAAAATGTCCACTAGAGCAACACATACTCAGAATTTTTTACTTCCTCAAAAAAAAATGAAGAATGTTTCTAGGAAGTAAAAATACATTTTCCTTAAAATATTATTTCCCAAAAATGAAATCAAAATGTCAACTAAGAGATGTTTTATGTTCATGAGGCAATAAGATAGCAAGGGGGCTTTACTCCACTGATTATCTTTTCAGAATAGTTGTGTGTGTGTGTGTGTGTGTGTGTGTGTAAATATATAAATAAATTTTATAATTTTATATATACATATTTACACACACTATATATATATACACACATATATACTCACAAATGTTTACATAAGCAATGCTCACAGAACTGACTTATCTGCTTACATATACAATGTGGCTCCTGTGGCTTCCCGAATAAAACTGAGGCAGATCCCCAGGAAGATGATGAAGTGAGTGCAATGAGAGAGGATAATCCATCCCAAGAAACAAACAGGAAGCAAAAGGCACTAACACTGTTAGAACCAAAACCAGCAACAAAATACATTTCTCAGGGGACGTTCTGACATAGAAAACCAAATGCCTAAGAGTTTAAATTACTTGCCCCACATTACAAATCAATACACTATGAGGCCAAATTTGAAATCCATTCTTTCCACAAGAGCATGTATAATGGCCAAGCATTTGGACTGCAGCTGGAGTGAGTTGGAATGACTTTTGAATACTTGGCTGTGGGCAAATAATTCCAATTCTCTGTGTCCTCATCTGTAAAACGAACACACTAACAGCACCCACTTTCAGAAATAGGATTAAATATACTCATACCTGTGGAACTCTTAGAACTTTGTCTCAAAGGAGCCAATCAGAGCATTGCTACAAAGATCATTGCCTGACAACCAAGCTGCCCCTCCTCAGGACACGGAGCACATCCGGAGGCGGCACTTCCTCCAGGCTGCTCCCAGCCAGTTACTGAGAAGGAAGATATTGAGGCAGGCCCATTCCTGCACCAGGGACAGACACAGTTGTTAAATAGGTGGCTTTGGCTCTGGGACTCTCACTGTTCTAGACAAAATTCTCTTAGAAAGTCCCTGCTATCCCAGGCCCTTCCTATGTAAATCCCTAGACCACACCCCGTATCCCAGGCACTGGAACTATATTGCAGTCTGAAGGTGCTCCCTTCCCCTCCACAATGTCATTCACACAGAATTCCATCACAATCTATTGTACTTAGAGAACTTGAACTCCCCGGTACACAGAATGCCCTCAAGGAATGTGAGCTATGGTCATAAAAACAAAAATGATTATTTTTGCATTATTTACCCCTAAACTCTGAAAGAATTTAATCCTATTTCCAAACACTGCTTCCCTTAAATCTGTGACATTATTCATTTTTAGTGTTAAAGGGGCTGATTCTATGTTAATCTAACAGCTTCAGACAAGCTTACTTTTCAATCTAAGCAAAGTAGTCCTGAGAAACTAACTCTCTAAACAAATCCCTCAGATTCACCTTTTCTTCTAGTGTAAGCATGGAGTCCTCTGCCTTCCAGCTTACCTGAAATGTTTGTTTTGATTCCACCTCTAAAAGTGGAATTTTCCAGTGCACTGGTATTCGAAAATTTTTCTATATTCACTGTCTTTCATGAGGCAAACAGTCTGCCACTAGCAAGATGCTGTGAAAAAACGCACTTCGCTTTTCTTTCAACAGCGACTCACATAAGGCCCCAGTGGTGGGTTCAGTTGATACTCCAGTGACTAGGCTTCTACGCTGACTTTCCTAGGTTGAGTGACTTTCAACTATCTTTACTGCACCTATTGACAGCACCGGACAACTGGCCTATTGTTCTAAAACAACTACTGGGCAACGCACCAAAAGTCATGAGAACTTGGAGGTAGTCTCTTCAGGTTTCATTTTTAGTGGGTTAAATTCCAGTGGTTTGACCCTTGATGATCAGTGACGTCATCACAGCCTAATCAAACCTCCCACGCGCCACTGTGATGGCTACCTCTGCAACCTCTACAGGGTGTGTGCGGAATTTGGACTAATTGCCAGATAAAGTACAGAACTTGGCTTAAGGAATAAATACTTTGAGTGTAAGTATATTCCATGTGCTGCATACCCCAGAGCCAGTTTTGTTGCTGCTCCGTTCTACTAAAATAGAACTACCTAATAGTAGCCAACTTTACTACTTAATCTTTGGGTTTTAGCTCAAATAGCAACATATCCTTTGTATAACGGTAACGCATCCTCATTTGATTTTACTTCTCTTCGTGGCATTCAGTAATGACGGTCATATTACATGCTTATTAGTTGGTTTATTGTCATAGTCTTGGCCAACAACGTAAGCATCATTAAGAGCTGGACTTGGTTTGGATTTGTGTAGTGCTTAAAAATCATGCCTGTGTCTTGGAATGCACATGACCATTACCTGATGTGTGAATAGATGAATCTTGCCTTTTGCTCCCTTTGTAGGCTGTCAAGTTCTCAAGAACAAGATGTCTAAATCACGTCAGTGCTGGCTCACCACTCCTAAGTACTGAACGCACCCTGAGGACTGTCCCTTGAATGGCGTCTGAGAACAGAAGAGAGAGCCTTCAAGTCACTTCTCTGCTATTTCCTTCACAGATGATTGTGTCTGCCTTTCGGTGTCAGCTTCCCATTCGCTAGCTCTGTTCGTGCCCTGGTCAAAAACTTCTTGCTCATCTCTGCTTGCTCCCCGGTGGTAAAATAACTACAGAAACCTAAGCGAACACTGTCTCCTGTGTGGAGAAATTGTTGGTGGGCTATTCCTCCCTGGCTTGCACTTGCCACGGTATTCTTTATACGTCTCTCTTTGGCTATTTGCCATATGAGGCCTGGGGATGAGGCATATGAGCTCTGGTTCCCACTGGGGTAAAGTCAACCAAGTATGGAAATTAATAACCGAGAAGGATCAGAATACTCTGCAGGAAATGCTACCCCTCCTCCCACCTTGTTGGAGCCATCCTAGTAGAGTTCCTTAACAATGAACTCATGCCAGGGAAACAGAGTTGCCAGCAGCTGAGTTGAACCCGAAGAAGAGAAAACGAATGAGGAAGAGGGAATGAGAAAAGGTGCCAAGATCCTTGCGGTCTCATGAATTTTTCTGGCAGACAACTAATCAGTCTGGATTAGTGACCCTGAACCTCCGAATACATCACTTCTATTCTATTCTATTCTACTTATTACTATTATCCATAGTTGGATTATTCTGTCCAAAAATAATAAGCATGCTTAAAAAGAAGAAAACTCTCCTTCATTCAAATGGCAAGTGAGAAATGATCTTTTGGGGCAGGAAAGGGTCATACACTATTCCTGAATCCAGCTAGGCCCTCTGATACTTCCCCATGCTGCTATTTCATTGATGGGGAAGTGGCCATCAGAAGTGGTCCTTTTAAAGGCATCTCTGTCAACGGGTCCTGTTGTGCTAGCTCCAGGCTGAACAAGAACAGATGGAGCTGCGGCCAAGCAGCAGGTCAGTCTTCTACTGCACTGACTGGATGAAGACAACCTCACTTCAGTTCAAACGCAAGAATCCAGATCTGTGGCTACGTTTGCACAACCTTATGCAAATCTGAATGCTCCATGGAAATGGCACCCCTGGGTCTCTCCTGAGACACAGGAGCAAAGGAATTGGAGAAACCAACAGAAAACCCCCTTTCTCTTCTTCTCTTTGTCATTAAATAATTGTAATTATGTAAGAAGTTAGACGTGGGGGTGGGGAAATACCTAAATGAGATCACTAGCTATTCCATTTCTGAGTCTGAGAAATCAGGGAATGGGGTCTAAAACATTCCCTCGTTTGGCTATTAGCCAACAGAGCTAAAGCCCACACAGCCCGCTAGCCTGTGTGCAGACAAAAATTGTTCACATCCTGTGAGGGTACAGCTTCTTCTTTAGAGTGACTCCTTCCCCGCTTTCCACACCGCGTTGTGTGTAGACTCGGCCATCCCATTGCCTCATCCATATTTCCTAAGTCAAGACTCAGAAGTCGAGAGGAATTTCTACGGAGACAACCAAGGGCCACACATGCTCAAGTTATATAAGGATGCAGACACTCATCATGCTTCAAACTCTGATTTCAGATCAAGCCATGGTTTAGTCCCTGGTCTCTTAAAGAGGAGAGACTGGCTCCATTGCCTTGCTGAAAATTCATCAGTCGGAACTTAATCACATAGAGCTGAAACCCAGCAGGCATTTAGGCTGTAATGTCTCCCTGAGTTGGGGCCTTTACATATTTTAGAATATTGATCATTACTGTTATTGCAGCTGTTTTGGTGGTCACTCTACTGTGTCTGTCACTGCAGGGTTCTCTGAAGAACACTGCAGAGAATAATTGTTGCTAGGTAATTGTGAAAGAAAGTCATGCAAATTATGAAACATCGATGGACCGTCTTTACAAGTCAATGGTGCCAGACCACTCCTGCTTTCCCAGAGAAATGCATGCTGTAAGGGGGCATTGCCTTCACAGTTTTGGAAATGGTCCCAAAATGGCCCATTAATCAAAAAAAAAAAATAGCCTCTCATATAAGAAGTCCAGCCAGCAGTCACAATTTATTCAGGTTGAAATGAGTCACTTCTCTCCCTTTTCAATGGTATTAACATTGTGATTTAATATGGAAACACATCTATTATATTTGTGGAGGAAGTAGAGAGAAGAAAATACTAAGTTGGCTTTTTATAAGAACATTTACCAGGTTAAAAAAAGTTTATCCAAAAGAGAAATAGAAATTTACATTTTTCTTATCTCACCCCCAACTTGCAAAGTATGTCTACATATAAATCTTAAGCTAGGAAGTCAGCATCCTTACAACTTGTTTAGAAAATATTAAAATATTCAAAGTAAGTACCGAAATGAGTGAAAACGATAACTAATACAGTAACAACAACCGTGGTGAAGATCAACCGACTCCTTGTCTAGTAACATTTAACAGTGACGCTGAGTTTAACAAGTCAAGATGGGACTGGAATAAATAAGTCAACCAAAGCGAAAAAAAAAAACCAAACAAATACAAAAATATAGCTGGAGTCAATATTTCAGGTGTCAGGTAGAGTTGCATAATTTCAAAGTCTAGGGCAAGGGTCGTGATTAATGTCTATCTGAGGGTCGATGTGGCAACATCGTAGAGCTACTACACAGGAACGAGCACCACCGAAGTCAAAGAAAAAGACCTCAGTACTTGCAGGGATTCTCGCCGTCAGTAACAAAGCATACACCACAGAGGTATAGTTATTATTGGCTGGCTACGGTCAGTGGGATGGACATAGCTCTTCTCTTTCTGACAATGGAATTTTGCCCGGCCCATTTTAACAACTGGGTGTTTTCACTGACGTCAGACCGAGTTGGGAGTGAGTCTGAGGACTGCCTGTGCTGACTGCCTCCAGATTCTCTATGGTCCAACTGAATGGGGCCTTGATTAAGCCGAAATGATATCTCACTAGCTTTGCACTCATCAGTGACGGACTGGATACATCAGAGTTGGAAGCATCCTCTAAATGTCCTTCTCTAGAGTGCAAGCACCCCCAATGCCAACCATGTATGCTCTGGGACAGCTATGCATGATCTACTCACTCTAGCTTTGGCTTCAGAAACAACAGGTTGAATCTAGATATTTCTGCCTATGGGTCTTTTCCCACATACAAATTGGATGACCAACTTCTCCAGAGAAGCTCCTCTTCCCTAAAACCTTTATGGTAACTCAACGGTGAGGACTTGGATTATACTCCAGGTTAAAAGACACACTTAGCTAATATTTTTAAAGAAATCTAGGCAGAGTACCTTCTTTGTAGGGCACCCCTCTTCTGAAACACATATAGCTGGAGGTCCCAGAAATTCTGAATCACCTCTGCTGTTCACTAGTCCTTGGGCTCATGGACAACGAATGGATTGAGGACAGAGCTAAACAGTGAGGCAGATATCTACTCTGGGACCGTGGGACTTGAGAAGGAACACACTGCCAGGTATCTAAGAGGCTATCTACAAAGGATGGTTCTGGAAGTTCTGGTTTATTTTTGACACCATCCTTCTGTCCCAGGACTCGAGCATGGGGACCTAGAATAGTGTCTGGTGTTTACAGCAAGTGTTACAGAAGAACCTTCGGACTCTTCCTGTAAGCGAGGCATTATACTATTCCCACCACACTCGCTTCCATACTTGTGTGGTCGGTTCCTTTCAGTATTTCTAAAATTAAGTTTCGGAAGAAGCTCTTTTACTCACCTAGCTACTATTTAATTCGAACACAGGTCTGCCTGGCGCTAGAGGCAGTTTTAACCATTAGATTACATCAATTTTGAGTTTCAGAAACATTGGTACTTTATCTCTGGGTTCAGATAATTCCTTAAAATTTTTCTATCTACTACTCTAATTGCGCAAAGATTTGTGCCTTCTCACGATTGAGTCTTAAGGGAGTATGAGCAAGGAAAACACAATTCTACAGCACACAGCAGACTGGCCACAGAGGAAAAAGCCAGCTGCATTTGCTTAGGTAGAGTTGCATGGCCCGGCTGATGGCTGTAGGTGAAGTAGCATGTTACCATTTATTCACTCCCTAAGGTTTACCCGGGGCCTACCATTTATCTCCCACTACCTTTCTCAAGAGCTAGGAGAAAGAGCTTGTTTTCCCTCGTGTGTGCTAATTAATAAGGAAGGAACGATGTGTTCCCACTTCATTTGAAGAACAGATTCTGTCATGCTATCACACAGCAAGATTCCAAAACTTCATACAGTTTAGCTGATGTGCCTATGAGAAGTTCTGCTTTCTAAACAAAGCCATTCAGAAACTCGCATTCATGCTCACAGGCTGGGGCAATGAAGAGGGACACACAGTCAATCGAGGACAATAGAAGGTTACCTGGTGCGCACGAATACCTTGCCCTAAAACCACCATTTATTCCCTTTGGGATTCTGTGTCTTTAAAGAAGAGAAATGATATTTTTCTTCCTGTAATGATCTGTGAGGCTGACAAGGACCAGATGGAAGGAATATGCTAACCTTTCCCATAGAGAGGTCTAAGGTACAACAGCTTTTTCTTAAAAACAACAAGAAAACCCCAAAAACCAAAACAACAACAATAAAAACCACCAAAGCTTGAAAAGTAGGAGTTTGTTACTTTATCTCCTGGATTCAAACACTTCCTTTCTTTGAACTCACACCCATGAAGCCTTGAGGTAGCACCAAGTCATCCTGGTTAAACGTGAACTTGGCTGAAATCACCGTGCCTTTGGCCTAAATACTGGGTTGAGTCGTGGGGTGCTTTTTTAGATGGGTAATGCACAATTTTGGCATTACAGGCAGCTCCAGAGAGGTGTGCCAGGCCTCTCCCCTTGGTTTATATTTGCATGTGAACAGCTTGCCGGCCATTTTATGAAGACAGATGAATCGCAACCTGCTGAAGTGGTATCCAGGCCTAAATATGTGAGCTACAGACCCTACGGCTTACCAATTTTTAAGATAAAAATAAAGTGTCTCTGGACACAACTTCAGGAACCTTAGTACAAATAGATTTTATGAAAAATGGGACATTTAAAGCATCAGCAGCCAGGCCAAAAATACAGAAACAAGTCTCTATATAGTGCAACTTCAATCGCCAACAAAAATTAATATGCAGCTGTTTTACACACACACACACACACACACACACACACACACACACACACACACACACACACACACCTCCAATCTTAGGGATCTCTCCCATTCTTTCTTAACTGTCTTTTGAAAAAAAAAAAAAAGCTTTGATGAAGGAAATTTCACTAAAACACCAGGATGAGAAGAGGGACTGTCATATTTACCATCACAGTGGAGAACTGCAACAGAGTTCCCAAGGTTAACAAAATAAAAAGTGTTCTGAACGATTTGGTAAGGTAAGCCCTCCATCACACAATACCAAATAATCCGGTTTGCGTATCCTTTCCAGATAATGAACTGGAGGTCCAAATGGGAAAAGTGAAGAACAGAAAAAGAACAGGAGAGGAGAGGAGAGGAGAGGAGAGGAGAGGAGAGGAGGGAGAGGAGAGGAGGAGGAGGAGAGGAGTTCTCACTCGTGCAGCAGGAGGTGAAGAATAAAAGGATAGTATTACATATAGGCAAGGAAAATGGGAGGGGCCTGAACCTAGTGGCATAGGTATTTACTTAGGACTCATTGAAAGAGACTTGGTAAGGATATTACATGTATCACTTTGTTAATTATCACCAAGGTGATACTAAAACCCTCAGAATTGGGTGAATATTAAGATAAAGAAACACATACCCTGAGAGCTTAGTTATATATTTGAGGATTTTATAAAATATCATATATTGGCCTATGATTGAGACTACCATTTTTATTAAATGAGTGGTCCTGCTCAATCTAATATAATCTATAACTATGCTTCTCATCCTTTAGGTGCATATCACGAAATTGGAATATTACACAAGGCATCGTTAAATGTAACAATGTTAAATGTAACCTTTCTTAGAAAGGTTTCTGTAACAGTAACTCCACATAGAATATGAGATGTGGCTCAGTGGCAGGGACCTGCCTGGCAGGCAGGGAGTTCTGGGTTCAATCCCCAGTACTGCAGACGGGGAAAGGGAGAAGGAGAGGAAAACATGTGAGGGAGTTGCTCTGTTTATAAAATGGAGGGACCGACTGTTCTCTTGCTATTTCATTTTAGACATTTTAAAGGGGAAAATCCTTTGAAGATATGGTACTTTCTTAAGGTGATTCGCAAAGGGTTAAGCCTAGGGTACTTGACCTTGCATGATATTCAGTGAGCATCTTTGGGCATTTCCCACTTTGAAAAGAATTATTATAAAATGACAGGGGAGATCTGTGGTCCTTCTTCTGCGCTGCCCAAGAATGTGCCTTGGTGCCTCCACCCCTCCTCTCACATTTCCAGAGAGTTAAATGTTCTGGTTTGGGCCTTCATAGAGAGGGACTGGGGTAGGGACCGGGGCTGCTGGGATGCCTCTTGAGTTTTCTCTGTGAATCCTCAGTTTACTGTGAGCGCTCACAGGGCAGCCTTGGCTGCTGGCCCCTGTGGACTCTGAAACAGCAGCACAGAGGCCAGTGCTAAACTTACCATTTTCTGGCTGGTCCTTAATGTCAGCATCACTTGGTTGGCTGGGACTTTCAGATTGACTTGAATCTGAAAAACATAAAGAATATAGCCAAAATTACAGGATCTGTGAGAGAAAGCGGAACAGAGGTGCCAGACTTTCTCAAAAGGTTCAGCCTATGAACTAAGAATGGGGGCGTCAGAAAAATGGTAGGATTGATAAAGAAAAGACAGGAAAAGAGATGTAGGCGGGGGCAGGCACGTGAGGGTTTAGCACAAACGCTCAGTTTTGTTTAGGTCTCCGATAGTTTTCTCTGTACTGGGTCAGTAACTGAAGCTCTCTAGAACCATTCTCTGATGGAAAGGGGGTTCCAAACTCACTTCCTCATTACTCTGATGACAGCTTCCTCCTCTACTGCACATATTCGATGCTTGAGTCTGATCACAATAAAGGACATATTTTGAAGCTGGTATAGAAAAAGCAATCCAGACAACAGCACAGATTCACACCTCTCTATTCCAACGTTCTAGGGCATGCACAGGACAAGGCTTTCTGAGGCTGAAGCTTATTTCATGGGACAAGTGTTTTCTGCTTTACAGAGGTATCTGGGAACCCAAAGGGTTTTTTGTTTTTGTTTTTGTTTTTAAATAAAAGCAGAGTTGTGTAAACATTTACAGTATTTATTTCTTTTTGTTAAACATAATTTTTTAATTTAAAAGATTCTTTCCATTGAGTTAGTGTCTACGTATGGTAACTTAAAACAAC
The DNA here is from genome assembly GCF_011064425.1 of Rattus rattus. NCBI lineage: Eukaryota > Metazoa > Chordata > Mammalia > Rodentia > Muridae > Rattus > Rattus rattus. Next base: position 56,539,727 of record NC_046154.1, read on the forward strand.
GCTTGCTTTTAGAATGAGATAAGATGAACTTTCAGAAGACTTTCACGGAGTAAGAAGCAAGCATAGTTATATGTTTGGAAGAAAAGAGAAAAAAAAAATCAGGCGCCACATCTCAAAGAGATTTCAGAGATTTAGGACAACAGACAGAAATAATTATTTGAAATTAAAAAAAAATGTAATACATCTCTCTCTATGTAAAGGGTGGGTTCTAACTTCTACCTTGATGTCACCGGTTCAGCATCCGTTCCCTCTAGTTTGACTTCATCTCAGCAAGAAGCCAATGCACAACCAAGAGTTACGTGTGTAACCATTACCAACTGAAAGGGTGACTGACGCGGGCCCTAGCCACAGCATCGCTTGTCTTTCCTGGAGAGACTGCACCGAGAAGTGGTACTCCCAAGGACCTTTGCCTGGAAGTGTCAATCTGTGCTATTAAATACTCCCAACTCTCAGACCACGAGCATCTTAATCATAAGGAGGGTTATGTCTACTTCATAATTTTTCAGACAATATCAGCCTGGTAAATACAAAGAAAAAATTCTGTTGAGTCAACAATTAAAATAAAGAGGTGGCTTTTACAATTTAACACTAGCAAAAGAGCCTTTCCCATATCCTGACGCCTGCTATTTGTTACAACAAACAAAACCAGAAACTGTAATGTATCAAAAGCCTGTAGAGGACTCATTTCACAATGCCCTGCAAAGACAGACACCAGGCCTAAAACTTGGAAATGCAGCTAAACTTACAGTGAGATCATATTTGAAGTTCTAATGGCAGAATCTAGTATTATAATTGACTATCTAAAATATTTTTTTCTAAGATCCTATTTTTTAATTAAAAATTACAAGTTAAAGATTTCAAAATTATTTCTGTGTTTTAGGAGAGCCATACCATCATTATTTTTTTTATCCAAAAACAAATCTTAAATCTTTCATTTCGTAAAATTAAAGCAAAATATCTAAATTTATTTTATAGAAATTCCTTTTGATCATACCACAAAACAGATAAATTTTTGCCAGACATAGCATTTTCTTTAAAACCATACAAATGGATGTTTTGATCGCTTAGCTGAAATTGTACCTGTGGGTGTGACATCTTTAAAACTAATGCTTCTCCATAAATCAGTGGAAAGCATCTTCCCTGTCGATTAATTGAGATACACAATAAACAATAAGATTAAGTATGGATTCATCAATATTAATGAAAATAGGGATAATGAACCCAAAACGTTTTTTAAAAAAAAACAAAAAAACAAAAAAACCAGCAGGAGACATCTTTGTCCAGTTCACTTCTGGTTTAAAACATTTGTTTCATCACCCTGCCTTTACAGAAACAAAAAATACGAACAGGAAGAGCTGAATATGAGGCGTTGCAAAGCTGGTTTAGAATTTCAAGCCACAGAGAAGCAAGCCAAAGAGCGTCAAGGAGCTGAGTGGGATGGTGGAAGGACTCAGGCTTGGTCTACAAGGCTCTCGGCACCGGCATCCCTCGAACACTGAGACACAGACACTAGAGGAGGCATCTAGCCAAACAGGGAATGGGGCACGAATTCTCAGTTTTATTCAAAGCCTGGAGAATGTTACCACCCCAGGCCATCAAGCTAAAATATTCTATCCCAGGAAGGCTCAAGCGAAGCCAAGGCTCTACATGAAACCCAAGTGCCCTAAATCTTTTGATAATTATTCTCTACCCGTACTGGTGCTGTTCCATGAGGAGGAGACACAGCCCCTTTCTCGAATGGAAAAGGTCACAGATGCCGTTAAGTACGGAGCCAACCAGATGACCAGAATAACAAATTAATTTCTACCCACACACAACTGATACAAATGGAAGTCCTCTTAAGCACTAGTGTCAAAACACTATCAAAACGAATACTCATTTCACTTTTCTCCTTTTTGTACTTCTTGGAGACCTGGCAGAAAACTTCGTGTCTTTCTGTTTTGGACAACTATTGTTTGATTTCTGGCCATTTGAAATAATTAGACACCAGCCTCCGCCCCCTCCCCACCAAAAAACAAAACAAAACAAAACAAAACCAAACAAACAAAAAAACCCCAAACAAACTCACTTGCATAAGACAGGATGGACCTCTTATCCAGGAAGCTCCCAACCCCTGTATACCAGAGTGGTGGCTTCCTTCCACAGTTCCCTGCGTTTTACAATGACGAGAATATTACTTAAAGCATATCTAAATGATGGCCTTAGAATGCTGTTGTAAGAAAGTATACTCGGGTTATCTGTTTTTCTCTGTAACTGGGTTTTTTTTTTTGTTTGTTTGTTTGTTTAATGGACCTTAAGCATCAATCTAACCTTGAAAAGGCATATTTCTTTGGGTTTCTAAAAAATGTATGAGCACACACTTAAAACTAAAATAGACAGGGTTTGCATATAGAAAGCTGGGTTAAGACGTCTTAAGTGAACTGGCAGCAGTCATTTGTCTATGCATGTTTATGGCATCTACAGCTATATTGCTGTGGGACTCAGATAAAGATAGTCCACTATCAATACAGTCACCAGAGAAAGAATAATAATAAAAGTCCTAATGCCGGCATATTGGTCTCTGTGCTTCTGACTTGTTCAAGAAGAGAACCTGTGTTTGTTGCTGATACGCACGTTCGGTCCCTGAGACCGTAACCCTGCTCCCTGTCAAAGAGCACTTCTTTGGCGGAATGCAAAGGATGACAAAAACATGTCGATGTGGTAAAAGTGACGAGGGAAAACTATAGGTGTCACTTCCCTATATCTTATATTAATTAAGCTTCATGCAAAGATGGCATATTGCCAATCTCCCTGCCCTTGACCTAGAACTAATCCCTTTCCCTCCAATCCACCTTTCGTTGTGCACACATCTCTCTTGATGCAGCTGACAGAAGCCGTGTGGTGGTGACTTCAGACTCCTGCGGGGAGTTCCCTCCTCTGCCTCCTGCTCCCTCACAGGCTGCCTGGCCCAGCCTCAGAGCTCAGTAACTGCTCATGATTTAAATCCCCATTCTCCTTTAGCTTCTTAACAATGGGCAACTGCCAGTCTCAGCGAGCCTCTGAAAAGTGTATAGTCACAGAGAAGGAGGAGTGGGATCCAGAAACCAGAAAGAAAGGCTGGGAAGGCCATCATCTCTGCTGTGTATGCCCCTTGTTGGGGACTGGTAAGGGAAAGTGAGACACATCCCTCTGACATGGCGTTATCTAGAAACTCTGCACGACAAAAACAGGCTAGAGACAAGCACCTTGTTGACCTATGAACACAGAATACTGTCCAACACTCAGCAGGCCTAAGAAATGTTTGCAGGATAAAAACGCCCACTGGCAGGAACATTTCCCATCCCCCAGAGGTACAAAGGAAAGAGAAGTCACATGTTCTCCAATGGCTGAAGAGTGTCTTGTAGGTCTGAAGATTGCTGCCAAGAACTGGGTACAGCAGAGCAGGCCCCTGGTAGTGTCTGCACCTCCCCTCCCTAAATATACTAAGAGAATTCCCACTTAGCCAGTGCAATATCAACACAAGTCTATGGACCATGAAAGCACACATTTTGACCTCTAGAGAAACACTCTATGCTAAGTTTTAGCCTATCAACATACATGATGGTTTGGCTAAAGCCAGCCTGCAAAACCTTTGCTAGAATTCAGTGTCTAGTTTTTAATCTTCCAAACTGAAAGAATAAGAAGAAACCCGAAGGCATCTACACACACACACACACACACACACACACGAGCCAGTTCAGTTAAACAAAGTGAAATTCTTGTCCAAAAGAGTCAGAGTTCTCAATCACCTACATGAAAGAGACTCAAAGATTGGAATGGATATTGTCCAGAAAATAAATGAAGGGGCTGTGTCCTTGCTCTGACTATCAACGATAGTGTTTGGCAATTGTAGCCAATAACAACGTTGAAACTTTAGTTAAGTTTCTGTCTTTATTGTTTGAGAAGGTGAGTAATAGAGGTAGGTTAAATAATTCATCTCCTGTATCCACACAGGATAGGAAAAAATGTCTCTGATGGATAGTACAAGATTGAGAATTACTGTGCTTGGCTCTAGTGTCATGACATATTTACAGGAAGGCTATCTAGAGGATGAAATGGTTATGTCGGTCACATTTTGCTTATTCATCTCTGAGTTGCTGTTATTAAAGAAATAACAGCATTATTGTTGGATGAACACATTTAGATCTGCGTTTTTCTATGGGATCAAGATCTTAAAGATTGGAGTGATAAGAAATAGGAATGCTTATGTGAAGCACCACGGTACAGGGCTCACGCAGAGACCGCTTAAGAGGTAAGCAGCGAGGAGTGCCATCCGACCAGCTACACAGAAGGCTGTCTCGGTCTGGTGAAAGATAACGTTTGTAATGTCATCACTAACTCTGAACTGCAGAAAAGACAAACATATTACTAATATTCCTAGAGAATGGACAGAATCCTTTATGCACAAAAAATAACCAAAGCAATGTCAGGTAAACTCTTGTTCGCAACTGCGACTCACCTAACGAGAAGTTAACATGCGATGACCTAGTTCTTAGAACAGATGTGTGGTAGGGCAAACCACGTCATGTACGTTTTCTTAAGTATTAGGATGGAAATTCTTCATGGCTCTTTGAACAGAAAGTATTACCTTTACATTAAAATACAAAATTTAATCTCTACGATTTTCCCAGTGTGCTAGAACTATGTGTTTATGTGCTAACCGAAGGGATTACATAACGGGGAGGCTAGGTGGGGAAGAGCCAGCTCCAGAGGGACCTGGCTAGTTTGCACATGTTGTATTCAATGGAGAGCGAAGGCTGTGTTTGTGTAGCAACTACTTGGAAGGGGTCCACCAGACCACCCCGGGGCTGCCAGCTGCTCTGGAGATCCACTTGAACCACACCCGTGCCTGGCATTTTTAAGGACTCTATAAGACTGGTATGTAATCTGGGTTATTTTTCTTCCTCAAAACTTTTTCTTTTTATAATACTTTTTCTGAATAAGAAATTTGTGAAATATTAACTTTGCAGGAATTAGACTTTTGGCGTCAGTGCTAGTATTCGAAGCCCATCTGTTTAGCCAGGATTGTGTACGATGAGGGGAGTGTTTAGGGTGAGGAGTGAGTCAACTGTCTCTTCACCTACTCTCAATGTGTTAACTTCTATTGCACGAGGAGGCTGTGGAATGATGTGGCTTCAACATGCTGGGGAAAAAATTAAATGGAGTAACTATTGTGAGCTGACAGTTAGGGTGAGTCATTTCTTAACTTTAAAACCCATGAATTCATTCACACTAGAAGTAATAGCACGACTCCCTCACTAAAGTGTCGGTCTTCATAACAGGTGGGTTTCAAGGATCTTTCCCTGGGGTTTTGGAAGTGAAGTCGGTGATGGGAAAAGACATCAACGATTTCTCACATTTTCTTTGACAAGGATCTATTACTGAAAAACACTAAACGGACTATATCACCATTTGGATTTTATTTTTCCTGTGAGAGGAGCATATGACACGCAATGATAACTTGTGGCTTAATTCAGAATTCCTATTACTGAGTCAACCCAGCCACCTACCCACTCCCACATAAACAAGGGCCTACGTAAAAAGCATCTCTGTAAAACTATCGTGTATTGGAACCTCATTAACTGCCCCTGGAACCACTTATAATAGATTCTTAGAGTTGTCTACAGACTTGGAGAGGAAGCAAACCGGAATCTGTATTTCTAAAGCAGGAAGTGTTGCCATATATATCCATGTCATAGAAGTAATTCATCCATTGAGAGTGATGTGCAACTGAGTTAATCTCCTGCATGGTCCACGATGTTTCTGATTTATTTAAGGACCGAGACACCTTCCCTGAGGGTGTGCTACTCAAGCTCAGAAGCAACCAAGGTACTTGTCTTTCATTACTGAAGAGAGTATTAAATGATCTTTTTTAAAGGTAGCATCTTAAAACAACCTCAGTTATATAACGTAACTTCCTGTGTCTCGGTTTCTTCATCTTTAAAACGGGAACAGTGTTACTCATGTAACCTAACGGGACCGTTTCAAGGATTATTAAAACAAACTCCCTACTTTGAAGTTTATAGATCACAAGTAACAGCGTGTTTCTGCCATCCAGGTCTTCTCATCAGGCAAGTTTTTTCACTTTTAAAAAGTCAACTCCAACCTATACACGATGTGGCTCTGGCGTAAGGGCAGAGTGTTCTCATTCCCCCCTGGGGGGGGAGGGGTGTGTCTTCCGTGATGGACGTGTCCACCTCACCTTGCCTGCATTTATTCCAGACACTCGTGTGTGAGTCTGTGTATCAGGCAGTACTTTGTCTGAGGCTGGAAGCAGTCTCAGGAATAGCTGTGTAGAAGTCTTTGTAGCAAGATGTATGCCAATGATTTCCCACGAGCCTCTGAGGCAAACCCAACCGAGGGAGAAAGAGAAATCTTTGCTACCTTACCAGGGAGAAGCTACCTCAAAATTCAAGTTCTCCTCCCCAGACTACGCTGCGAGCTTCATCGGTTCACAGCACTCACAGCTGCCTGCGCCTTGTCTTCTGAGCAGCCCTGCTGTGCTAACCTCTGTCAGGGGGATGCTCAGGCTGCGTGAAGATGAAGGGTGTCCATCATCCCATGGAATACTCTGTCAGTGGCGAAAATCCTAGATCGCTGCCCTTTAAGAAGGCCCACCAACAGGGACCACCACAAAACCTTGTAAACTTAAACGCCCCAGAACAAAACAACAACAAACCCAGCTGTAACTACTTGCCCATCTTTAAAAATAAAATAATACAAAAGCAGAAACGTTCAATGGATTCCCTGAGGGTGAGCCAGATTTCTGACAGGACGGTGAACCTGTGCGAAGTGAACTGAGGAAATGTGTGCTGTGGTACTGGGCCCAAATATCAAAACCAGGGAGCTGCTAAGGCAGAGTCATTGCAAGTAATTCTTCCATGCTTCTGTGACTTACAGTGGATCTTTTCCCTTCTACTTCTAACATAACCATTCTTTAAGACAACGGCAGAGGAAGAGGTAAATGGTATTTTCCTTTCCTTTTTTACCCCCTCCCGTCCCCTGGTTTTCAAGCTTTGAAACTCTTTGTGCAGGAACCGGACTGGTGTAGCTGGCTTTTCCTGGTAGACAAAATAAACACGTCAGGACTCCGCTTGTTTGTATTCTCCTCAGTGGCAATGTATGCATCAGCAGCTAAAAACAAAGAAACTTTTTAGCTGCTCAGAAAATGCAGAGGCTTCCCAAACAAGGCAGGGGAGGGGCGGGAGGGGGAAGGAAGGGCGGGGGGTGGAGAGTGGGGGCGGAGCTGCAGGGAAGTCTGACAGTCCATTCAATACAGGGATGATGGCTATAACGCACCCAGGTCCCCTCGCTGATTAAATATGCATTGGCACAGTTTTGATCGATGTGAGCCACGGATCAGATGACACACCTGCAAAATCTTGAGCACAGAGCTCCCAGGAAGAGGGAAAATACAGTCTTGTCTCCTTATCTTTGTTTTCAAAGGCTCTCAATTTCTCTGCTTAGATATCTAATTTAATTCTCTCACCCCTCAGCAAACTGGATTAGGGAAGTCAATACTGCCTTTGTGCATCGGCAGGAAAACACAGCTTTCCTCTTATTCAATTTAGCTATGACCTTTAGACAAAGATAATGACAACTGTCTAAAAGTCCAGTTAAGGGTTGAAGAAGAGGGTCCCGCCCCCAGGGTAGGGATCCCTAGGAATTTGGGGGAGACCGAGGACCAAGGGTGATTGTGGCATGGTCTCTCCTATCAAGGGAGAACGGGGGAAAGAAAGCTAAGGAGTGACGGTCAAGCAGAAAGCATGGCAGGCAGGAAGAAGAGAGCTAATCTCAAGTCACTGTGGCCCTGACACATCCAGATCAGAAAATAAGTCTACAGCGAGCCGTGAGAGAGCAGGGAGGAGCAACAGTTTGTCTGAAAGAGCACAGGCACTTAATAAGAAAGCTGCTGATTACAGTCAGGAAAAGCACAAAGGTTCCATCTCCCTAGGTGCAGGCGTTCCCATGCTGCTGAGGGATGGGACCAGAGACTGAGGCAAGCCAAGGACTCTGCAGGGAAGCCATGCTCACACCACTGCTCCTAGCGAATGGACCTTTTTTTTTTCCTGAAATGACCCCGGCCCTGTTTCTTTTGTCTTTGGGCTTGATCATTCAATCCATCCATTCACGAATCAGCACCTACACAGTTTCCACTTTCTACACTGTGGGGCGGACAATGAGGGAAGGTAAGGCACTGACCCACAAAGAGCTGAGTCAGTCAAGACAGCCATAGTGAAGGAGATTCTGTGACATCTCACAATGGAATCTGTCTCCTGCTGCTTAAGGTAAGGAAGCAACCGCTCACTGTCACAGCTGTGTGTGCTTCCTTACCTGAAGTACCACTGACCTATATCACCAACGCTTTTAAAAGATGTTTCAGGATTACTTCCTTTGACACACATCTGCAAGACAGCATGATCTCCATTTTTACATTCACAGTAAATTTTCTCCTGGACTTTGGGACCTATCATAAAAATGGACAATATATGGCTGTCCCTTCATCAGATGCCTTCATATCACCACAGGTCCCTCAAATGGAAGTCCCTCAAAGTTCATTCATCTTCCAATGAGAACAGCTGTATTTTGGGCTCCTATGTCCTTATGATAAATGATGCAAATGACTTAAGCAAGTCATTCCACATAGGGAATTGGAGTCTACCACGTGATTTGGAGTCTATCACGGCTTCCCCCTCCCCCCGCCACATATCAGTGCTAAGTTATTTAAAATTAACTGCAGTACAATATTTTAAAGTTTCTTCACATGGTGCTAATCTCGAGTGCTTCTGATGTTTGAACCACACTTGGAAGACATCAATTTCTGCGTATCCTTCTAGCGTGGAGCAGCTGAACATCCTAAGATTAGCCAGAGGTCCTTCCCAGTGAACTTTAGCACCGAAGTGCACCGGATTATAAAATCTCAAAACTGTGTGAGTTAATGCATCGTAGGAAACTGCGACCAACCTATCTGCCAAGGGGAAACAAACCTGGACCGTAAAACACATGCACTCACGTAGTCAGCTCTGAAATCCTGAACCACCTTCCAAACGCCGCCAGAAGTCACACAGGGCCACGCACCCAGCCTTCACTGCCACTTGCACCTCAGTCTCCTGTCCCTGGTTTTCAATGTAGGACGAGATCTCCATGTTTCTCCTACCTTAGGGTGGCTAAGAGGAAAAGCATTTCCCTCTCAGTAACTGGGATGAAGGGCAGCCTGCTCAGTCAAACCTTGAATTTAAGTTGTCTTCCAGACGACAGTAGGAATTTGTGAAGGATTAGCCATAGAATTGTTTTAGTGAGAAATCATGTTTACGAGGAAGTCTCCTCTTAATTCTTTGCACGTCACATCAAATAATACACATTTTGGTTTACCTTTCCAAAGTCAGAATGAACCCCCCAGGCATTCTCGGAGTAAAAGCCCCCTTTTTTGTGGGTGCTTGAGCCGATCAGTTCTTATCACAGGTGCAAGGCACTGGGCGACTCTACTAGTCCCAAAGTGGCCAGGGCCACTCACACACTCACACCCAGCCTGAGCCTTCGAAGACTGCGGCTGGCCCTTTAAGTGGCCACTTCTGTCAGCCCCTCGTGGAGTTTCTTTAAGTTCAAAGACTTTCTAACATTTGTCAGTAGTAGAAGGGGGAGGTAGTGATTTCTACAAACCAGAAAGGGCTTATCTGTTTATTTTATATTCAACAAAAATCACCCATCTCTTGACTCTTGTTTTTCATATATTTCTCTCGTAAAAAGTGAGTGTGCAGGAAAGAAAGCAAAACAAAAACAAACTTAAGCAGGAGCTGCTGCATCACTGGTGTTTGAAACACGGGTGGGCTGTTTTACTGCCAATCACAACTCATTTTCATTGAGCTCCCTCCCACCCCTACTGGGTTCTGAGATTGATTCTTAATTAAAAAAAAAAATGTAACGTGTGTGTGTGTGTGTGTGTGTGTGTGTGAGAGAGAGAGAGAGAGAGAGAGAGAGAGAGAGAGAGAGAGAGAGAGAGAGAGAAGAGTCATGTGATGCAGCCAAGGAGACGCTTGCCAGCTGGGGTCATGGTGTTTAGATTATCAGCCTTCAATTGTGTGTACATGTGTGTAGAGGCTAGGGGTTAACATATAAGTGGCATTCTCCACTGTGTCCACCTTACGTACTGATGCAGGGTGTCACATATTTAGCTAGTCTAACTAGTGAGCTTACTCTGAGATGCCCAGGAGGGCAGTCAGTCAGGCATCCACCCTGCCAGGCAGTCACAAGGCTCCAGTCCTCACCCTTGGGCTGAGCTCTCTCTTCCACCCTTCTGGGAAAGCGATCCTTTTTCTTCTTTCTTTTAATTATTCGTGTGTGTGTGTGTGTGTGTGTGTGTGTGTGTGTGTGTGTGTGTGTGTGTGTGTGTGTGTGTGGCCACAAGATGGGATGCTTTGTAAAGGTTTAAACACAGTCGTGTGAACCTGGCTCCTTCCTTCCTGCTGTTCAGAGTCTGGAACTCACTCAGGTCACTGAGCTGATACAGCGAGCCCATTTCCGAGAAGAGCCAGCTGGTCATTCTCAACTCTGGCAGCATCAGCACCCAGGACATTGAAGCAATAGAGTTCGACACAGCCTTTTTCAATTCTGTCTTGCATTATTTGGGGGATTACAATCCCCCGGCAGCAGGGACAAGACAAGAGGTCTAAACGAGACAGAAAGCCAACTGCAGTAGATGCAGGCAAAGCTGGAGATGAAGATGTTTATCCTGGAATGAAGGTGACCTGCATCTTCATCACATCTGTGAGTGACTAGGCTAATGAGGGCGAAGTGGAGGGACTGTAGTTCCATCGTCTATCATGGGGATGATGGGAAGACATAGGAGCCCTTCTTCCCTTTGACCGAAGGTCATCACCTTTCTAAACAGCACGTGACCCTACAGGAGACTTCCCATGTTAACAGCAGCTATGATTCCCATGTTTGCCCCAGAGAATTGTCTGTTGGAAGCTCACTCTCCCTTGCAGCAGGCTTGGGAGGTACTGGTACCTCTGAGAAGTGGGACCTGATGGGAAGTACTTCCTGTGAGACCGTGGGTATGTCTGCTATCTTCTTAGTCTTCCTGTCTTGCTAGCTGGCATCTCCATCTTATCTAAAAACCTACCATGGTGTCATGAGGTGGTGAAGCCGAGAGACTCTTGCCAGAGCTGGAGGCATGCTGCTTAGATTTTCCACCTCCAAAGTAAAAATAAACCTCTATTCTTATAAGTTGTTTAGCCCCTGGAGTTTTGTTACAATATCAAAAATGCACTAAAACAGTACTTTGCAGACAATATTTTTTCTTCCTTTTATTCAGATAAGTAAAAAACAAATCATCACATTGGTTTTTATATTTTAGTTTTATACATTTAATGATTCCTCTTCTTTATGTGACCAGATTATAGTCTTAGTTAAAAAGTGCTAATTTCTCATCACACAGAACAACTTCGCCCCACACCATCATATAAGCATGTATGCTTGCCACTGTTCTACAAATCAGCCCACGTTCTGTTATTAACGCCACTGCTGTGTTGATATTGTAGTGATGTGCTTAAGCTGTGTCAGGCGGTTTAAACAATGACCAGAAAGAAAATTTTAAGTTAACAGAGAGTAATGTCTCACAGGCAGATACCGAAGTAAATTATTCACACTGCAAACACTGATGTCACAGTGAAGAGAGGCAGGCTCTAAGAAACCTCTCTGAGAAAAGTTGGTATTTATGTAGAAATTGGGAACCAAACAAAAAGATCTCATGGGCTGCTTTCCCCAACCAACCAAGTCCCTGCTGTGGTGCTCTGAGGGCAGAGTCTTGACTTCCCCAAGGGGATGAAGCAGAAAACACTGGTGGAGCAGAAATTCATCAGGAACATCAAATGTTATCCAACATTCTCAAGCAACCACGATATGTCAAACAGACCACATGATGCAAGCACGTTTAAATATAAGTTTCTATTTCTGTTTTAAAATAAAAAAGATCAGAAATACGAATCCAGAAAAGCAAAATCTCTTGCAGGTTTCGAAGCATATACAAACCCTGGCGAAAGAAAACACTGTTCACCGCCGCCATCTGCTTCCTGGCGCTGAGGAAACTTTACCAGCAGCAACAGTTTCTTACATTATAAAACCCACTAATTAGTTTTGTTGTAATAAGAAAAATAACCTTTGCATGGAAGGCAGAGAGCCAGCTCGCTTTTTCTCTTGTTATTGGCTGCACCTTACGGTACAAGGCCTGTAACATTCCACGTAGAGTTAACCTCTGAGCGATCTTCCACCAGAGCACTTCATTATCCCGTTGAGTCTGCAGTAAGTACTCACAAATGTGAGAGCTTTAGAGGGGAAACCTTGGAGGTATTTGGCTTAACAGCCCCTCAAAGAACACCACATTCAGAGCCAGGGGACCTGTACTCCAGAGCAAGCATTAGAAGTCCGGGCTTGTTAACCTCACTGGAAGGAAGCTCCACAAATTAGCTTGAGATTTCCCCTAAAATTCCCAAATTCTTGGAGTCCAAATAATTTCTTTCTTACAAATTTTATGTCCCAAGAAAATGGGGCCTGTGGTTCCTCTCTGACAGCCCGGAAGTGACTGAGGCGCCGCTGACAGGCTGACTAAAAGGGCTACTATTATTACTGCTACTTGGATGCCTGTTTGTTTTCTCAAGAGAGGAAGAAAGGGTGTGGATTTGGGTGGGTGGGGAGGTGGAGGCAATCTGGGAGGAGTGGGGGGGGCGGGGAAACCATGATCAGAATATACTGTATGAAAGAAGATCTATTTTCAATAGTAAACAAATAAAACACAATAACAACAAAAATAAAAAGGTAACTTCTTATCTTTTCGAGTGAATAAAAACTCAAAACTAGTAATTCTGCTTTGTATCAAAATCCCCCCGTTCTCAGCACTTTTGACAAGCAGAGGCTTTCGACTGTATTTTAAAGAAGTAAACAGATAAACAGCTTACATTATATATAAAAAAACATCAGCTATTTAAGAATCGAGGAAATGAAAACTCTTATGAAATTGTTTTGATACTAAACTCCATTAACTGGCAAAACATTCTACAATTAAAAACAATGGGTTTTCATGAGCACACTGGGTGATGTGCCTTTTAGTGACCACTGCAGATACGGAAGTCAACAAAGGCCTCTCTGCTCTCGGTCAACATCCCACCTCTGAAGAACTGGTTCACCTACCCCCACCATAGGACCACTCAGAGCACCATGGGAGTAGGGGAATACAACTAGAGGGAGAGAACAAAAGAGAAAATAACATGGGGGGCGGGGTGTGAGCCTAGGGAGAGAAGGGACACAGCACCAGGGAAAGTCCTAGAACTAGAGGAGGGCAGGTAATAACCAGGGAAAGGGTGGTACAGTATCAGGGGAGGGGGTAACGCCAGGGGAATGGGGCAGCTCTAGCGGGGGTGGGGGAGGGAGGCTAATAGTGGCTCCTGGGTGGGAGAGCATAGATTTGGTGCTCACCACATTTCAGTCGTTCCATGTAGCAATAAAATAAACATGCGAAAACAGTTTCTGAAAACTGAAAATGGGATCCCTTCTTCAGAAAGGCGCGGGAGGCCTGACAGGCTCAAACCAACCCTCGGCCCTAAGTGAATGCTTCACTGGCTCAAAACCAGCCCTCTCTCCTATAGTCTAGACTTGGTTTTCTGCAGGCTCCAGCTTAGCTAAATTTAAGACCCACACACCGCACTACAGGATCATCTACAGTGAACTCAAACGGTTTTCATTTTGGGGAATGAGACACTTCTGCCGGTTTTAATGGGCCCCCTGGTATTGCAGAAACAGCACATGGGACTGTCATTTCTTGTACAGCAACAGTATGTGACATAATCACTCCCCTCAAGGACGCTGTCCGTTGGGTTTACCAACTTTGATTTCTCATTTAAATGCATTTGTTAAAATGTTTTAACACTTGACTCAATAGCTTTCTGCCAAACATTTGAAAGGATCTTGGTGGATTCGTGTAGGTCAGTGTTTGCTTCAATCAACACCCTTCTTGGGCACAAAACATAGTTCCACTCTTTCCTTAGTGCCAGGTAGGCCTGTTAATACAGCACAGATATTTCCTCTGCCTCTAGAGGATCAGCCAGTGCAGAAGAGGAGACTCTTGGCAGAATTAATCTCTCCTTCTTCTGCCCCTTGCACCTTGCTGACTGAGGTGGACCTATGCTCCGGCATCATTTCTCACTGCATGCAATTCCCATCTGTCTTCCCAACGAGGCTTGAGCCCCGGAGGGCACCAAGTTCCAGCTCACCTGCACAAGCACTCGCACATGGTACAAGCTGACTGTGGCTGGGGGTGGGGGCTGGAACTGAGGAACAGAGAAGGGAGGCCCAGTCTGGGCAGGATGATGAAGCCAGGGTGATTCCTAAGATGGCTCACAGGCCTTTCTGTCTCCTAGGAGAAACAAAATCCAGCTAGCAAAAACAGCTACATTTTCTTGTAAGGCTAAAATTCCTGAAATGGCTGAATACAATGGATCGCTCTCTCTTCTGCCAAAGCTGGGCACTGTATCGTTTAACAGTCACCAACAATCCTACTTGATAACGTGATATTTCAAGCGATCCCACAAAAAGAACTGAAAAGGAATGTACTTGACTCAGAAGACATTTCTAACAATTCTTTGCAAACTTTGAGGCTACAAGTCTTGGGAAATGTTTTCTGTTTCTAAAGCAGAAGAGTAGCAAAGTGAGGTCAGGTGCTGCTCGCCGTGCGTCCTCTTAGGTATGGAATTCAGGGAGTCTACTTTGGTTTCACGATTGTCAAAGACGCTTTTCCGTGTCTTTCAGGGATGCAGAACTGGAAGAACTGCATGTAGACTAGGTATCAACTGTGCTGCTGAAGAGAAGAGCTACAGAAACCAGCATGTGGAAGTCCACGTAGATAAAGCCCATCCACATGAAGAGCTCGTTTTATCCTTTCCTTCTCCAGTGGGCCTAATAGCAGGGATTCGACAACTGTGCTGGCAGTGTGTGAGTGTGCATGTGAGTGTGCATGTGCATGTGCATGTGCGTGTGCGTGTGCGTGTGTGCAGGGAACAGGGGGTTGACAAGCAGTTGTGAAGCCTGTTTGCCATGCCCTAGTCACTGACTAGAACTGCTTTCATCCATAGTTTGGGGTAGGCACAATCTCAAACACTTTTAAATGCTGTTTTTGGAAACCTGACTAGTTGTTAAAAACGTCATTCTCAGAATTCACTAAAAGCTCTGAAAATGACTATTTTTGTATATCCACATTTTATATGACGCTATTTAGTGACACACTGCATTTAGGATATTTGTGGATATCATTTTTAAGATGACAAAATAATACTTATAAAACAGATTAATAAACATGTAAGCTGATTAATTACAAATAAAGATTAAGGACATAATATTTCTATTATGCCATGGGAGGAGAGTAAAAAGCTTTACTGATAAACATCAGTGTGAGCAGATATGATCTCCCTACACCAGCATGCGTACATCCCTATAAGACATTAGTCTTACAAAGTATTCACCAGCAGATTCCTGTCTCATTCCCTAAGTTATTTTTCTAGCATCTTTTCCTGGTAACAAGTAAAATTAACTTTAAAACCCAGTTTCCCTCTGAAAAAGTAAAGAAACTGACTTTGAAAAATACAATTTAAAAGCAATTATTTGCATATTTAAGATAGTGAGACTACAAATAAAAACAATTGGGGACTGGAGAGATGTTTCAGCGACAAAGTGCTCAGCATGAAAGAATGGGGGCCTGAGTTCCGGTCCCTGGAACCCAGGTAAAAAGCTGGATGCAGCCTATACTCCTAGTTCTGGCAAGGCAGAGACAGGGGATTCATTAGAGCTCACTGGCCAGCCAGCCTTGCTGGACCACTGAGCTACAGGTCTAGTGACCGATTTTAACAAATCAGTATAGAGTGATGTAGAAAGACATTCAGCCTTGGCCACTGCCCACCACGTGCACATGCGTACAAATGCACATGTACCAACACACACAAACACATGCATGAATACAAACATACAGTACACTCATGCACATATACACACATGCTCACACAAACACACACACACACACACTCTCACACAGAACTATTCCATTGTAATACTTGAATGGGGCTCTGAGATGAGAGGTTTCCACTCGGCCAGCAAACGTAAAGAATGGCGGAGTCCAGGCCTATAGTCTGAGGCCAGTACTACTGCACACACAGTTGCATTTCATAAACTGCAACTGCTAACCCTGTTTCTCTATTTAGGGAAAATGGTAGGTCTCTATTGAGAGAACCCTAGTCTTCTGCTTTAGACAGAATGGCACTTAGGGATTAAATGGTATGCTAGATTTCTATGGGGCTCAGAACATTTCCTCCTGGCTGCCCACCACGAGAGCAGGTTAGGAGTAGCCACATCAGCTGATTCGAGAGACTTGAGGTCCAAATTCAATGTGGATGGGGGAAGTGGGACCTCTGGTTCCAAAGGGCGGTGAGACAGGCAGGAGAAGGTATGAGCAACACTGGACGTCTTTGTTGACAATGGAGAACAACACACCATACATACTATGCAAGGAGGAGAAAAACTGAAAGTTGGGATTGTTAGAATTCTTCACCGAAAGAAAGATTACATGTTTGGGGAGATGGTAGGTTTCACTTGATTTAAACTTTACATAATGTACTCCTGTACGCAAGCCATCTTATGGATAATTTTCCGGGTTTTATGCATTCAATACATTTCAAAACTATTTTTACAAAACAAAACAAAACAAAACAAAACCCTTCTGGAGCTGAGGAGATGAGTCAGGAGATAAGTAAGGGGGAGACCTGTCATGTAAGCGGGAGACTCAAAGTTCAGATCCCAGCACCCACATGTGGTGAGGGACAGTATGGTGACCCACCTGTCATCCCGGCACTGGAGGCAGGGGATGCCAGGAGCCAGCTGGCTGGTTAGGCAAATGTGTGGGCTCTGGGTTTTGTGAGTGGGACTGTCACAGTAAACTAAATGGGGAACGGTTAAGGGAGATTTTTCGTGTCAATCTCTGGCTTCCACATGCACGTGCATACCATACTACAATATAACAAATAGAAATTAACCTACGAAATATCTGTGGTAGCCAGGAAAGAGCCAAAGCACTTACACCATAACAACAGGGTATGGGTGCCTACTAGCCTATATGAGGTCCCAAGAAAAGGGAGGCTCCGTTTCTTCACTGGAATCAGGTTAAGTGAGTAAAGGTCAGAACCTTTTGCCCAAATCCGAGCTGAGTAGGGGTACCGGAGGGGGTATCTATTTTCATGATGCAACTCCTAAAAGCTCTGAGTTCCCCACCACGGTATTCCGTGAACGTGACCATGTTTCAGTGGATTTACTCATCACAATAAGACTGGGGCTACATATGGCATGTGTCCTTGGTCCGTTTCCTTTATTATAAGCATGGTTTTAGCTTTCTAAATTTGGATATCTACCCCATTTTAGAAGGCCAGACGAATGTAGTGCATAATACAAACAGATTTCAAGCGAATCTGATATGTGTATTTGATCACTTCTCATGGTTGTATACCAAAAGAATGACTGGCTGTTGAAGATTAAATATTTTTTTTCCAATGCTGGAACATTGAACCCTCATCTCAAACTATTCCAAGCAAGGAACCCAGTGCTGACACAGCGGTCTCTATGATCTGGGAAAGACTGTGGGAAATGTCAAACTTACAGTTCTGCGGGTGAATTGGTGGATGGGTTTGTGGTGTGTATGGCGTTTTGTTTTGTTTTGTATGTGCTTTTTCTTTTCCCTTTCAGCCTCTGACAGAAACAGTGTTCTACCAACTTTCTGGCGACCTCCCAGGAAAACAGAAGGAAGCTGTATCCTGTACTTCCCCTGGGATCTAATGAAATACACAGCCCCTGGGCTTCTTTCAATTTGGACTTTCAGATTGCTAAGCCAGTATAAAGGGGGTCCTAGCTGTCACAAACATCACATGGCTGGGGTCACCTGCTGCTCGGGGTTTCTCTTGCCAGTTGTTGACATAATAAGTACCTCTTACTCTTTAATTACAATTCACAGTGTGCAAACTATTCAATCTGCTTTAAGGCAGACTGTCTTCTAAATCAACACAAAAATTCTAGTACTAATATGGGAATGAAATGCAGTAGAGCAAGGGTGTGTCCAGGAGGGCTCTCTGCACATTCTGCCTTTGGGTAGCATTTCCCAGAAGTATAAAGATGGTGTTGCTGCCCCTTACTCTAAATGATGGTACTCTATCTAAAGTCTGTACTGGGAAAGACTAAGGAGTTTGCTGTAAAAATGCTGCACAAGATGCTTCCTTGCTACTTTTACATTTGCATAACTATTATCTTTGCTACCTGGGGTCTTAGCTACTCTGTGTCATATAGTTTCCATTCAACAAGACTGCTCAATCACTGCAGAACAGAGAATGTCTATTCCCTCCAACACCAATCCTCTCCTTTAAACCCAGGGAAGTGGTAGTCATCTACAAGAAAAGTCAAGCTAGAGTTGTGTCAGCAGTCTATCATTTACTGGATCCTTGTATTTTGCTAACTACAGACCAGTGTAAGCTATATTATTGCAATCCAAACATGAAAGGTCATTTTATAACAGAGCTCATTTAAAATAATACGACAATACAGGGAGCTGTTCAGAAAGTGCCAACACATAATTACAGTCTACAGTTTTCTCCAAAAACAACAGTGGAAATTAGTTCTAATTCTATCACAAAGAAAACTCCTATAAACTTAGGTGGGCTAACCTTTCAGTGAACTGTCCCAGTACTCTGGGAATTGTGATCTCATTTTCAGTGCCACAAATGACATAAGAGGGAACACATGAAATAAACCCACACAAAGTATTGTTATGTTTAAAGTCTCATTCAAACCGCTCAGTCACGCCTCCAGAATGCCTCACAGTAAACTGCCACTAGCAACACTAACTAAATGAACAGTCCAGCAAAGGAGAATCCAAAACTCACAAAAGAGCTAAGTAGAGTTTTTGTTTCAAACGAAGAAAAACGTCTATCTTGGTTTTGATGAAGGATGTATGAAAATAACAAAAGCTACTGAATCAGATCAAATCGGCCAACAATTCTTCATTGCTTTTGGGGCGCCAGTAAGTAGTAGACAGTAGTAGTAGACAATCACCAACACCAAAGACACAGGGTCTGTGTTAATTAGGGTGTGCTACCCCAGCGTGAGGTGCAGGTCCGCAACTTACACTTGTCTTTTAAAAACAGTGTGCCTTTGGGTAAACATTTAGATCTTGCTGCTGGATCCTGTCTTCATTGCAGACACACCGAGGAATTTTATTCCTTATTATTTGAACTGTTTTCCTCTTCACGTGGCTCCTTGCCATTTCCTCAAGACCACTTGTCGGCTAGTTTCCTAACGGTTCCCATCTGTGGTCTCAGTTGTCCTCAGGAGTTGGGGGGCATGGGAAGTTCATGTTTTCATCACATCAGTAACAAGCCGCCGATAGCCTCTGACCTGTGCTCCAAATTTGGTACAATAATTTGTGTTTTGCTCGCTAAAACCAGGTATGGTCCCTCTTGAGTATCAGCCCGTATACCTATTTTTAGGACAGTGTCCAGACTAATCTGGAACACAAGTCATTATCTAGAGCTCCATGACATGCTGGCACAGACTGGCTTCACTGATGGTAACTGCCTGCCTTACGGTAGCCTGCTCGTCTACTCCTAATTTCTTGATTCTTCTCATCTTTGGGGACATTCAACCTCTTCCAATAAGACATCTATGATACACACTGCACCATGGAGCTTGCAATAAATATCTTCACACAAATTACATGGTGCCTCTTTTGACTGAATTTCATAGAATCCCACCCCAGAGTTGATCAATAATGTCAACTACACTTGATAATTTCAGGTCTTAGCCTTTACAGGTCTCATGTCCTTGGATATGAACTCTGCCAGCTCTCTTTTTCCTCCCTTAGCAGGAAGGGAACTAAAGACCTCTTAACACTCTGTAAAGGATGTTTACGAGAAATGGGAGAGGAGCCGTGTTTAGTACTGTTGAAACCAGAAGAGACTTATCTAACAAAACACTGAATAAATATCAGTTCATTCGGTACAGGACATGTACACATTTTAGCTTCATGCACACGGACAGCCCATGGCCAAATCGTTTATGCAGAGTAAAGGCCCAACTTTAAGACCCATGAATTGCAGTTCTGGGGCATCTCTCCTACACAATTCAGGTCTGTAAGGAATCATACAACATTTCCGGTTTTATTCATTTAAAAGAAAGGTCAAACTTTAAAGTACTTTAAGAGTAAGCTAGACCCACTCGTAATTCTTAGATATATTCTACTGCTTTTTATATTTGTCTGACCCATGCTTGATCTAACAGGAGTTTTCTTACCTTCACTGTCTTTCTCGGGACATTGGCTTATTTTACATGAGTTGAACTTTTCCTTCACCTTGAACTCGAATGCCATCAGCTCAGACAATATATCTCAGAATAAGACAACTGACTTTAAGCATGCAAACACGTAAGACGATCTCTGTGACATCCTATAAGGTATTAATTTATCTTGGAAGATGGCTCACACACTGTTTTTACTATGAGAATTATCCAAAAATATTATCCTAATGCTCAGGGAGTGGATATGGCGAGCAGGAACTGATGTTGCATACAAGATGCTTGAAGTAGGATTTAGTCTTGACAAAAAACATCTTTTTCTTCTGGCATACTGACATACATTCAAGTTCTAATAGTATTAGAAATAATTTAAAATTATTATAAGACTTCATATTGTAACCATACTTAAAATAGCAACTAAGTTGAAACTTCTCTCCACATGAATAGAAAACTTAATAGCGAAGTTGATCCGAATACATTTTTAAAAACAAGAAAAATAATTAGGCAGAAAAATAATTAAGCAAAAAATATAATTAGGCAGATCAGCTCCTTCCACAGTATTTTCTAATTCAAGATCTATATCTAGTTATATTTTTGTAGTATTTATAACTACCAGAATATCATTACTTATATTTTTCACTTAAATTTGTTATTAGTGAATAGGGAAATATTAATTCCCTTTTAACCATCATTTAGTTTGACACATCAGTCACATAAATACTATTGTCATATATTTTGCATCTTAAGATTTATTTTAGGTTACTGTAGCTATCATCTTTCCTGTCAATCATACTTATAATTAAACTTTCAGCACCAAAAAGTCTTACTTTCAGCAGAGGTACTTATTATCAGTATTTATTACGAACTAAACCAGACTATATAACAGATATAACAGTGCACACATGATGGTGGCAGTATGTACGTAACATCCTGAAGTTACTGGCAGCCTCAAACTAACAGCCATGGCAATGCCGTGAGCCGACTGAGTTTACACACAGCTTTCCCAGAAACGTTTGCAAAGTAAATGTTTACCATCCTTATTTCAGGTAGGAGAAATGAAGACAGGACTTATGTCTGGAACTCACAGACTTTCCTTTACCACATCAACAAGTTTCCCTCCCGCCACTCTCTGTCCTTCCCTCTTCCTTCCTGTCCTCCCTCCTTCCTTTTCTCCCTCCCTCCCTGGGGTGTGTGTGTGTGTGTGTGTGTGTGTGTGTGTGTGTGTGTGTGTGTGTGTGTGTTTAAAGTACACTAGAGATCACAGACTTTCCTTTCTGGTGAGGTTTACTTGTACACAGTACACACACACACACACACACACACACACTTTATCTAAGTCAATACAAAACAATGGCAAGCCAGGGAGAAGTTACTAAAAGAGGCCTTTGAGGCAAGGAGTGATGAGGTGTGAAAGACTACCACTGAAACAAAGAGTAAGCAGAGGGGGATGGCGTGTGAAAGCCCGGTCCGTCTTCCTCTGTGATTCGGAGTTCTCATGCAGAGGAAGAAAAGGGTGTTTGGGGTTTATGGAATACCCCAAATGAAATAAATTCAATGCAGTTAAAGTTCAGATGAGCCAAACTGATTTTCAGCTGTGTTACATACGGTGATATTAGCCTCTAATAAAGTCTTTAATAGCAAGCATGATTCTTTACAAGGAACAACTCTCAGGCTAAGATTTAACAAATACTTCATAAGATCTTTTTTAATGTCATACTATAAAACTCAAACCTTTGACTGGCTGTCAGAAGAGACACAGAGAGTGTTTCAAGGTCTAAAGCCCATTTTAATGTGCACTAACTCGGCCCCCTGGCTTTCTTGTAGTGTGGATTTTGGTCTGTTACCTAAATAAAAGGTGGACATTTTAGCCCATCACACAGAATGTTCCATTCGTTTCTTCTACCTTCCAGATCAGCTATAGCTGTCATGGTACTGACTGACACGCCCATTTTTAGATCAACAAAAGGTAACACATAAATGAACCTTGAGTGCAGAACTTGGGTGAACAAAAAGCGCCTAAGAAAAGTAGAGTTAGTCCTCTAATCTGAAGTTAAAAAAATACTTTTGTCTGCTTGCATTGAAGCAGACATTCTTCTTAGAGTCCTCCACAGTCTTCATGCCCATAGAAGGCATCACCGCCTTTGCATATAAATGGAGGCCCAGTTGTAGCACTTACATTATTACAAATATTGAGAATGGCGCAGAAGCTTTTAGCAATATACTCTCTGTCTTGTTTCCAAAGAAGCAATCCAATTAAAATGATTATTTTCAGCACAGAGGAACCATACCTTTTACTCAGCACTTCTTACAAGAACTGTGGAAAATAGGTTTGAAAACTTCCATATGTTTTCTGTATACTTGAACTAACCAAGCATAATTTACAAATATTTTCCTAGTATAGGAATTGCTCTTTTTTTTCTGCCTCTTCCAGTAAGAATCTGTCCGTGATGATTCCGATCTCTGCCACGTTTTGTTCCTTGAGCTCACGATTTGACTCGTGTATCTTGCGTACTTAACTGGTCCAAAGGACACGGTAATGAATGTCACTCACCTCTCTATTTACTCCTTCCACCTCTCCAGTCATGGTTCTGTTGTACATGCTAGTCACAAAGGATAACATAATAAAGGAATTGGCTGAATTAATTTTCTTAGAGCATTCCCTTGCCTGTGCTAAGAATAGCATTTGGTTAGTGAACATTTAGGTCTTTGGAGGTAGTTTCCTCTTGAACGTAACTTCTCAGTTTATCATGTTTTAAATGTTCTTCCCATAACTGCATACATTTAATTCTTGTGGCCACTTTCCCCATCAGCAAACAGTTCTTAAGCATCTTTTATAAATTGTGTTTTAAAGTTATAAGTGATGCTAATAATATTGTAAAGTAAGGGTTTATTCTATTTTTATAAGGCTATAACATAAAAGATGGAGGCCTTCTCTGTGAAGTATTTGCATGGTTCACCAAACAATGCTCTGCTTTGCTCATATGGCTCGAATAAATCATTAAGAGGAGATACACTTGTATTGGCTGCATACTCTAGAGTGAGAATCAATTAAAACTAAATTGCATGCATAGTCTTCCAATATGACACTTCAGGGACCGAGAGAGTCTGCTTTTTTTGTTTGTAAAATCATGAAGGTCAGGTTGGAGCTTACTGCGATTTCTCCATGATCATTCAGAAGTATATACAGAGGCGTGGAGAATCAGAAGTCTAGTTGACTGACACACTTTTACTTCCAAATATCTATATAATTAAGGGCATTAAGATTTTTACTTCCAAATATCTATATAATTTAAGGGTTTTTTAATAATGGAAATGATCATTGAATATTTAAAAGCAGACAATTCTTGGTTAAGTGAGATCTGCAGTCTGGCCATCTTGTCTACCAGACAACCTCCTGATTATTTCTAAGGAGACACTTAAGTCAGCCTTGTAAGTGATCTCAGAGTATTCTTGTACAACGTACTCACAGCAGCAGCAGCACTGAGCCCAGCAGAGAACACAGAGCAGGAAGAAGACATTGCTGCTAGAGCATCAGAGGCTTCTAGGAACAACTGGTTACATTTAACTTGGGTTTGTAGACCAACTCTAGGGAGGCATCAAGAAATCTGGCATAATGTTTCCAGATGTCTCTCACCCAAGTCTTCTAGTACAAAGTACTATCTTGTGTTCCTGTATGCACAGCTCTCAATCATTCTCATAGAAATGAACATTTACTTTATCTTGGCTCCACCCCTGTGCCATGTACTCACAACTATGGTAAGCTGGAAAGTCAGGTAGGCAAAGTCAGCACTTTATTTTATTTTATTTTATTTTATTTTATTTTACCTGTGTCTACTTCATAGTCTTGGTAACTATGGCCACATAGACTAAGATTTGCTCATCACACTGCATAAATCCAAGAAGAATTTTGAAGTCCCCAGCAGAGGAGTTAGTTCGTCTAAGGTTCAGAAATAATGATGGGAGATAACATTTTCCCCTAGACCAGAAAGTTCAAGACCAAAAAACAAAACAAAACAAAACAAAACAAAACAAAACAAAACAAAACAACAACTACAACTACAACAAAAACAATAAAGGAGATCATGAAGGTACTTGTTTGCTCTCACTTGATGGATACTTCTAGCTCTGAAATGAAAATTCCCTTTTCAAGTTAACCCCACTGGTCAGCTGTGACACAGTGGTGACTTCAAGGAATTGGGTGGTCTCCGCAAAACTCAGCCCAGAGGCAGTGAGTATACTCATTTGACACAGCAATAGTGACCAGATGTTGCTGTATCACCCCAAGAGCATTTGTCCCATGATATATCTTTCTTCCCCTATCTGTTAGGGGTGACACCAAAGCCTTATGCACAGTGCCAGGCAGGGTGGTTGCAATACCTTTCAGAGGTCTGTATGACATTAAAAGAGCTCAGACAGAAGCTGTAAAACTGTGTGTCTGTAATAGATTGATCCTCATGTGAGGGTACAGGTACACCAAAGGCTCTGTTTGCTGTATTCAGACTGGGCAGGATACAAACAGTGCTAACAACCAATTCCTTCAGAGTGTCATGTAATATCTGGAATAGGATGTTAAAGCAGATGAAGTGCACATTTCACTGATCAAGAATGTGGCCACGTGGAGATATTTCAGTGTCATGTAACTTTATGTATGGCAAAGACGCTCACTTCACTGAGGACCTGAAACTTTGCTAATCACGATGACAGGGTCTTCCTAGCCCATGGATGGATGAGCAGACAGACGGAAACCAGTCAGTCCTTACAGAAAATAGCCAGAGTAACACAAAGTCAAAACAGTAAAGCAAGTAAGGAACTTAAAATTCTCATTTTAGTTAACTACCAATATTTACAAGCAGAGGGATCTCTGGTTTCCTGGGCATCTAAAGTACTAGTTTATGAAAAATCTTGCAAAATGTTTAGACTTAGAATAAAATGGTTGCTATAATGATACACCGTGCTTATGCATGAAGAACTACAGAGGGATGAGTTGGCCCACACAAAGACAATTAGGCCCTCAGTACAGTAGAACAATGATAGGACTTCACATTACAGTGATTGATATGAAAGTCAGACTATAGATCCAAAATGTATCTTGCTAGGCCAGTCACTCGCTTTCTAAAGGATGGGGGTGGGTCATTTCCATGTCATTACATGGAAACTGTTCTTCCAGAGTTTCAGTTGGAGAGACTCGGACATTTTGGCATTCACAAGAGGAAGCAGATGCCACCAAAAGGTTAATATACTTGATTGTGAATCCAGATGACTTACCAATAGTACCTGGTTTCCACCAACTTGTATGGTCAAAATAATGATGTAGCAAGAGTCTCATTTTAAATTTGATGGAGGTTCAGTGTAAATTAAGATAGCATTACTATTTCCAAATAGTGTTGGCCAGGACACCTGTTATTAATACCACTAGCAAAACCACAACCTTTCCTACCATAATATTTACATCTTGGCAAATAATGCTATTTCCAAAGGATTCCAATTCCTTCTCTTTAGCAGTGTATTAGATGTTCATAAAGGATAACTATAATTCAGTACTCAGTAGCTATGGTTTATACCTTCCAAAATAGAGCAATTCACTTCAAAATGCAGGTTCTGGCTTTAAATTGTGGACACAGAAAGCATCTGCTAAAAAACATTTTTTTAATTAGCTGTACCGGGTTTAGTTATTTTAGTTCTTCAAGGAACGCACAAGGTTTACAGGACTTTACCTAGTTTATGGGGTTCACATGAGGCTCAAGAGGACCTGGGGCTTTTTACACAGCTTGAGCCTTAACCCTTAACTAGGGAGTGAGTGGTTTATAGATCGTTCAAAAGAATTTCTGTCTTGGAATCTTGCCTCACTCTCTAAGAATTTAAGTTCTAAATGAATTTATACCTCAGAGCGGCTATAGGTTCTTAACCACTGCTTTTATTTTCATGCTATTTTAAGTGATACTATAAGGTAGACATATGCAGAGGGGTATCTGACCATCTAAAGTTTTAGGACACAGAAAAAGAAACTACAAATTTAATTAAACACCTTGATATTTATGGAAAAGTTTGCGAAGTATCTTCACTCGTCTTCTGATTCATTTGCACGATGACCTCTGACCTGGTTTGGAGATGATCAGCTCGGCATTCATCTCACTATCCGCTCACACTCTCTGCCTTTGTGGTTATATTTTATAACTGAAAATGTTCGTTAAAATAATAATCCACTTTAGTAGCATTCGTCTTGCGAACCAAGTGTTAAACAAAGCTATCTTTACAGTGTTCTCCCCAAAGAACAAAAGCTTGGACCATAATAAATGGAAAATATTTTGGTGCCTACAATTAGGGCTTTGAACTTTGAAATTTTTATTTTATTTTTATGGAAATGTTTTCAGGGGATGTTATAATGAAGTTTTACTGTGTGTACCATGTTTAAAGATTTAACACAATGAATGGATATTTAGAAAACAAAAGCTACGACCTCAATTTAATTCCACATATATCGTTTATTAGATTTTAGAATGATGTTGTAACTACAGCCAAGAAAGGAAAAAAGAACAACCTATCTGGGTTCAGACAGGATCCAGCCCTGCTAGTGTATGCTGTCATGTGGGACACCATTTTTTATCACCTAGCTATATACAATGTATTTGTGCTGCAAAATCCCAGCAAGTAGACATTTAGCTCAGTGTGTTTCAATTCCTAAAATACTGAATAAAGGTAATGTTTAAATCTCTAATATATTTCAGTCGTCACATCAGCAATTCATATTTCTTAGTCTACTTCTGAGTAACAATTTAAATCTAGACAGGTAGGAATAAATGTTGGGATTAATCTTTGAAGTCTATTAGGCATGTGTAGAAAATACTTACATGAAGCCAAATATTATGGCACTTGAAAGGAGGGGGGATGGGGCTCTTTTGTCTGAGGAAAATTTCAAGATTTGGGCCTTTAGCCAGAACTCATGAATAATCGAGAGGCTTTAAGCAATTATGAAAACCACTAAAATTCGGCCATATTATTTGAATGCCACTTAAGGAAAATACTAGGAATATCTCTGAGGATCACTGACCCAAAGCCAGGTGACTATGGAGGACTCAGTTACCTAGATCCATAATTTTATCTGTACCTCATAACTGCACAACTAAGCCCACATATTCATTTAAGGCGCACAACAGCAAAGCCTTCCACTTCAGTACACACTGGCATTGGGTACGGGCAGCCAGTCTCTCTCACCTATCCTGGCAGAGCCAGGCCTCTGGCTGTGGAGAAAACCACAATGTGGGGAGGAAAGCCTACAAAAGAATGAAAACAGAAAGTGTCTAAGGCCTTGGCAGAGGGACATTAAATAAAATAGAGAGCGGTGACTCATTTTGGCAGTGAATCCACCTCAACCCCTTCAAAGCCTTTGGCAAGAGTCCTCAGAGGAGACCCCAGCCTTTTGCCAAGCCACAAAACACCACAATTATTATCACAGCAGTCATCAACAAAACAGATTTTGTAAACTGACTTCTTGGCACATAGATTAAAGAAGCTATAAAAAGGACTAACAGCTGTTTGGGTTGCCCTATACAGCGAGCTATATAGAAATTGGGTTTTATATCTCTATACGTACTTGGGTAGGCACAGGCAGACGCACAGCACATGCACCAAGTATGCACGTGGGCTGTGTGGAAAAGACGAGATGGTAAATGCACGGCAGCGTCAGAGAGAAACGAAAACAACCCTTTCAAGTAAAAATCCTTGTTTTGCGAGGGCTAATAGTAAAATATCCCGAAGAAAAGACTCGGTAATTTCACCAAAGCACAGACTATGAGACGGTGAACAAAGTTCCCCTGAAAAGTGCGGTGTTTCTTACCAAAGTATGAATGCTGGGGAATTCTTTGCCAATTTGTAAAATTAGGCCCTATTCTACCTCCATGAATATTACCCGGCTGGCATTTAATATTCTGAAATTTAGAATTATCTCATGCTACAAGCAGTGTGAAAAAAAAATCCTACTTGCTTACATACTTTTGGATGGATATGAATGAAAAGAGAAAAACTGCATGTTTCATGTGCTTTTTTTGTCATTGCCACACAATACTATTCACCCAAATATGAACGAAAATATCAGCTAGCATATAACAAAAACAAAAGGAAAAATACTCTCATTTGAATCATCATTCCTTTCTTGAAATTTAAAGGTGTGTGATTTCTTATGGTCTCAACTTTCTATTTTTAATTTGAAAACAAAGGTTTTATTTGGTGCTTCCTCAAGAAGTGATAGTACAATGTATAGGAGTTATCACAAAAAGTGTGTGTGTGTGTGTGTGTGTGTGTGTGTGTGTGTCTGATAGATACACAGAGAGAGAAAGAGAGAAAAGGGTGGGGAGAGGGAGGGAGGGACAGAGAAAGAGAGGGAGAGCGAAATGTCAGTGTACATGGTGCATGTTCCTACGGTGTTTATGTGGAGGCCCACAGAAGGTGTTAGGTACTTGTCCCAGCCTTACTGCCTTGAGACAGGCTCTTCTCTCAGTAAACCAGAAGGTTGCCACTTCAGTTAGGGCATTAGCCACAGAGCTCCGAGGATCAGCCCATCTCTGTCCCCAAATGCTGGGTTCACTTACACATAGCATCGTGCCTGGCTCTTTTTGCGGGGGCTGGGGATTTGTGTGCTGGGCCTCGTGTTTGCATAGGAAGCACCCTTAACCCTTGAGCGATCTCTTCAGCATTGTGCGCACCACAGGGCTTTAAGCTATTTGATGGTGTAATATCACAGAACAGTATGAATAAATCATATAAAAGTGTACTGAGAGATCTGCTTTGCCACTTTCGGACACATTGCCAAGCCGGTGTCAGACACCCCCTTAGCACCAGCCTGAACTTACATTCAAAGCTCCTAAATGGGCACTAACTTTCCTCATAGAAAGGTACCT
Organism: Rattus rattus; assembly: GCF_011064425.1. Lineage (NCBI taxonomy): Eukaryota > Metazoa > Chordata > Mammalia > Rodentia > Muridae > Rattus > Rattus rattus. The sequence goes on from NC_046154.1 coordinate 56,569,003, forward strand.
CAGTTCAAATGTCAACAATGGTCATCGACATGTGGTTTCTCCAATCTAATGATTGCACCTCTATTGACAAGGGCTTACTGTGAGAGAAAGGCTAGAAAGGGACAGTAAGAGGCTTCAATCGCAGCGAGCATCTTTGGCTAACTCTAAGGGAAAAGCAGTTCCAATGTACTGAGAGCCACGCTTCTCAGATGCCCTTTGACTTACAGTGTGCAGGGGAACAAGCAGGCTTCCTGCTGAACCACCCCCAAATCACGAGTCCAAAAACCCCAAACTAAGTATTTTCTAATCTCGTTCTGAACCATTAGCAGCAGCAGCACCAGCACCTGTCAGCTACCCAAGTATCAACCAAACTGCTTGTGCCAATTAAAAACTACCTTGAAGAATCCGGTCTCAAGTAAAACAAAAGCTAGTCCCTGGTGGTGCTAAACAGAAGTCCCTTTTGAGGAATTCATTCACCGTACTTACTGCCTGCAGAAGCTAGTCCATCTGCATATGTTCAAAGCATCTCAGAGAAATCTCCAGTTTTAGGATGGTATTTGCTACTAGGTCATCCTTCGAATCACCCCACGCCCTGCGTTTTCACCTTCGTTTAGGAATCATTGTTTGTGTCCTTGGCCAAAGTGCATGGGTAACAGCTATACGCTTTAAACAGAAATCTTTCATCCAGGTTGTGTGTTTTAAGTTCAAACTTCTTTCCCTTACTACCGTTTCCCCAGCCTCTTCTGTCTACCTTGGAATCCGAGCACATTACGCAGCCAGCACAATGAACCGCCGTGCCAGGAGTAGCAGTCTGCTGCACCTATCCAAGAATTCTTAAAGCATCCAAGCACACACGCACTGTCTCCTGTGTAGCCTGGAGATCCCTATTGAGCTCATGCCAAGTGTCTGAAAAGTTGGACCCTGCATCCGGTATTTACACTAAGCTAAAATTCTAATCAGTACTAACAGCAATATGTTTTAATTCACCCTATGATTTTATTTCAATCTGCTAAGTAGCACAACTGCCAGAATGCAATTGCTATAAACTTAAGTAAACAAATGCAAAACTAAAATAAATCTTAAACCTGTTGTATAAAAAGTTTGTGCCACTTCATGCAAGCCGTATGAAAAGGCACAGCCCAAAAGTCTTAGTCAATGCTTTCTGCTCTCACTTCAAAAGCTCTTTGAAAAGTATTGCCTTGTCTCATCTCCCCACATCCCTCCTAGTGGATTATCTGGTACGCACTAGATCAGGAAGAGGAAACGACCATGGTATTTTACAACGGTGTTTCACACCAGTATCCCTTGACTCGTCTTCTGCCAAGCATGTGAAACAAGAAGTACACGGTGACTCCTCGGATCTCTGGATGCCACTGTAAAGACTCGTGCCAAGGAGCTAGTGCCAAGTCTTGCATCTTTGGGATCCCCCTCCCCCCCGTTTCTGGATGTTAGCTGTATGGGGGAAGGGACTGGCAGAAGGAGAACCTGACCAACAAATTCTGAGACGTTGGTCACCATTTTGAACCTGCTCACTGTGCTCAGATCTTGGCAGCCATCTTACAGCTTGGCAACCATTTTGAGAATTTGTTTGGCAAGCTCTCAGAATTCGCTGACACTGTTTAAATAGAATGCTAGTTAAAAATAGTCCATGCTAACCAATACAATGTGATATCAGGTTTAAAAAAAAAAAAAACCAACAACAACAAAAACCCTCCTATAAAGCTTGCCAACAAAACAATTTACATCTTCATTTGGGTAATGACATCTCAAATTCCTTAACGTAAAACACGTTATGTAATGCAGCTGCTAAGCTGTGTCCTTAAGCCTTTAGCAGACGAGCTGGTAGGTGATGTTGGAGGTTCCTACCAGGTAAGAGAAAGAAAGGCAGACATGCTCTGCCCCCACAAAACCCACAATTATTATCAGAATGTTTCAGAGTGTGTTCGAAGGCAAGCTGTGAACTAGATTCTAGACGATGGCCACAGAGTGTCACAGACTGTACCCATGGTCTTATCTCATGAGGTCAGGGAAGTCTCAGCCACTTGGTACAAAACTCTCCCTGGGTAAAGAGACAACCCCACCCCTCACCCCAACAATAACTCTTAAGAATCATCTAAAAGGAAGAAAAGAAAAACTTGCAGATTTTTGTGTTTTTCCAAAACAACAATGCTACCTTCAGCTTCATTCTTTCACCCTTTAAAGTATTTAATTTTGAAGTATTTAATTAAATAAAAACAAAAAACAAACAAATAAAATACCCACGCCTCTGCATTATCATTTAAAGCATTTCTTGATGTCTAACAACTTTAAATACGAGTGGTAACTGTGCACCGTTGGGACTGACATCATTATAAAACCTGTACAGCATTCTATACTAGTGAATTAACTGAGATGACAGTGAGTGAAATTTTACAACATATGGAAAAGGAAAATGACAATCCTATAATCCGAAAATATCTCTTTTCATACTGAAATAAATAACACTTTATGGCACGATTCAGTAACTTCCTTTGAATGTTATGAATATTTAATAATTCTATATCAACACAGGGAAAAGCTTTATGATAAAAAGACCATATTGTTCATACTTTTGGGGAAAAAAAATCCAAACTAATCTTTTATTAGCCAACTATTATTGCCAAATCATAAATGTGACAATAAAGCCTAAAGAATTCTAACTTTTGTGATGTTCAAAGATAAAAGACTGGAGTCACTAAATAAAATGGCCACAAATTTATTTAAACATTGGAGCTCCTTGGGGTGTACTAGACACCTGGCTTATCCACTCGCTCCAATGAGGTACGATAAAAAGGCACAGGAATGGGAGAAGACACAGTATCAGCTACAGGGTTCCCATTAGTGCAGGGCTCTTAAACCTGAAGCCTGGACCTATTTCAATTCAGGAAATATTCTAATTCATATAATACCATCCAAAGTGAAACAATTCATTAAATCATGCTCAGAACTGGAACATTACATAGGAAGACATTATGCTGAAATGGGTCAGCCTAACGTCGTTACGCTCCTCAATGTCTCTCTGCTGAGTGACAGTATCTGCAGTGATATGACGTAAACCATGCTAGGATGGCTTGGAATGCATTGATAAATTGCTCTATTGATCCCGTTCTGCTTCACTTACCATAATTATAGTGCAGTAATGGAAGACATGAATGATAGATTTTCAGTACAGAGGAAAGCCCGGAGTTTGCCTGTTTCTTTATGAGATTATATCAAATCCTTTCAATTAATACAACATGATTGATATGTAACACTGAGGATAAGGCCTGATTCTAATATTCTTTCTAAGGTATTGCTATTCAAATATTTGAGTTATTTCAAATAAATATATTTAGTATTTTAAAGAAATAGAATTTGTAGGATGTTGTTTCCTAATTTCTTACTTTAAGGATTTATTTTTATTACCTTTAAGTGTGTGTGTGTGTGTGTGTGTGTGTGTGTGCATGTGGTGCATGTGCATGTGCGTGTGTGTCTCTGTGTGTGTGTCTCTGTGTGTGTGCATGTGGTGCGTGTACATGTACATGTGTGTATGTCTGTGTCTGTCTGTGTGTGTCTGTGTGTCTGTCTGTGTCTGTGTGTGTGTATGTGTCTGTGTGTGTGTCTCTGTGTGTGTGTGTGTGTGTGTGTGTATGTGTGTGTGTGTCTGTGTGTGTATGTGTGTGTGTGTGGTGTGTGTACATGTGTGTGTATGTCTGTGTGTGTGTCTATGTGTGTGTATGTGTGTGTGTGCATGTGCGTGTGTGTATGTCTGTGTGTGTGTGTGTGTGTGTGTGTGTATGTATGTGTGTGTGTCTGTGTGTCTGTGTGTGTGTGTATGTGTGTGCGTGTGTAACAGTATGCTCACATGAGTGCAGATGCCTCTGACCACCAGGGGCTTCTCATCCTCTTAGAGATGGAGTTAGATACAGTTAATAGCAGTCCAGTGAGGGTGCTGGGAACTGAACTCTGGTTCTCTGCAAGGGTAGCATGTACTCCTAACCATTAAGCTAATGGTTAATGTCTCCAGCCCCCATTTCTGAATGATTTTACAAACTACTTTTAATCCACCAAGAAACAGCTTTCAAAACTTGAATAAACTTTACCAACGGTTTTATCACCTTAGCTTCACTGGTCACACGCTAAGCAATGCAAAGAAAATCGCAGTGGGGGTGTTAAGTATTATATTGAAGAATGAATGTTAGAATGGAGGAGCACAGGCAACTGAAGGAGGTTTTAGAAGAGAAAAACGGCAATTACTGATCCAGACAATCGGAGAGTCCACAGAAAGAAATCAAAGGAAAACAGAAACTCGTGAACAGACATCATATATAATGGTTATTCTTTTTTCAGAATTAACCAGTATGCATAAAACCCAGCATATAATGTCAGATATGCATTAAACCCACATGAGCACAGAGCTCACTGTAGCCACCCTGATACTATCACTGTAGAGATGACTAAGTGTTTCCCCAAATGGATACATTTAAATTAAACGTGTCAGTCTCTGTCATGGGAAAGGAATGTGAAAAATTCCCAACTGCATCTTAACAACTCAGGGCAGGACTTGATTTATTTTTTGTTTTTTTTTTTTATTTTTTATTTTTCATTTCAAAATATTCACTAATGCAAAGACCTCATTTTATCCACTTTTGCTGTTTAAAGAAAATTATATAAGTATAGTTGGTTTTTGTAAGAATCGTCAACTGGCAGAAGAAAAAAAATTTCTTCAACAACTAAATGGTGTAAAAATTGATCTCTGCTTCCCTTCTTGGATTACAAAGGCTACCATGGGAATAAAATGTAACCCAGGAGGGCTGTGACAGCATCAAGCCTTCCCTGACACACAAAGTCTGAAGCGCAGACATTGAAGGTTTACATCAGGAAAACTCAGCATGCAGGGAACCAGTCAAAGCCAGCTATCGACCACACCATTGATTTTGACTAGGAAAACCAAGAAGGGAAAAGCACCAGAAAAGATAGAATTTCCTTTTTCTTTTTCGCTCCCCGGCTTAGGGCTGCCAAACCTAGGTCTTCCCAGGCCTGAGTCCCTCGTCTTGCATTGCAGTTAGCCAGGATGTCTGCCTGAGATAATTCAAGCTGAAAGCAGACAGTTGGCAGTGGACGCTGCTTCTCCAGGGACGTGCAGCACAACCTTGCATACACAGAGTGCAGCTACTTGACAGAAGGGGACAGGAGTGGACCTGCGACTGTCCAGGTGACAGCTGACCATGTTCCACTTCAAATTAAATATAAAGTAAAAAGGTTGACTCCACTACTTATAGAAAGTAAAGCTATAAGGTCAACCATACCTGAAATGGCTCCTTTGTCTCTCAGATAGGAAATCCCAGAAACTCAAATTCTAACCCAAACACAGACACACACACACACACACACACACACACACACACACACACACACACACCACACACACACACACACACCCACACACCCACACTCCCCCTACACACCACCACCCACCCTACCCACCCACAACACACACACACCACACAACACCCATACCCCCACACACACACACACCACATACACACACACACACACACACCACACACACACACACACACACACCACACACACACACCACACACCACACACACACACCACACACACACACACACACACCACACACACACACACCACCCCCCCCACACACACACCACACACACACCCCCCACACACACACACACCACACCCCCACACACACACCACACGGCCCCCCCCACAAACTTTGCTAGTGTGGTAAGCATTCACTTTTTAACCTTTCATGTAAATTAATGCACAGAGGGTCAACAGCAAGCAGAGAAGTAAGCAGGCTGCTTGCCGTAGCTCCTTGGGGTCTTAATCACATAATTTTGAATTGGTTGAGGATCATTTCCTTACATCATTATAATCATATCCTACAAGTATTCCCCCATTTAATTTGTGAAACCCATGACCACAGAGCATGCACATAGAAAGAATTATTAGATGCATTTATTTTATTGCTAAACTCAGAGACGACTCCAAGCCGTTTAAAAATAATAACAATAGTAATACTGATTAATAACAATGCACTACCATTCTGACTCAGAACTCTCTTGAGGGGCTTTACCGCTGTTCACTAATTAAGTCTCGTACCCGCTTGCTAGGTATATGAGTACTGTTAGGTCAATTATACACCCGGGAAATCCCAGCACCACCGGTGGGTCCCAGTAAATCAAGATCTTTAGGGAAGTCGTAGGAAAAAATAAAAGTGTGAAGAACTTACAGAATGTTTCACCATTTAAAAAGTTTATAAAGTATGGTAGGGGGCAACCATACAATTGATATAAAAATAATTGGACTTATTCTGGTTATTTTTTTCTAAAAATAAATAATAAGGCTGTTTTGATAGTTCCAATTTATCTGTTCTGCCCGGGAGAAGAAAAATAGTTTTTTTTTCTGAATTGACATTTTAATATAGTTAGATGTAATATTTCAGCCTCGACAGACACTAAAGCACTTACTGATCAGTCAGTTATCCGAGTAATTCATACAGTATCTTTGCTTTAATAAAACTACTTGAAAACTGTAGTATGTGTTTATCTACAGAGCTGGGGGAGGTTTTTACTTCAAACGCTGCATGGAAGTCTGGGATTCCATAATACAGACTAGAAACGGTCACATCGCTGGCAGGGTAGAGGTCAGGACTGCTTTGGTGACATTCACTCAGCGCTGTGGGCAATGGCTCAGGGATGAAAATCCCCACCCCATAGGAGCCTAGGTTGTACTGCTGTGGAGAAGGAAGCTTCTGGGTGTGTGTCCATTGATCCCCTCAGTCTATCACATGCACCTGGATATAAACACACAAGTGAGGTGGTCATGCTGGCACACTGTAATCCGGATTCAGGCAGCTAGGGCAGATCACGGGTCTGAGGTCAGTGCTGGCTACATAGGGAGAAAGGCCCTGTCTCCAAACAAACGTAAATAAAACTTGGATGAAGACAAAACCATAACTTCTTTGTAGGCTTGGGTGATGCTCTTTTCTCCGTCTCTTTCTTATTTATTTTAGTATCTACCTAGGGGCTCAGCGAAGGTTGTGATTTGTGGTTTAGACACACTCCAGAGAATCACAGAAAAGACACGATGTAAAAGCTATACCAAACACTTGCCTTACGGTTGCGAAGCACATGGTCATTTGTCCCATATGTCATGAAATTCAGTTTCACTACCCTCCCATCAAGCCTCTGCCTAATGCCTCTTAGTCCAGGAGCTCCCTCCAGTGCCTATCCTGCTTGTCATCTCTATGTAGTAGGCTTTTCACTCACCGACTCTCATCTAGAGAGGATGACTTGGCCCTGCCCTGTCTTCCCACCATTATCTTTCTAATAGTTGTTAAAAGATGAAAGGGTGAGTTTACCCTGAGTTGGATTTCGATCATCTGCTCATCACGCGATGTCTTTAATGTGCACGGCATCCATGGCAGAATATACAAGCAATCCCTAGATTTCCTCATGAGGTGAGCTAAGGGAGGGGGGAGGCTCACAGGCCAAGCAAGGAGAAAACATCACTCCCACTGGTCTGTGAATCTCATCGCCAGGCCATTGGCAAATTGCTTGCCCAATATAGATCAGGTCTGGGCTCTGTCCTCTTCCCTGGGAAACAGAACAATGACCCAAAACAAAACGTCAGTGTCAAGCACAGGTCTACAAGAGGAGGCAGTCTCTGGAATAGCAGAGCTGACCCAATCCTCTCTTAAAAATCAACGATAGACGATAGACCACCCCCTCTTTTTACTGCTTGCGACCTTATTCTGTTGTTCCCTCTACACAAACACGGCTCTCCGTGCCCACCCTCTGAGTATGAGCAACTGTACCGTCTTTCTTCACAGTGAAGTCTGGTAAAGGGAGCAACGCCATAATCAGGAATACGATAGGACCTGCCCAGGAAACCTCAGAGGCAGGGAACCAAAGTCAGACATCGGATGGTATGGCCATCACGATCACTGTATTTTAAGGAAAATAACTCACTCCTAACCGCCTTGACAAACAAGCGAGCAAGCCAGCGAAGAAAACATTAAAACATGCAGTAGAAAATGTGTCTCTTCATGCCTTTAAAGAGAAGGCCATCTGGGGTGGCTGGGAATCGGTCCTCAGTTATTTGAGTCCTCTGTCCCCTGACCAGGAAAGCAGCCTGACAAGACTGTGAGGACCTTGACAGCCTCACAGGCTGCTTAAACAAAAGGCATAGACTTTTCTATTTTTGCCTTAAATGCCCCATCTGCTGCTGAGGCTGCAGCTAACCACTGGGCCTGTCTGAGGGATTAATTTCTTTTACATGACACTATCTATAGGCTACTAAAGGCAATGTGGCCTGAGAGGAGTGGAGACAAAGAGGAGGACAAGCATTCAAGTCACAGAAGAGCTATTGGGGAGAGGCGGTGCTCACACACCCACTGGATGCCGGATGGGCCAGCACCAGGTGCGCAAAGCTGCACGCTAGACTTTCAGGAGCATGGGAAAGGGAGGTCATCACTTTCCTTCCCCCCACTGCCCCCCGTCCAGACTGTTTTAAATGAGAAAGACAAGTTCAGAGTCTCTACAGCTCTCTGTACATTTACCTACGGACTCTCCAAGGAAAATGACACACCGTGCTAAGCAATTACTGAGACCAATCGAACGAGACTGGTTTGGGACTCTGTTGCCCCACGCCCATGTCCACCCTTGAGTAGATCCAAGAATCCCAATTATACCTGAACTCCCTTCAGGCCAGCACAAAGTCTCGGGGTAATAGTCACTGTCACCCTGATATTACAGAGAGAGGAGCTAAGGTTCAGGAAAGTTACAGAATTGGCTCTAAAGGATAAAGCCCACTATGCTATAGCTGCTTCAGTCCAGTTCTAGATTCACATGTTCATTCTTCTGTTTGGATTAAGGACTTGGTACCTCACCCTTCTGGTTTTCTTGGTCTTTGTACATCCTGCGACACCGTGTGTGATTCTTAAACCCTTGGACCACATGGGTACCAGTAAACTTCTGCAATAGTATCATAGCATCACAACAGTGTCCAGTTAGTGGTTCCTCCCTCCAACTCCCATAAGCTTGCTTCCTCAATTCAGGTCTGTGATCCTGCATCTGAGTTGTCTCCACTTAGAGGTAGGTGTACTTTGGTTCTCTTGCATTAGAGGCTTGAGAATTCCACCTCCTAAACGATGCCTGCCAAGTGACTTGTATGCACACAGTAATTTGAGAATAAGATGGGGGTCTTTCCTGATCTGTCAATCATCTCTAAGAGCCAATGGATAGCTTAGAAAAAAGCCAGGGTAAACAGTCCTTCCACATCTGGAGGCAAGGAGGAAGGAAAAAATAAAAACACAATCATAACACGAAGGCATTGATATTTGTCCTGGGACCCTGGAACTAATTTGGAGACGATAATATGCGCTCAATTAGTTAAGTTTAGCATCAGAATTTAACAATAAGGCAGGAGCAGAAAGGTTGCTAGCTGAGTGGTGCCTGCATAGCAGGGGCAGGATCCTGAGTTCAAACCTAGCACAGCCACGTTAGGAGTCTGAGGGATTTATGAAGAAAGGCGAGAGTTTAGAACAAAGTACGAATTGCATTGCCTTGTGTACATGCCCATGAAGGTGTTGGGGGGATGAGGCAAGCCACATTTGGCTTTGAAATGGGGAAAAATAAAACATTAAAAACTATACTTCAGGCATCAAAAAAAATGGACTAAATTTCAAAGAAAGATGTTTTCGGAAAGGGTCCCCTACTGTGAATTAAAAAAAAATGTTGTGTTATATTAATAGGATAAATATTTACAGGCCAGCAAGTTGGAAATATGGCACCAATAAAAACTTTTTACCACACTGGAAAATTTTAAAATAGGCTCTCTTTAAAAGTGTTGCATAGGCAGAATGCTGGATGGTGGTATAGGGAAAACCATTTTATTGGCATTTAGTTGAGATGACCTGAATAATTCGCTGTGGCTTTGCCACTTATAACATGTCACCTCAAACTAGTGGCAATAAAATTTTATGCAATGTTTCTCTACTCTGATTTACATGAATATGTACATGTGTGATCTATGACTTAATTCCCCCCTTTCCTTTAAAGGAGTATAACCCAATCACATAGGAATATTTGGGAGCATAGAGTAATTAGTGGTTGTGGAATGCCTGCAAAACATGGGAGCCTCCCAAAGCCAGGCTTTACTGTTTCCCATATAGCCTCATTAAGAAAGTAAGGGTGCAATTAAAGAGGTTATCCTGGAGATGGACCTTGCATTTTCCAATTTCTAAACTTTGATTTTAGTATATGAAACTCCAAGGCTTGGTGATGAATCAACCCATCACTGGTGGGTGAGCAGGTCTGGCAGAGCACGCGAACGCTAAAACTTATGTACACAGTGGGGAGCCTGCCAGGCCTCCTTAAAAGGCCCTGCTACTTAGTTACAGGCTGATGTCCCTGTCAGGTGAGCAGCTCTACCTTAGGCCTTCTCCTTAGAACCTAAGACATTTTATAACTTTCTGAAATACAGCTGTACCAACTTGAGCCCTGAGTAAATAAGAGAACTTGAATAAATATTTTAATGGATCTGAAGCTTACATATTTATGACTTTGTACCATTTATTAGCCGATGTAAAAATCTCCTTATATGATTGCAGGTGTCAGCAAATAAACTGAAGCTCTCGACCTAGACAAAACATCTCAGAAAGATACAATTAGCACAGGCCATGGAAACACAAACATACCTTAATGCATGAAACTTTCTCGCTGAAAAAGCAGTCAGGCTAAAGCAGTGGCACGAAACTGTGTGATACTAAGTTTTATCTTTGGTCACTGCTTAGGTTCTAAGAGGTCAAAAAACAACCATGAAATTATAAAGCAGTCACCCCCGAAAATGATTAGATCCATGCAAATTTTTCTCAGAAAAGCAACTTTGTTTCAAAATGATTTTTTTAAGTATACATTTCAACAAATAACCTTGAGCACCAACCATGCTCCAACCCGAGTCATCTACCAGGGACACTGGGAAGTCTGCATCCCAGTGAAGTTCAACCGTCACTACAGACTGTGAGAATGGTCACAGAAAAGATGCGAAAAGGGCCCATATGCTGAGTGTCAGGAAGGGTTTTCCAAATGACTCCATGCTCAAACTAAGAACTTCAGAAGGGCTAGAGTCTTCCAGGCTGTGGATCCATCTCAGGGGAGATCTTCCTCAGCAGAGAAGAGACACATGCATGCACCCACCACACTGATTCTGCGGTTCCAAGGCCCCGACACCCACAGCACCTTGGGGGACATGAAAGCATTCCAACAGCACTGTAGCAGACACCTGGAACGTGGTATTCTCCAGGGTGGCACCGGAGCACCAGGTTGGATCCTCTACAGGAGATGATGAGAAGCCAACGGAGGGTGCCAGACGGAAGTGATAATTCCTCTTTGGAAAGATCACCTTGGCAACAGTGTAACGAAGAGATGAATGGCGTGGAAAGAATGGGGGCAAACAGAGGAGTCTGGAAACAGGCTAGGCTGGAAAGAACATACAGCGAAGGACTCACAAAGGTGAGAGCTGGTTTTCATGCTAGGAAGAGGGAAGCCCCTCAGAACTCCATGGCGACTGGATATGGAACCTAAAGGAGGAGAAAGGGTTGACTTGTGGTCTGTGCTGCAGGTGGTCTTGTTAGCTGTCACCTGTGACCATCCATGTCCCCTCCTTAGCGCAACACACCCACTTCACGGCTGGCTTTTCAAACTACTCCCTGGTTAGTTGAAGGCTTTCTTCTGTCTCATATTGCTTTCCTGATTTCCTTCTTTTCATCTTCTCTCTACCACAGCTTCTTAGCTGGCGACAGCTAGTGGATTAAAGTTTACTGTGTGGGTGTTTGCTTTTTAACTAGATATTCTGCTATATTATTTTTCTTCTAATAATAAATCCAAAAGGTTGAGCACTTTTGTGTCAGTAGTTGCCATCATAAAGATGGCTGTTCGTTCTTTCCAAGGCTGCGTGTGTTATCCGAGACTCACTTCCTGTTCGTAGAAGCTCCAGCAGAGCACTGAACACCGACCATCTCTGCCTTACTCTTGACTTTAGTGCGTTGGCCTCAATAGCCCATGGCACTACGGAATGTAAATGGTGGCAGCATCGTCGTCTGGATACTTGCTTCTTTGTGGCTGGATTTCAACCAATGTTTGAAAGTTTGGAATCAGTGTCAAATTTTATCAAACGCCTTTTGCTTGAAATTATTTCCAACAAGGTTTTCATGCCAGCATTCTTGGTTTTGGTAGAAAACTCAAACGTTTAAAGCTTTTTTTGTTCTCTTCCAGAAAATGAGACTGCAAGGCTGATAAGCGCACAGGCTGTGGAGGAAGGGAAGGCACAGGCTCCTGATCCTGAGCCCCGCCATTCGCCGGCTTTGGTGGGGGTTCTAGGTGCCCAGTGAATGAATCAATAGTGGCTCGTCAATGAGACAGTGCGTGGCTGCTCAATGGGCAGATGCCAGTTAGTAAGAGCCAAGGTGACTTTTTATAAAACAACACTTTGTGAGATCTTGCCTGGGACAGCAAGGGTGGGTCAGGTCCTCTGTGTTTGGGCAAATATTGAAGATGTCAATACAAAATTCTCACCTGTAAATCTCACACGAAACTTCGAACATAAATAGAAATGTAAGCATTTCTTCTAACAATATATGGAAGAGTAAGCGGGGAGGCTTTAGAGAAGGAAGCCGCATGATACTTTCCCAAGACTATCTCTAAGTTACATTTAGCCCAGTAAAAATCAGTAAAGCTTTCCACAGAAATTTCCACAAAATTTCTTACAAAATTAAGAAATTTTTAAAACAACAACAACAACAACAACAACAAACAAAACCCACCAAACCTTTTAAAATTTCTAACCTTTACTCCATTGATGGTTTGTTTCAGACAATTCTGATGTAATATGTTTAAGTCTTCCCCTATATTTAACAGAAGATGATTTTGCATCATTTGTGAAGGATGTCTGCATTCTTGGTTATAAATAGATTCTTATCGGGTCCTTTTAAAGGCTCAAATAATTAATATCAAAACAGTCATAATTAACAGCCTTTTGTTGTCCAGAATTATAGAGCTTCTTGTTTCACACAAATGTTTTTCAAAGAAAAATAAATCCTCAACTAATCAAGGCAATACTACTCAGGATCAGATATACACAGGAAGCTTCAATCACAAGGTCAGGATGTGGACAGGGAAGACTCTCTAAGATGTGCCTCTGGGTCTAGTATTTAAGATGTGCCTCTGGGTCTACTATATGACAGATTTTAGACGTTCATAGACAGAGACACTGAGGGCTACTCACGGACAGAGATGCTAAGGGCTACCTATGGACAGAGACACTCAAGCTATCCATGGACAGAGACACTCAAGGCTACCCATGGACAGAGATGCTTAGGGCTATGCATGACAGAGTTTCTAAAAGCTCACTACTCCTTTTCACTATAATCAAGGAACACAAACAGTAAGGCGAATGCTGCAAAGGGTTTAGAATTTTAGATCTGTCAAAAGGTAAACAGTTTGTGGACCACAGGAACTTTCCTTTACACACATTAGCCCTGTCACGTTCGGGGCATTACTATTTGACTGATACCGTGAATTCTTTTGAACACCTTCCTCAGGGTAAGCACTCAGTCCTGAAGTATGGTCTAAGCCAAGCATGCACAGATGGGTGGTTACAGCTGCAGCCTCTCTGACAGGCTGCAGAAACCCTCAGGGACACTTCCCCCGGCACCAACTATCCATCTTGTTTGCTGGTACAACGCCACCTTGCTCCAGCCTTTGTTGAGTGTGTCACAGGACCCTGGCCAAAATGTTACAATCTGAACAGGCCTTATTAATGGGATGAAAAATGGGCTCCCGAAACACACTTCGACAACGGTTGCATGCTCTTCCTTAAGGGTTTGATAATTTTAATAAAAAGGGGACATTATAATAAATACTGTTTTTTGTTTTGTTTTGGTTTTTTTTTTTAATTATTATTAACTTGAGTATTTCTTATATACATTTCGAGTGTTATTCCCTTTCCCGGTTTCCGGGCAAACATCCCCCTCCCCCCTCATAAATACTGTTTTTAAATCTTCGGGATCATCAAGCAGTTTGAAGCCTCTCTATGAGAGAGTGAATGAGTCAGCTCACTCAGTAATATCCATCCAGACTGATTAAATTGGAGTCAAAACAGATCCTCAAGATCCAGCTTATGGTGGCCCCTGACTCAGAGAGGAAGGCAGGCTCCATGAGTGAACCTACATGGAGCAAACGGGAGAGCACAGCACGCCCAGGCCAAAGGCTCATGTACACTTTGTGGTGCATTGCCACAGATCTCTTCAGACACCTGCTTATCCTAGAACAGCCTGAAACACAGCAGCCACAGCTAGGCAGGCCAAAGTTTTGTTTACTTATTTACCTTCTGAAAAAAAAAAAACAGTTAACGGTTCATGATCATATTAAATATACCTCTACCCAAGTTATAGCCACAAAAGGTGGAAAGATAAAGAAAAAACTACACACGTGAAGAAAACACGTAACAGGAGCAGAATCATGCCTAAGCACCTATTGAGGTTAAGAACTAAATTTATCTCTGAGTTTCTTGGGAGCCAAGGTAGAAAGGGAAACAGGCATGTATACAATTCTCATGCTCTGTTCACAGAGGGCAGACCACCTCTAGTGTAACCCTTTTCTCTACTATGGCTTGCAAAAGGAACGAACCAGTCTTCAAGTTCCTATGCCCAGATCTTGCCTGCCCCTGGTTGTGCCTGACCTAGATTGCCAAAGATTATGAAATCACGCTTGATAAATAAATTGTGAAACAACTCGACCGATTTCTATGCTAAACAAAAAAGAGGAAAAGCAAATGAACAAACGTTTCCAAACATTTAAAAGTCAGAACCACTCAAAATAAAAATTGAAACCAGAGGCAAATAAAACCAACCCAAATCTTGGCGAGGCCGAATCTCAAACCCCGTCGCTACAGGCTGGGAACCAGAACAGCCAGCCAGGCTGTGTCTGTCTACCGCATATGGGGGAAGGTTCCAGGGAGTATCTCCAGGCTCATCTGATGGCACGGGTTCAACACCAGTGAATGGGCCTTAAACAAAGGGAGAGCTCCTTTGAAAATGGGCGTTTGTGAGTCACCGGTCAGTGTGGCTGCGCAGTTTGTGGGAGTGGGAGCCGCTGGCAGCCGGGCAAAACAGTACAGCTCCGGCTTTCGGAGCTTCTAAGCTCTGAAAGGCAGCGAGGTTCGAGCCGGCTGGTCACAGTGGCACACTTGGCTGAGTGCGCGGCCAGGTGGCTTGGGCATATTGGCAACAACTGGCAACCTGCCCGATACATATGGCTAAGATTGCTGCGCTCTTCCCACGAAGCCTTCCTAGACTCTTGAGCAACCCGTCGCTTGCGCACAAAATACGTCTGCATGTTAAATAAAATCTTTTTAATAATATCTGCTGATGTAAAATCCTTTCGCTAAAAAGGGAAATAAAAAGATGGAGGCAGGTGGCTGCCAAGCACATAATGAAAGCATCTCGTGAGAGGAGGCGCCTCTGCCGGTCCCTTCCAACTGGCTTTGCCCTCACTTCTGCCCTTCTCTTTCACAAGGGTTGAAAGACCCCTTCCAGCCCTGGGAAGCCAAGGTTCGTGTGGGCTTTCAGTAGGCTGCCAAGGGGACAGGTGACCATAAATTCCTGAAAATATAAAATGAATAGAGAGACAATAAAAGCGAACCCTGTATCGGGGAGCATTATTAAAGCGTGATTGACAGATAACACTGAGAGGTGTCAGTATAGTCTATCATGTAAATACATATCTGGAGACTTGTTAAAACACAGCCTAAGTGCTAACTACTGAGGCACATGTTCCTTCCCAAGTGGCGCTAATGGTCCATAGAATGAGGCAGGCTTTAGGCTGAGGAACCCCAGCCCGACACACTCCTGTAAGGATAACACACACCACATTAAGGAGTCCACAAAGAGCAGTTTCTGCCAGAGTTGGAGTTTTCTCCACTTATCGTATTTGCTGGATGTCTAACAATTCGTTTCTTTTGCTGGGCATATGAAACATAGTAATAGCTTGGGGCTGAGTGACTCAGTGGTAGAGCACTTGCCTAGGTGTGCTATGCAGCTCCTACCTCCAAATCATAGCACCAATGAATGCATTAGCTAATTTGATTGCATGAATTACACCCAGGACCTTGTTTCACCTTTAATAATTTGCAAATATATGTTTATGGTCTGTTAAAATTGCAAGCCATTTATCTAATGAATTGTGCTGAATCTTCTGGAATTACTACAGTCTACTTGTTAGAATAGAATTGATGTTGCATTTAGTATGTTTTTTAAAAAGTGTTTTATTTTTTTAGCACAGCATAGCTCAAGCACTGGAATAACTTTATCTCTCATTCCAGTGGGGACTGCACACACTCACGAATCTAAAACTTGCACAAAGATACAAACATACATATTTGGTAGAAAAGAACCATTGTGTTTCCTCAGTTACTATGAGGTCAGTCTTAGATGAGAACAAGCAAACCTTCTTTTGAAGATAAGAAAAAACGTTAAAAAAAAAAACACTGCTACAGTTGCCCATGCTTTACTCACGCCAATCTCCCCCCAAAGATACTAAGTTCATAGAAAATTATGCAATGCTATCCTAGCAAATGCTTAATTTTAGGTTAAAACCTTCCCATTGATTCCTCTTCATGGGATGTTTGTTTGTTATTTCAGAGACAACAGTTCTCTCCACAGCCCAAAAAGGACTATAAATCTCCACAGCTGAAGTTCGCCTCAAACTCATGATCTTTCAGCTTTAGTCTCCCAAGTGCTGGCAAGAAAGAGCCAACATGGGAACATTTGGAGAAATGGTGCCGACTTAAAGCAGAGGTGTTCGGTAAAGTCCTCTGCTGTGAATCTCGACAATAATCGTCTGTTTCTAGGTAGTAACAACAACGTCACAGAAAAGCTTGAGACTAAGCCTCCCCGGTGCCGAGAACAACAGGGGAAAGGAATGGAGACCTTATAAGAAGGGGCTTCAGAGCCACGTGAAATGACCGATGCAGGTCACATTTTGAATACCCTCACCCTGTCCTCTTGATCAGCAAGTGGTGCCACCTCGGAGCATTATTAGAACACCCTTTCGCCTACTTGGCATCATTCCAGGTACTGCTGTCTCCAAGGACACAGTGTGAAGTCCTGAGAGTAAGTCACAGTGGGCTGTGTGGACGAGCCAAGCCGAGGTGAGGACCCTGGCTGTGAGGTCAGGTCCCCTCTGTGTGTTCCTGGTACCCAAACGGAGACTGAGCAGACTAGGGGTCAGAATGAGATGGGCAGCAATCGGTGGGGAAAGGATTCTCACTATAGAGGCCAAAACTGTTTCAGCACCCAAATGCAGATGAAAGACCAAAGGGCATCGTTTCTCAAAGTGCGGTTTGGGAGGGTAAATAAATAAGAGTTACAGGCCAGAAAGGACTCTGTCTGTGTCCAAATAACTGTAGTTCCTGCTATGCTAAACCAGGGCCTCAGATCCTTGGACACATAATATGTACTGAGCCTGTCTCAGAGGGAGTGGCATGAGCACGTCTTTTAAATGTATGTCAGAACAAATAACAGCAAATGCATCTCTCTCTCTTTCTCTCGCCCTCTCTCTCTCTCTTCTTTCCCCTTTTTCCTTCCCTCTCTTTCTCACTGCTGTTGAGCATTAAAAAAAAGGACAAAAGTGTGAAAAAAATATTTTGGTTAACATTAACTTAAAGGTCAGATTTAAGTAAATGCAAATTGAGCTAAATTTTAATAAAAATGTTTAAAACACTGAAGAGTTAAGTTCAAGACAACTCATTTAATATCTTTTTAGAAAATTTAATTGAAACCTCTTATTTCCACGATTTAAACATAATGTCTAATTGCCTTATTGTTTTATATCTCAGTAAGGAAAATGTGATTTTTTTTCTCAGCATCAAAACTTCCTTCCTCCCCCATACAGGCTCTACCTCAAGGTTTTCTTCTCATTTTAGGCAAGGACCATCTGGGCTTGGGAAAAAGAATCCCAGTTCTCACACAGTAGGCTCTCTCAAATGGATGGTAAACTGCTTAAGATAACATGTAAGGGGAATTTTCCTGGAGTAATTTTTGTGCAGAAGCTTTAGTTGGTCTCCCTGGAAAGCTAAGAGGACCTGCAGAGTTGACTGGGTAGGTCATGTGAATTTGAGGAGTGGAGATGTGGAGGAGGGGTGGGATCACCAGTGCCTTTCTAAATAAAATTTCTCTCTAATGTCAAGTGAGAATCTCATAATCTTGGAAGAAAAATTACGGCGAATAACTGCAGTGTCCTACAGACTCTGAAAGTCAGTAATAAACCTGGGAAAGTCTCTCAATACAGTCTGAAATGTTCACCTCATGTTCCAAAACTCAGAATGGGCAGATCTACATGTAACCTCATTTCATATTACTATTTATATTACCACCAATCTCCTTGTCAAACTTGAAAAAGTATACATTAATTTGTACTTATATATTTAGTTGCATAAAGGGTCAACATCAAAGTTTTTTCCTCCTTCTAGAAGCACAAGGAAAGGCCCTTCTGTGAGGACCATAAATGGTACCTTTCATAAAAATACCTTTGGAACAATAGTACAAGAATATACTTGGGTCCTAGCAGATTTGCCTGGTAACTCGCTTTACTTTTTTCCTTTGGACTCTGAGTATTTCCTGCCCTCAAACTCGTCTCAGCTAATGGTAATAAAGAATTCAGCAGTTCAAAACTCCTGAAGAAAATGTCCTTTAAGTAGGGCAATTTTATTTAACTCAATTTAAAAAATATTACTGCTAAAAATTCCAGTTACAAAGAAAAATTAAACTGTTCTAAAAATAAACAGTATTTGCTTAAGCAAATACACAGATTTGAAGCATATGGGTAAAAGCAAATGTTAGCGTAAACACAGGGCGACATTTTTTTTTCTCTTCAGAAAAAAAAATCTCAGAACAGAAACATAAAAAAAGTTATTTGGATTTAAATTGTGAGCCCATTTCTAATAAGTAATCAGCTCTTACTCGTGAAAAACCATGTGTAGCCTCAGAAATCTGTTTCATTTCTTTGCATGTGAAAGTATACATGAAAAGTATATTTATTTAAAAAATGCCAGAATTGAAATTACTTCTGCCATTGTAACATTTGGATATATAATAAGAGAAAGGTCCCTGGGTGTAATGGAGGTTGAACTGTGTTCTAAGAGTGATTCCCAAAGTTTTCTTGTCTAATAGAACCACATTCTGAAATCTTAAAAAACTTCAACATAGCGATTCTTTGTCCATACTACATTTTGTAAAATAAGACACAGCTTTTTACCGGCTCTGTTAAAATGAGCACACTTGGAGAGGCTGGGCTGAGCTTGGGCTCAAAGCTCTTCTATACTAAAGGAAGCTACCAGAACACATTCCTGGTAACTCTCACCCCAAGTGGGAAATGAAGTCGCATAAACCTGCGTTTCACAGATGTTTCTAGAATGAAAACAAACAGGTTGAAAATACCCAATGAGGAGGCAAGACAAGATACACAGCCTCCCAGCTGCAAGACCCTTACGAATTGCAAAAGAGAAACTTATAAACAGCGCATAGATGCCTCGCTTTTTCACAATTGGAATTGCTTCAATGTTTCACATCATTCCTGTGAGAATGTTCTTTCAAGGTGTTGCTTCCCTTAGCTAGATTTTTCAAAAGACATATAAGAAAGAACACACCAAACTTTTTTATCTTCTTTGTAACAAAACAGAGAGCCTGCTGCAACCATTTCTAGAGGGAAAAAAAAAAAAACTAAACAAATGATCGTTGTAAAACTTCTAGTGGTGGTGTTGGCTATAACTTTCAAAAAAGTATCCCGTTTTAGAGAATATCTTGAATAAAAATGTTGTACTGAGTTCAGAATGCTTTTAAAGCCTAAAGACCAAATGTTCAGTTTTAACAAACCAACAATGTCTGTTCATTTTGCCCAAATCTTTTCAGCTTAAATATTCACAATGTGCCATTATTACCGAATCATTATCTGCCTTTCGCTCTGACAACACCATCATACGGGCTATGAAAGGCTCCTTTCTTCTCATGATTAGTCCCTAAAACATTTCCTCATCTTACAGTGCTTTTCAACTTCCCAGAATGCATTGCTCAATTACAGTGCTGAAATTAACTGTATGCCACTCTTATTTATTGAGAAAAGAATAATCAAGGACTCCGAGCCATGTCATCGGTTGCCCACAGTTTTATATCAAATTTCAAGTGATAAAAAAATTAACCCTTTCAGGCTGCTAATTTTTAACACATTGTTTCCGTGAACCTTAATTTAGGGATAAATAAGTTCGAAGTGTCCATGAGAAATTATCCTTAAGATACAAAATGTTTAGAAGTTTTTTTTTCCTTTAAGTAGAGTTTCAATTGGAGCCCTTCACTCATTCACTTAGCAACAGTGAGGTTTCGTCTCCTTGAGCCTACAGTCTGTGGCTGAAGTAAATTTCCTTCCTGAAAGCAGGTGGAAAGCAAGTGAAAGGCTGGCAGTAATGTGCAGTAAGACTCCAACTGCTGAGTGACTTTGTTTATACCACTAGATAGCACCTTTCCCTCGGTAATAATAGTAATTTTATTAAGTAGTTTTATTAAGTAGAAAATGTCATTTTTCACTCATGCTTTGCAAACTGTTATTCTAACAGGTAGTACTTTGACCTCAGCATTACAAATGGAGTCTGCCAACCCTCAAATATTAAATGTACTCATATTACGTTTTACAGAAGGCATGTTCGAAGTCCTCAGTAAGTTTTTAACAGATGACATATCGAATGCTACAACTGACACTTAAGGATATGAATTGAATGAACAAAAGCAAGAAGCAACAATTAAAGTTCTGACTATACTCAGCCTGCAAGCGCTTGTGTGAGAAAAGATGGGAATATTTAACGGATGAATTTTTATTTGTCTTATACTTTCAGCCAATGGAAGGATGTAAATGAAAACACTTTTAAACCTCACAGATACTTCCTAGCCATGCATACATCAAGCATTCATAACCTGTGATTATTGTTCAGTATTTTCTGAAATAAGAAATTGGAGGGTGGGGGGGTTATTATGGGTTTCAGCAAACCACAGTCTATTTAGGCAAAGCCAAGTATTAAAGAAAGCCCCAACTTGCCAAACCAAGATAAATACATGGCATTATTATGATTACATAAAAGCCACTGTTCTCAGCGTTACAATTTCTCTTATAATTGGCACTATTATAATTAAATGGATTCATATGTTTACAATACTTCTTTGAATTGTGAAGTGATTTAGCAATGATAGTGTCTCTAATTTCTTTTAACTGTACTGACAAACTTCACTTAATCAATGGTCTAAATACCACATTTCCACAATAAATTAGGTAAACACCCAGTAAGGCCTGAATTGCTATTGAGTTTAAGTATGTTATAATAAGGTGGCAAGCAACTTCTCCAAAGCCTGTTGCAGGACTAGGCCACAAACCCACAAATTGGAGAGGACGGCTTAATGCCTGCTAGTGGCATTTAAGATGCTCTGTGATGGACAGGGAGGCAATGGATTGGGGGAGGGGAGAAATGCATGCACATGCACAAAGACCTACACACACACACACACACACACACACACACACACACACACACGCACGCCACATGTTGTTGGTGGCAAAAACGAGTGGAACGCCCCACAGCTTTCTCTACTGCACCAAAGGGAAGTTATTACGTTTGTCCTACTATTAAAGCTAATGTGACAAATGGGACAAGGAATGTTATTATAAAATTATAATCATTTAATACAGTCAGATTTTTAGTCTTTCCCCTTTGCAGTCAAGGAATGTGGGTTTTAGGGAGAAGGCTTAAGTGGGTAGAAGTGTTTGCTATGCAAGAATTAAGGCCTGAGTTTCAGTCTCCAGAACCCATGTCAAAGAGCCAGCCCCACAGTGCCAATGCCAACAGTCTTAGTGCTCCTGCAATGAGAAGAGAAAGTGAGACAGAAACAACAGGAGCCCCACAAGCTCACAGGCCAACTAACTTGGCAAACTCAACCGAAAAGCAGTCAAGAGACCCTGTTTAAAACGAAGTACAGGGCCAGGACCAATGCTCCAGGTGCCCTCTGACCTTCAAGCAGACATGCATACGCTAAAAGACCACCCCCAAATGCAACTTCATGTCTTGTCCTATTTTTAAAATTAATGTAAAATGCCAGGTATTTTTTGAGTCAGTCATAAGTTTAATATTTAGGTTATTAATATATGTCAAATCTATATAACTAGCGAATGCTTCAAGAGAGTTTTGGGACTGAAATTAGTAACCAGAGAAGAAATGGCTTTTAGATTGATCTGCTTTTATTTTGTGTGTATGAATGTTTTGCCCGTATATGTTTGTGTACCAGCTGTGCACATAGTATATAAACACTGATAAAATATAAGTTATTGATTTGGTATCATTTAGTTTCATTTAAACTAAAGCACGCGTTAATACTGATTTTAAAATAGAAAGTCCTGTACTAATAGTCATAATTACAACATGAGTATCTGTTGCCACATAAGTTAAAAAGCAACACTTTAGAAATTCCATATGTGCCACAGAGTGAATTTCCCAAACAACAGAACATCCACATCATATGCTACAGCTACTGAGATGACCATGGAGTAGCCATTACTTTCCGAAAAAAATCACAGTGTGTTCACATGTATGTAGATGTGTGTATGTATGTATACAAGTCAGCACACATGCAATGCACAGTTGGAATACTAAACCCATAAATAGTAAAATTTTGATAACTTTATTCCAAGATAATTTTACTGAATTTTTTTCTTGCTAATTCTATTTTCTTCTTTCAATGGGATGCACTCTGGAAATTGGACCTAATGAGGGAGAACTTTTCCCACTTTAAACATAGGCAAGGTTTTATCATTAATTTAAAAATAGAACGTGACACAGACTTTTATTATAGGCAAAAAGCATCCCTACGAAATTCAATACCAATAGCAATATGTTTTAGAAACAGTAATACTTTTGTGTCTGTGACACTGTTAATTACTACGTAACATAGTCTGTGATCGTCCCAAGTGTTTTGAGGAAGTTCAGAGGCACGGCAGACACACACTGTTAATAAAATACTGCTATAAAATTATTTTTAAAGGTACTCTTTATCATGATATTCTTGTAAAGTCAAGAAAAAAAATCTACAAATTATAGGCCATCAATATGTATACAGAGTCTGAAAGATTATGTGGCCTTGCTCAGAGGATGTTTAATTGACATCACCTTCCCAGATGAAAAGAAAGGCGGGTTTGGCTTGGGGTGTGACCTTTCCACAATGGTTTCCTAAGTAACCTACTTGTAATGGAGTTGATGAGAATAAAGTCAGCATTACTTAGAAGAAATGTAAAATAACCAAGGTATAGTAAGGATGTAGAATAAGCTCAGAACTGGCCTTTTCCTGTTTTGACTTTTGATGTTCTCA
Organism: Rattus rattus; assembly: GCF_011064425.1. Lineage (NCBI taxonomy): Eukaryota > Metazoa > Chordata > Mammalia > Rodentia > Muridae > Rattus > Rattus rattus. Next base: position 56,592,470 of record NC_046154.1, read on the forward strand.
ATAACAGATGGGAGTCGGAAGCTGCCTGACTTGGGTTCAGAGTTTTCAATGGAGATACCCAGTGTCCAGGCAGAAGGAAAACAAAATCCCTTTAAATCCATTAAAATACAACTCCATGTAAAACCTTAAACATGACTTATGATAGCAGTTCTACTGCAAACACTTACAGTGCATGCTACATGCAAAACCACAAGAGATCACGTGGCTGGGGGAAAGTAGCCCAGACTCGCATTTGACCTTCACCATTTCTGAAGTGGTGGGCCTGCTATAAAATCACTGAAGTTCTTTGATCCCCCTCAATTATTCCTCTGGATGAAACATAACAAATATGTCTGAAGCAAAGCCCAGCCATTTACGCTTCAGAGCAACGAAATAATACTCAGCACGTGTTCTGAAATAAAGAAATGATACCCAGAACTGTCCTGAGCACCAGAGGTGCTTACCTCTCACATGCTGATGGTTAGGGCAAACCCGCAGAAGCTATCAGAACTGTTTAAGAGGCAACAGGGCTTCTGCTGGGTGCTTTATTTGCATTAGGAACCAGAGAGACTACTTTCTTAATGTGGAAACTACCATTAAAATTCACTTTCAGCAAACCTGTGTCTGTTATTATCAATGTTTCAAGCACAATGGACATGAACATAAACCAAGTACAAAATGTCTATTTTGTTGGGGGTGAGGGGATGCCTTTCCAGTATGGTTGGACATTCTAAGAACAAAACCCTCCGCCTCCAACTCTCAAGGAGTTACCATTTCAGCCTGTGTGTAAATCACAATGGGTCCATCCATCAACACGATAAGATACCCTCTACTACCTTCCCGTTGCTGACCAGTAGAAAAGCATGACCCAACAATGTATTAACGGTATTTACATTAGAGTTATTTGTAAAGTGGAGAACACAATGTGTTCATTGTTGGCCTCCTGGGTCTTCTACACTGTGCTTTTCCTATCCCTGTGTACTCCCAGGTCCTCTATGGGATGAAATGCTTGTATAGCCTTGGTGTTCACTAGAATAAAACATAACCTTCAACCCCAGCCACCATATTAATAAGACTTTAATGGATATCAAAGCAACTTTTATATAGTTGGAGGGGTAAAAGGCAAGCAGAAAGTTTTCACTTGGACCAATGTTAAACTTTTAGGGCCTCTACCTATCGCTCTGTGGAAAGATAATGGCATGTCCCATTTTCCCAGGAAAGGAAATATATTCACAAAGATAAGTCACCAAGTGTCATTTCAGTGGGTTCTCAGATATCTTGATGTTCGTACACGAGCGTGAACAACAAACATTTTCCTAAGAATATCCCAGCATGTCACCACATCGTACAGCTGCAACGTACTCAGAAAGAGAGCGGCGATATATGTGCTTTTCAAGCATCCCGAAGTGGGGGTAGAGCAAATACTGAATGTGTCTGCACGTTTAGGTCTCTGTGGCCTTCCATTTTAATTAGCTAAAACAATGTGGTAAATACACTTGGCATGGGAGAGCGAAGTCACGAACTGAGCACGGATCCCCAGGAGACTGCCGTGGCAGGCGCTGAGCATGAGGGAAATCCACATTTACTTGGTTTCCGTGTACCAGAGACTTTGTGAGAACACCTCAGAAATGGCTTCAGTTCTTCTCCGTAACAATGTTTATCAACATTCCATGGACAGCGTGGCAGGACCCGGGGTTACTGAATGTTACGCCTGAAGTTCCAAAGTTCTTGAGTGAACTCAGGAACTTGAGTTCAAGAGCTCAAACTAAATACAATGTCCAGTCCCAGGCCTCCATTCCGTCACGTTAAAAGGATGCTAAGTCACAGAGGTGATGAGGATTCTCCGTACGCAGTAAGACTCTGAAGACGCTCTCCCTGGCAGAAATGCAGGCTACTCAGGGTTGTGGGGCCAGTGTTTCAGAGCTTCCTTTGACCTGTGCCTGCCAAAGTTCCATTTCCCAATCTTAAGCTTTTCCCAATAGGTCCAGTGGGGCCGTCCCTCCTGACTTCAGCTCTGTTGTAGATTATTAACCAATACTGGTACTTCTGAAACACAGCTAAAGGAACACTAGGTCAAAAAAAATATAGATAGCTTCTCCTGAGCGTAAGGTTTATGGTCACTTACAGTGTTTCTTGAGGGCATAATCATGCATATTAATTGGAGTCATGGAGTACATACAACTGTTCTAGAGTATGACCAGTCCCTTCTAGAGAAAGCGCATACAAAACAAAATAGCAAACACAACTGCCACACTGCCGGCAAAGGCAACGTATGGATGACTCCCACCTAAGGACCATGTCATGCTGTCACCAAAGCAAAGACATAATGCACAAATGGCTCTGACCGGAGTGATCATGTCCTGCTCAGCTCAGTTGATTGACTTATAAAACAAAATGCCTAAATTCAGATGAAACAAAGAAGCTGTCCTTTTGAAAACTCAGCCCACTGCTGCCCATGGCCCTGTGCACAGTTCTAGAAAATAGAGAGTAGATCCAGTCTTTGAAATTGATAGACAGTATCCTTCACAGACATTCTTTTAGGGTCTGGGAGGTCCACAGAGCAGAGTTGGAGTCCCAAAGTAATACAAAGGTATGAGATCTATGCTGGGCCACTTCTCAGGAAAACATGATACTGGTTGGTGGTGTAAACTCACAGCCCTTGATGGGTGTACACCACTTGTCACTAAAAACTACATGGTGTCACTCAGACCCCACCCCCAACTCTCTAACGGAGATGGTGAAGTGAACTTGACAGTCACTATGGCTGGAAGTAACTGTGCCAGGATGTCACTGTCAGCACCCTGAGAACATTCAGTATTTCTCCTCGCACTTGGTAACATACGCAGTTGGGAAGCCATCTATCTCCTCCTTAGGAAATGAACAGACGAGTATGTCGAGGGGTTATTAACTCAGAGCAATAGACACAGTGCGGAACACCGTGCCTGAGCTTTGCTCCTTATGGCTTTGTCTTTGGTTTACCTATTGGGTCAGAACGACCTATGAATACGGTGCCAGGTCATGGAGCAAGGACAGAACAAGTTCTGAAATGCTTCTGTCACATTGTAGAAGTCAATAAAAAATCTCTTTTATGTCTATCTGCATACCAGAGGCATTTAGAAGATAATTCATTTAGAGGTCAAAAGCTCACCTACAGTAAGTATGAGGTTGGTATTTCACATTCCTGAGGAAGTTAAACTTGTAATGGTAAGGCTTAAAAGTCTTTTCTATTTAGCATTTACCATGGAAAAATATCATGTACAATTATGTAGCGAAAAACCTCATTCTTATCAATGGCATAGCCTTCTGTTCTTTGACCTGGCCTTTTAATAATATATTTTTGACTAAACATCCCTAATGCTTAATAATAAAGTTAGGTGTTTTGCCTTCAATAATGAGTGAATTTAATATTTTTTTTGTTCATTTTTGAAACAGGAAAACTAGGAGGATGCTTATAAAAAGGTTACAGCCTTACATAATCAGCAGTTGAACCAACAAGACCCCATTCGAATTTTTCAGTTGAATTTTACACATGACAAGTATTCATGTAAGCCTGCACAAAGGGGTTTTACACCTCAAATAAAAGTGTCATCACGTTGAGAAGTTTGACAGTGCTGAAAAAAATCTATAAAATGCATTTTGTGTGCATAGCTGTGCATGTTTGTGTGGGGGATATGTGTGAGCATGTGCAGAAGTCGGAGGACAAGCACAGGTGTCACTTTTTGGGTGTCAACCATTCCACTTTAATTAAGCCAGGGCCTCTCGGTGGCCCAAAACTCACCACATAGGCTAAACTGTCTAGCCAGCAAACCCTGGGGATCCAGTTACTTCTGCACTGGGATCGCAGACTTACATTACCCGGTCTGGTGGGTTACATGGCTCTGAAAATCCAATTCACACTCTCAGGACAGTCGCTTTACCAATGTGCCCTCTCCCTAGTCCTCAGTCAAATGTACTTTTAAAATATCTGCATTAAAATACATTTTTTCTTTTCATTTCTTTTTTTTCAGAGCTGAGGACCAAACCCAGCACGTTCTACCACTGAGCTAAATCCCCAACCAAAATACATTTTAACTTCCTGAGAAGTTCCTGACAAAGCAAACATATCTTGCACACTGTCATTCATTAGCTGAAGACTCGAGACATGCCCAGGTCTATCAGGTGGTATGTAGAGAGAAAAGTGTGTCACCTGACATTTGTCAGGCTTTGCAAATGGTATAATAATATTATTACGACAATTCACTTAAACTCTGATCTAGAGCCTATTTAAAAACATGGCCATGATTTTAACAAGCATAGTATATAATTTCTCTGCCCCTTAGTATCTGAGCTACCATGGCATTTAACAAAATAAGCACTTAAAAAGCCTATTCTTTCCACTAAACTATCAAACGTAACATAACAGCAGACAGGGAAGTCCTGAGAAAGCAAGGTTCAGCTACAGAATCGATGAGCTGGAAGTACAGGATTTGAGGACACAAGAACTGTCCCACAGCCAGATGGGCAGCTAGGAGCTAAATACTCTAGAAAAAAGATCTCTTAGATAGCCAGAGCCTGCAGTTTCTCCACTACAACCTGGAACTCTACCGGTGACAATGGCAAGGGGGTATCCTTAACTCACAGTGAGCAACTATGGAACTCAAGGACTCCATGAGACTTCCTGCAGGCTGAGCTGCATCCCATTTCAAAATTCCATTAGCATCAAACCTCACTGTCGTCGATCTCTGTCATCTTAGAGAGCCTACACAAGACATCGGCGAACCACCCGCTTTCCAGGATATTGCATTTTTTATCTGCAAGAGCTGAGAAGGGAACTCCATTTAGCTCTGTGGTCGAATCTAAACTGAAGAGGCAATTTCTAGCAAAGAACAATGTGATAAGCTCTTAGGAGAACCCGAGGGAGTTCCTCATGATCAAGAGGGTGACATGCCCCAGCCCCAGCTTTCATCATGACCTTACTCTACACGCAGGTGAAGAAAGAGCAGCCTGGGAACGACGGGCGCCCTCCGTCTAGGTTTGGATCGATTGGGAAGACCTTCCAAACTCCCATGCTCCTGAGAGACTTGGTTTTGTCTGCTTTTGTTGGTATAAAGGGTGTTTTAGGATGGTTCTCTGCTTATATCTCTTCAAGCTTTTGTACATCAGTACAATTGTATGTTGAGGATGTTAAACTGTGTTAAGTGAATAGTTTTCGCTGCCAGAGCCATGAATGATACAACTGAGGTCCTTTGCATACCTGAGACATGGGTAATATTTATACGGATTGATCAGGGACAAACAGACATGCAAGTGTGCACACGCACACACACACACACAGAGAGAGAGAGAGAGAGAGAGAGAGAGGGAGAGACAGACAGAGACAGAGAGAACAAGAGAAGCATGAAACACAGAGACACACAGAGACAGAGACAGAAACAGACAGACAAACAGACCACCATTTGTATCTAGCAAGAAAGGTAAAATCACCTGGGAGGAGTTTAGTAAAGTGCCCTTAACCATCTAGGCCATTGTATTACACGGTTGTGGTAAATGCTTGAGGGAAATGGATTTTACTTTACAAACTCTCCTTTCCAGTTAACTGTAGTCAAGCAATAACAGATATTCAGATGCAGTACGTGCTATCGGGGGCACATTATCCAAGGAAAATAGTAAAATACGATCACGAGAGCTGAAGTTCTCCTAACACAAGTTCAGCTAGAGTAGAAAACCACATTCCATTTGCCAGCGCAGATTTAAATGACATATCACCAACTGGAGATGAAAACAGAAAAGGAAAAAAAAACCCACACAGGCCCCATCATGAAGTGGGTGACATATACTAGCTCATCCTTGGAGACGGGGAATTGCAGTCTGTCCCGCATGAACACATATCTTCACATCCCTCGTCTCCTGTTGACACTGCAACATTCACACATCATCTATATCAGGCACCAGAGCCTCCAACTCAAATGGTATCCAAGTGTGGAGCATCAAACCCGATTCAGTAGTGGACTCAAATATCAACTGCCCGCAGACATGTGTAAGGGTTGGAACAGAGCGTGGGGAACAGCTGGAGTAGCCATAGCTCTTCGCAGGCTGCAAACCACACCTGCGTGAGTTTCGAGTTCAAGCTTTCGTCTTCGTTACTCTTTGGATCACACTTTGGTTTGTTTGTTCGTTTTGCTTTGTTTTGTTTTGTCTTCCTCTTCTTCTGGTGCACTTACAGCCATTGATCCAACTGCCTAATACCAGCCAACCATGGCCCAATCAGGGGAAACCCTGGTGCAGCAGAGGGGAAGTAAGGGAAGCTTCCTCAGATCTCTCTGCCAGACCACTAATGGTGAGCAGGCCGCAGTGTGAAGAAGCAGGGAAAACCAGCTCACTCAAGTAAAAAGCTAATGCGGCTGCCAAATTGAAAATAAGTATGGTCTACTTTCGATTATCCACAAGTGGCTTAACCACAGGGCCTCCATCTTCCTACACTCAACCTCAGTCTGGGCTGAAACCCAGACACCAGGCAGAGCAGGGGTCTGCAAGCCTGAACGTAGTGTCTGTGTCTGAAGGTGTGGTCTCCGAGGTGCAGAACCGTGGAGGTCTCTTTACAGAGCAACCCATGAACTTCTCCTTTACCGGGGCTGATAGTAAAAGCTTTGTTTGCATCCTTTTCCGGTGCTACGGAAAACGTCTTTAAAATTCATAAGCAGGCGCCAAGTACAGGGGCAAAATGGTGTCATGAGAAATGTCGTTCACTCATTCAGTTATTCAAAGCTTTGTGGAGTCTTTCCTGGGTTATCTGCGGGGTACCATTGTAGACACTGTGCCTACCTTAGCAGACTCACAGTCCATGCTGGATGATAAACACTTGGAATTCAAGAGCCATGACTTCTGAGACCCAGACTCTCCTGTGGATGAGCACTACAGTGTGGTTTCCTCTTCAGCTCTAAGGAGCAGTAAACCTGTGTGGCTCTCAAAGACGACACAGGAGAACTTTTTCAATGGGGTATGAGGCAAAACTTTGGCAGCGAGTGGGATCCATCCTTGATAGTCTGCCCCGTCGCCTGCTCACCCAGCTCCATTTTAAGAGCAGATCTTGGTGTCGGTCATCACGGTCCTTTCTGATATCCTAAGACAAATAACATCTTCCTGCTATAGCTATGAACTTAACCATCCAATGCACTCATCATAAACAGATAGGACTGAAGGCCCAAACCTTCGGGAACACTGGTACCATTTTTTTTGCATGACCCCTCCCACTAAATCTCTCCTGGGCATGTATGTAGGAGAAAATAACTAAGGGGGTGACTGTTGATGTCCCTGACCACCTCTAGATCTCTATCAACTACCTTCAAAATAAGGTGCTTCAAACTCTCAGAAAATCAGGTTTCCTTACAAAATATAATGGAAGACACAAAAGCTAAGAAAACTAAGTAATCATGAATTCCATTTTTTTCTAAAAACATCGTTATTATTTAATATCACCACTAAATAAACAGTAATTTGGCAAATTATTTCTGAACTGGGACCAACTGCTGCTTCAAAAAAAGAAAAGAAAGAAAGAATGAATGAATAAAAACTGCTGAATGCAAATTTCCATGTTAAGCTCCAGTCCACCTCAGTGCTGAAGCGATGCGAGTGTCTTTCTTATCTTGCCATTAAGTTAAGCACTGGGCTGCAGTAGGGTTCAGGGGTAGAGCCCTTGCCTGACATTTGCAAGGCCCTCAGTCTGATTTCTATCACTGCAACGAAAGGGGAGGGAGGGAGTGGGTTTTCTTTAGAAAGCTCCTGAAAAGCCTTAACTCTAGGTATACCCAACCTCTTAACAATGTTGCAGTTCACTCAACCAGGGAAGCAGGGAGGTTATACTGATACCCATAAGCCACAAGTGTGCAAACTTCCTTCCTAATACATCATGCTCCTGCAGTCTATTTCCTGACTTGAAATTTATTGCTATAAATACAGAGAATGAAGAATGTGGACTGATGCCAGCTCAGCCATCACTCTGGCTCCAATCCTTGGCTAAATTTATGCATTTCTCTGGTTTGTTTAAATGCCAAAGACTTAGGCACACTAGAAAGATATTACTCTTTTCTCTTTGGTGAAGAAGCCCCACCGGCCCACTGCATGCAGATGGAAATAAAGAGAGCCAAGGGCAGAACGATAAAAACAACGTGCACTGGGCTGATGAGAACAGCAGGTTTCAGATGCCCAGGCAGAAAGACACAGACAGGACTCATCGTTCAAGACCTCGTACCTTTCCAAAGAGGAAGCCATTTTGCTAACCTTCGTTCAATGGATTTATCTCCCCTTTATTGTTTGTTTCTTTGTTTTTTGTTTTTGACTTAGATTTTGCAGTTCTGGGTGATCAAGCCAGGGTAGTACATGCCCAGCCGCAAATCAGTTCAACAGAGGGGCTAATGATGTAGTTTAGTAGCAGAGGGTTTGCCTAGCATGCAGAATGGCCTGGCTTTCATTCTGGACACAAAGAAGTTTTTTCATTTTTGCTTTTTTTTTAAAATTTTTTTTGTTTTAATGTTAATGAAATGACGTGTGATCTGGTACAAGAAATATAGAGACAAATGGGCCATCCTATGATAAACTCAATACAAAATGATCTCCAAGGTCTAGGACCAAGAGAAGAGCAACGACCTAGCATATGCCTAAGAATCTCCCATCTTCTTACATTGTCAGTTAGGGATGGTTCTGTGAGCCCTCAGGACCAATACTCAAGTTGGAGTCATTGAACACAAGGAACTTTTCTCCACATCCCTCAAGGCTGTAACACAGCACGTCTGAGTAGTTTCCTTGTTTGCACGCGACTATTGGGTAGTGTGAAAATTTTCTTTATAACTCACTCACTCACTCACCTTTCTTTACCATTTTACTTTCTATTTAAGTGGAGAACACTCTGCACTAAGGCACTCAAGACCACTACAGTCTCCCCTGCAATTCCGACATTCTTGTTTTTAAATCAACTCACATTGCTTGACTAACATCAGTTTCTGTCCTATAACGCACTGGTCTAGTTAACGTACACTGACTTTGGAAGTGGATATATTTTCATAGTCATAAATGTCTAACAGTATCCTAACAAAACAAAATACAAAACAAAACAAAAAACCCCCAAACAGCAACAACAACAGACAAACAAACGAAACCAGCCCAGGAGGCTGTGCATCAGGACGTTAATTGTTTTTGTATGGTGGAGTACAGATGCCTTAAATCCCTTTTATTTTGAATACCTGAATATCTACAATAATCTCAGGTGTCACTTTAAAGATTTCTTTTTATAGTATTAATCATGTGGATGCTTGTATGTTGTCGTGTGTGTTTTGCACATGTGCACAAGTGTCCTCGGAGACCAGGAGAGGGGGTCAGTGTGCCTGGAGCTGGAGTTTCAGACACTAGCGAACCACTCAGTGCAGTGTTGGAACTGATACTGTGGGTCCCCTACCAGTGCAGCAAGCACTCTTAACCGTGGAGTCTACCTTCTGATTCCCTCCACACTTCACTCTAAGCTTAAAACTTTTAAATAAAATTAAATAAAAAACTATTCAAAGTTTACCCAAATGCTCCAATACATACCTTGAAGGCTGTAAATCACTATCTTTGTGGAAATTACATGGAAAATGAATTTGAAGTCATACAAAAAAAAATAAAGGACATAACTAGTTGGGGAAAAGTAACTGTGTGGCCCCAGATTGTTATTGGTGGCTCCCAAAATATGTGTTCACAAATAACACTATTACTCAATGAATAGGTTTATATTTCTAAAGTGAAACATGTAAATCCAGTAGAAAATGGAACGTTTTTACGTATTTATTTTTCTCTGGAAAATTAACATTCACTCAATATAATGGAAAGAAATGAATACATTTCTGATATATTTTTTAATATGTAGGTTTTAGTGTGAATTTCCTTAATTTGGAGAGACTTTTGGGTCCATTTCCCAGGCTTTTCCAGTGTTGGGGGATTCCACCTCCTACTAGGAAGCACTGGAGTGAGTTCCCTTTAATTCGGGCCTCTCATTAAAGGGACCATTGCTATGGTGATCTTCACAGAGTTTCTCCTAAATGTGCCAGAAACCAAGTATGTCTAACTGCCTGCCACCCGATCACCAAGAAACCATCCACCCATGTCTGAGGCCCTTTAAGGTCTTACATTATAGACCTCTGGCATTCTTATTACAAATTTTAAAGCATATTCAATAGTAAAGCTTAAAGTGTATTTTATGAAAATCAACCAAAGAAAAGAATGCCACGGCAGCCTTGTTAGTAGGAGAATAGAAAGCTGCTCTCTACGCGAAGGCCCTGTGCTGTGTGCCCTGCGGCAGCCGCCCCTGTGTGTAAAACACCCTGTGTGGTGTGCCCGGTGGCAGGCCTCTGAGACTCTAACGCCCTGGTGTGAATCTGCTCCTTCCCTTCCTACTTGGCAGGAAGTTAGCTTGTCTAAGGTCAGTTTCCACAGCTTCAGTTCATAAATGCTTGATTCCAAAGACTGCTGTCCTTTTAGTTAAAAAAGGTAAGAGTTCAGGCCTTTGCAAACCTAAATTACAAACATAGAGACAAAAGGTATATTGCACAATACTTTTCTTTATATTTTTTAAGATCTCCATAGTTCTCCCTCCCCTGCTGAATGCACCGTAGTCAGGATTCAGACACTACATTCCAAAGCTAGTGATCAGAAACAATGTGGCAAAGAGAGTGACAGTCTACACAGACTTGTTGCAGAGACACTTCTGGGACAAGGAAAGGAGTCGGGTTGTGATGTGGTGAGCAGCCAAGAACGACCAGTTAAACTGGAGGGGTTGGAGGAGTCAAGCAGCCTTACTTAGTTAAAATGCTAAAGCAAATTCTTACATGATTCTGCAAAAAGAGTTGGTGTTCTGGAGTGTTCTCTCTGGGAGGTGGGGTTCAAACAATGTAGATAGTGCACGTAAAGCCACACACAGTTACCCAAGTGAAAACCACACATTTTATCCAAGAGAACCTAACAGGAAATTTTGTTCTAATCCTTAAAAAAAATTTTCTGAATAAGAAGTGTCTTGTTCCTATGCCAAAGGGGACACAGAAGGTTTTTCATGCACGAATGGCTTCACTGGTAATCAGAAGTCCCACTTCACCAGAGAGAGCCCTAGGAATCCCATCTGGGTACTTGTGAACGGTGCTTTTGTGGTTAGAGAGAGTGGCCACAACCACATAGCCCTAAGACTCCTCCCACCCCTGAACTATCAACTGAACCCCAAATGCTGATGAGTACATATCTGTTTACAATGAAAATCACCAGCCTAGGGGGTTGGGGAAGACTTACCTATAAATGAGATTAGAAAGTTTTTCGTAGATAAAACCATTAAACTAGGGTTGGAGGTATCTCTCAGTTGATAAAAGTGCCTCCCTAGAGCACGTGAAGGGGGTCAACGCCCAGCTTTGCATAAAGATAAATGTTCTAGTAAACACGTGGATCAGAATTTCAAGGTCATTCTTTGTTATGTACCCAGTTCAAGGCCAGTCTGGGATACATGAGGTCCTTTCTTAAAAAGAACAAGACAAAGAAGGAGGAGGAAGAAAAGGAGGAGGAAGAACAGGAGGAGGAAGAAACAAGAGGAAGAAGGGGAGGAAGAGGAGAAGGATATAGCTAAAACAGAAACAAAAATTATTATTTACATATATTCTTGTGCACAACCTTAAGTTGTCTTGTGCCATTGTTTCTAAGTTCAAATTCATGTGAATAGCATACATACTTATTAGTTGCTATTTATTACATAGGAATAATTTCCCATTCTCTGATTAAGTTTGATAAAAATAAAAGCAAAGAAGAATATAATTTCTTCCCCCATAGCAATACATTAACATTTATTTCAAAAAAGTTTTAGTTATATACAATTTATACATGCTTATCCAATTTTCTAACCCACTCCAGCTGTGAACTTTAGAACTAACTCAGCAGACCACTCCCTCCCAAGAGACAGAAATCCCAGCGGCTGCACAATGCAGACCACTGGTGGTCTTTTTGATTGTTATAATGATCTTCTTCACACTGAGTTGACCTGTGTCTATTCTCTAACTCACATTAATCCTTGATGCACGGCTAAAGATGCATTTTAATAACACCCAGAACAGCAAGGGTATTAATCCAAAACCACATTATACAAATTACAGAGCAGTGCATTCGTGTGTGTGTGTGTGTGTGTGTGTGTGTGTGTGTGTGTGTGTGTGTTGCATTGGGATGGGTTTAGAGAGCAAACATGAACAGAAAATAATAGTTCCAAAAGACAGAAGTAAAGTGGACAGTTGTAAGGCTTCATTTCCCTGACTTAATAGCCAATGAAGCTATTTGTTACCTGCGACAACTTTTGTTACCTTTTCTTTTGAACCAGTCTGGCTCTCAGTCTTGAACTCATGGTGTTAACAGGTTCTCCTACCTCAGCTGACTAAGCAGTGGGGACTAGAGCTACAGTGTTGCCGTGAGTAGCCTACAACTTGCATCTCAGAAACACTCTTAGGTAACACGCTACTGTTGGAGGACCTCCACTGCATCAGAGGATGCCCACAAAGGAGACAACATGCATCTATGAGGCCCCCTGGCAGAAATTATGTTTGTGAAAGAGAATCTGCAGACTGACCTCCAGACATGAAAGCTAAGATGTCGACCATAGGCTTCAGATCAAAACCTGTGAAAATTCTTCTGTTTTCCTGTCAAGGTTTTACAGTTAAACTAGCCTGGTAAGGGACCTGTGAGAAAAAAGTTGTCTTTGGGGCTTTTTCTTCATAACTAGGTTGTTGCCAACTGTAGGGGGACTCAGAAAGAAATTCTGCATCCAGTGTGAACATACTCAGTGTGCTGGCTGCTTCTGTGTGAATATGAAATATTAGAAAACACTTGCATTCATTTTTAAAGCATTATACAAATGAGTTTTGTGTTTTAAAAGTTATAAAATAAAAAAGATAAGACCTCATTTTTGAGGCAGTTGTTGAATATCATAAAACTGGACCTTCTAGAAGACCGTGATTGTACAGTGGCTGAGGCTCATGGAAAACACCAGCCCATGAGGCTCTTAGTTCTGCCTTTATTCATGTTTGTGTGTTTGTGTGTGTGTTATGTGTGTATTTATGTGTGTCTGCATGTGGGGGGGGCACGTATGTGTGCAGGTACATGTGTTGTGCATGTGTGTGGAAGCCAGAGGTTGAAGTTGAGAGCTCCCTTGATTGCATTCTTCGCTAGGGTAGGTAGGGTCTCTCAATTGAACCCATACAGAAGATCTAAGCTAATCAGCTTGCTGCAGGATCCCCGGCCTTTGCCTTCTGAATTCTCGGATTACAGAAGGATGCTTTATGCCCACACAACACTTATATGGGTTCTAGATATCTAAGCTCACAGTTGTGTATCGAGCACTCTGCCCACTGAGCCATTCTTCAGCTCAGATGTGAGCCAACTCTGCCTGATTTCATAACTTTCTGTATTCCTGCTTTTAGTTAGAAAAGGCAACGTTGGATCTGGTAACAAACCCATGTCCAGGAGCTCCAAATATTCTTGACTCTAAAATCTTCAACACTTCAATATTATGGTTAATATATTCATGAGGAAGTCTCCGTCTAAGCTTACACGAACACGAAGGCAGTAATGCTTCATGGTAAAATACACCTCTAAGAGAAATCTGTTCAAAGGGCTTCAGAAAAACGGAAACACTCTGTATACCAGCTCCCTAAACTATGGGTGGCAACTCCACATGGGGTTACATCAGTGAATGTGCCGGTCACAAAAATTTGGCAACAAGCAAAAAAAAAAAAAAATCCACAATAACCGAAAATTAACTCAAATAAAATGTGTAATAAACCTGAGACAGTTCTAGCAGTGCCCACTGTGTGTGGCATCGAAGGATCAGACTGCATGACCACTCTGCACTGCAGCTACGGTGACACCACACGACATCGGGGAACAGTAAAACCCTGCAGCTCAGGTTAAAGAGCACCGTGCGTTGTGCACCCCAGCATTTTTACTGTGCACACAAACTTTCCACTTCTACAGAAACGCAGTGGAAAACAAATTTGGATTTCATAAATCATTTAGTGAGTTTGACTTGGGATTAGGGCAGAATTACCAACGGTTTCTAAAACTGCCCTCAACACGCTTCTGCCTTTCCACTGGTGTGCTGATGCAAAGCGGAATTCTTAGCCCCGATGATCATAAAACCAAAACCTCAATCAACTTGAAAATACTGAAGATTCTCTGCATCGACATTCCACTCAGCAAACTTAGCTGTGTAAAGGCACAGGAGCAATCCCATCTCACTAGTATACAAACTTTACTTTCTATCTTTAATAGATGTGCAAATATACATATACATGTGTGTGTGAATGGATTGTTGAAATTATGATTAATTGTAAGTGAACATTTATTTAGTATATAGCTTTTTATATACCAATACAGCCCAATGATGTGAATTTTCCTTGGGCAATAAAGGGGTCCTGAATGGACGAGTTTAAGGCCTGCTCTCCATCCCTCAGGCTGGGCCTTACTAACATTCTTTGGCATCTGAATATATGCTTTGCACATGCCTGGGCTCGAACACACTTATAAGACCTACATACAAACAGTATGATCTTCGGTGAACTTTTCTATGTACTTGTGCTTCTGACTCCTCGTCTGCAGAATGGGTAGCTATTATAATCTAGTTAACAACAATGTAAATTTATATTTGGCCTTGGGAGTTAAATTAACTGATATGCCCTAGTATTTGCCTAGAACTACCAAGCTTTCTAAATGAAGTTTAAAAAAAAAATACTTGAGCCAACAAAAAACAGCCCTCCTGTCTAGAATGGCGAGTCTCAAGAAATCGTCACTGAAGTGATGGACTGAGGAAAGCGTAAAAGGGGAAAAAGCTTAGCCTAGCTGCTTGCAGCATCACTGAGCATATGCCAGAAGACTGTTCACACAGCAACAGGATGGATGGGAAGCGAGAAAAGCAGCTGGGTTGGTTCTACTGAAGTCAAGGTCAGTGTCCAGCCTCCAAATAGCTTCTTTATCTTCAGTAACCTCATCAACTCAAGGGCCGAGGTGAGATATAGCAAACACAGCACAAGCACGCAGAGCCGGAGAGGAAGCCAGATGTAGGGCCTTTGACTCCTTTGCCATCTAAGGAGTGAGGGTGGAGCCACAGACCCTGAAACCTACCCATCCAGGAGTGCACAGAAAGGCCTCGTTATTTTCCAACAGGCAGTCCTCCTGCTCTGTCCTATGTCAGAATTATCTTACACGAGCACTCTAACTACAAATAGATGTGTGGACGAGACTATGCATAGAAAATTCTATATTCCAGAACTGCTTTCTAGAAACTGGATGTGAAGCAACCTGAGTTGAAGTTTCTAGTCCCCCAGCACACTGGACCTAGTTCAACAATCAAAACCTAATTTTAATTTTGATCTTTTGAGCCCATGTTGAAGGGAGAACCAAAGACAGCTGAGTAATGAGAGGCTCTTGTGTGTCAGACCCTCTTCAAGGATGGCGGCAGAAAAGTGGATGTCACATCAACTAGGGCAGTCTAGACAGGAAAGAGCCCCACTCCAGTTCACCTTAGAAACTTCTGGTGTGTGGTGTCAGCAAACGACTCCTAGGATACATAGCGGGGACAAAGCATCAGAGAAAAGCAGGAGGCTCTCTTCTTGTCGAAGTGGGAATTCTCACACCACAGCAAGTGTATGCCCTTAAGAGACTACCCTCATACAGGTTTCCCTGTCAAGTGGCCCAACTGGAGCCTGGTATATGGTCAGAACATTTGGAGAGGATCGTTTCTCTAAATGCTTGTTAACCATTAAAAGACCCGGGTCCTACCACAAATACGTTTTTCCTTCTGTCTCTTTTTGTATTTAAGTCTGAATAACCGTTATTGAGCATTCACTGTTACAAAGAGCTGTCAGCAGCACTAAGAAAACATGGTCCCAGTGTTCAAGAAAACACAGCCTGGTAGAGATGAATTCACACACAACTGACTACCATGTAAGCCAGACGTCGCTAGCAGAAGGCAACGTAAGCCATGTGTGATGGCAAGGAAGAAGAAGAAGCAGTAGGCTAACTGAGGACGGATGGACAGATGAGCAGCCATTCCCCTTCTTGTTCCATAAAGTATCTGGGGCAGCGGGAAGGCTGAGTACTGGGCAGCCCAGCAGAGGAGCCCAGAGAAAGGAGCGGACACACCGGGCACAGACTTTTCTGTCTTAACATGGCGTGGGTAAATGTTCTTGTGGACCTTTGTGCTCTGCCTCTGCTCTGTACTCTGGGTACCTGAGGGGTCAGCGCCCATGCATTTTCCTTTAATAATGACATTGATAGGCTCAAAAGACTCTTGGGCTCCCTCCAATATCACGTTCGCCTATAATGTCTTCTCCACGGCTTGACTCCTTCATTTAGACAGGGCAGGTTTTAACATGTGGCTCACGGAGAAAAGTGAAACCACAGGCACCAGCAGAACTCAGAATAAAAAAAAAACACATTTTGAAATAAAATAAAGGTTAAGCTCTCATACCCACAGACCTTGCTTGATCAGCAGAAATGTAGGTGTTAACAGGAAATCACTATATTGTGTAATCCCCATTTCACCCTCCACAAAATTGCACTGTAATTCAAAATAAGTGAAGCAACAATTGGATGGATGACCAGTTCTTGTTGTTTACATAGTTTAGTGCACAAATGTGCAGTTTCCATGGCTCTGAGAATGACGTGATTTACATGGAGCTCTAACGGTAAATAAGTTGAAGTGCAGCGTTATGGTTAGCATATGGTGAAATTCTAAGCAAAGCTCTTTCGCCCACTCCCTAAAAGACATTTAAAATATTCTCCCTATTGGGGACCTTCCTATTTTTTTTTATTTTACATCCTGATAATTCTTCTCTTGTGAAAATGTAATTTTTTTTATAAAGAGTGGAAAATAAAACACAAGAATGACAAAGTGTTCTTTACATGTGAATCACAGAATGCAGACAATTGGATAAACGTTACAGATATCTAAAACCATGCCACTTTAAAACTTAATTGTGGACATTAAAATACTCTTGAACTTCCTGGCATGACAGAATATCTGGGTAAGGTTAACAGGTCATTCATAACAAATTTCACAAGCACACCTTTGGTAGAATGAGGACAAATAAGTCTTAAGTGAGATTTACACAGACAAATAGATTTCTAAGACTTAGGGAATGACTTTTGTTTTATATGTACTTATATGTGTATATATATGCATCTCTCTTCTTCCCTACCTCCGTGTATGTGTGTGTGTGTATGTGTGTGTGTGAGTGTGTGTGTGTTTATGTGTGTGTGTGTGTGTGTGTGTATTATGTATGTACCACGTGCAAAGCTGTTCATGAACATCCAAAAGGAAGTATCAGATTCTCCCTGAAACTAGAGTTGAGAGGCAGTTGTGACCTGTCTAAAATGGTGCTAGTAACTGGTCCATTAAAAATATCTTGATTATGAGGAAAGGTCAATTTTTTTATTGGGCTTCCCTAAATGTCACCACTATGTCTTCTTTCCTTTTTGCCTACTACGACTTCATTTAAAAGACCACTGATGCAATTTAGGACCACAAGTTCATTATGTAGGGAGGGAATAGTTAAGTTTCATTTTGACAGAACTAGAAAACAAGGCACGGAAACGCAGTCTCCATCCACACTTGCTGTTTTGGAACACCGGGCAATTGACATGCTCTGGGTGCTATGTGAGTCCTGAATTAACATCTTCCCAAAAAAGAGAGTCAAGGGAAGATGGGGCTGCAGCTCAATTCCCCAGTACAAAGTAAAGATCTTGGAGTTCATCTCTTAAACAGATTCTCTCACATGTGAGAGTCATTCATTAAAACCATCGTTCATACATACCACTACCTGGGTATTTGTGCGAGGGTGCACAAGTATATATAAGCATTGTGGTGTATGTTATGTATGGAGGTCAGCAGACAAATTACAGAAGTCAGTTTTCTCCTTCCACCATGTGGGTTCCGGGGATGAAACACAGTCATCACGTGGGCAGCAAAGCACTTTCACTCACTGGGCCCTCTCGCCAGCCCAACACTCAAGTGTTCTATAGAATGCTCTTAGTTGGGAAACTGATCCTAGAGCAACATGACGGTTTTCATTTCTAGCTGCATTTCTTTTCACACCTATAATCACACAATTCTTTAACCTAAAGCCCTCTGTGCAGAAACTCATTAAACTCTGCTGTGGAAGGAGATCACGACACCACTGTTTCCCCTTTGCCTAATGACTCAATGTCTCTCTCATAAACGCACTCTAATTAAATTATGCTTCTTACAGTGCTTCCTCATGAAGTCGGTGTGCAATTGTACCAAAAACTCTTGACAGCTGAGAGGTACCACATTAAACAGTTTCCACTACCTGCCGTCCTTTCATCTTTCTGTACCCCTGCTCTCCCTCTCTCTCCTCCCTGGTTCTTGAGTCAGAAATCTTGGCTGGCAACCACTATTTTAAGAGTTTGCCCTAAGCTTTCATTGGGTTATGTTTTTCTTACTGTGATGTATAAAACACACAAAAGACCCCAGCAAATTTATTTATTTTTTTAATACTAGAAAAAATACTGCTTCTTAATACTTGGTGGAAGAAAGAAACAAATTGGTTAATGGGTTATTTGTTTTCTCCCCAGACAGAGATACAGGCAGGGGAGGACACGGCCACTGAAATCATCATGATGTGCCTTCCAAAAGTTATCAGGAAGGATGCTCTGGAGAGGCAGTAAAAGATACAGATTCTTTAGGCTGTCAGGGCGTATGGTACTCAGGGTACTGATAAATGAAAGTCAATCGTAAGAAATAATTTGAAATCTTAGCACATATCGTGGCTTGTGATGTGATTCCCATTGCAACTACATATTTTTAAATAAAATATAGAGGCAGTTGTTTTTCCTTTCACACTTCGTTGTATCTCTCAGCAGCTTTGCAGAGTACATGAGAGCTCAACAGAAACCTGATCTACAAATGATCAGAAATGATTAGAGGTGATAGGACTGCATCGCTTTGCTAAGCCTGAAGACAGTTTGTCTGCCAATACTTCGAGGTGAGTATATAATTAATTATGTGGCTGTGATAATCCACTGGATTGGATATGCACTTGTTGAAACATAACGAAGTTGGTGTGTTTTGTCTACTCAGTGCAATTACTATCGTGAAGTTTATGATACTCTTTATTTTAGAGGTTCCATTTCATAGCAGAAGCTTACCTAGCAACCGCTCACCCACACACCAAATCATAAAGGAGGTTCATCTTAGTAAGTCAGAGGCTATAAAAAAAGGTCAATGGTTTAACATTAGTATTTCCGATAGAATGGATCAATTAATCTTACCTTGGGGGGTAGGGGCGTCTTTTTCACCCTATGAGGTATACACTGTGATGGTTAAACTTATTCATGTCATTTTTGTGTGTATGGTACTGGTTCTTGTACACAATAGGTAAGTAGTCTGGCAGCAAGCTCTGTCTCCAGCCCTCTGCAGTTGAATTTTAGCCGACATCTATTGGGTTCTTCCAGGGTTCCAAGAGGAGCATTCTAAGAGCATTATATAAATTAACTCATACTTTGATCCCTCTTGTACAAATAAGAGAACTGTATTCGAGAAAGGTTATGGCAGATGTTCAAGACTGCAGTGCACATAAAAGGACAGTTGGGGTCTGAAGCTTCAAGTGGGCTCTGGATATGGAAACATGGCTGACCTCGCAGCTTCCTATAACCACCTGACTCTCAGCGGTGAGGATGAAGACCACAGACATTCTGCTTGTGTGGATGTGTGCCCTTACTATTATTAACCACAGAGTGATAAGTAAAAATGCCCCACAGTGGGCCATAGAAGCCATTATAACAATAATGTCCCCATGGAGGTGAATGTTGGGCTGTGTCAGAGATTTAAAGTAAGCCACTGATAAGGCGGCCATGGTGGCGCACACTGGCAATCGCGCATCGCAGGAGGCTGAAACTGGAGCATAGCTGGAGTCCGGGATTTTGAGGTCAGCCTGGGGAATGTAATAAGACCCCATTAAAAAAATAAATGAACCCCAGACTTCTTAGGATACAAATATTTACTTATTATCATCAAAATGTACAGTGTATGATTACTAATTAATCTTAATCTGTTCTCATAATCAATATTTGACTTGGCCATTTTGTTTTCCTAAAATGTCAATCCATTAAAGTTTTGAAAATTATATTAAAAAAATAAATGAACAACTAAATAAGCCACAGGTATAACTTGTGCACGAGACAAGTTATTTCCAGCCTGGGTAAAGTTGAAAATAGCGGTTGTTACCACTCAAGTTCCATATGCAATGAATTATAAAACTCTAGTTCATTTTTTTAAATCATATGACCAAAACATACATGGGATGAGTAGTCCAAAATCAAAAATCCAAACATTGAAGTGCTACAAATTATCAAACATTTTGTGTATCAATAGAGATAGAATCATGGGTGGAAAATTCCACACCTGATTTCACATTAGGCTGTAGCCAAGATAATTTGCATTAAAGACACTGTCTAAAATAGTCTATAGGATATATGTGTATGCCACCATATATAAAACTATCATATCTAAAAACATAAATTAATGAGAAGTTTAGACTTGAGTTTTATCCCCCAAGATATCTCATCACATAAGTGCAAATAACCCAAAAGTAAAAGAAATAAAAATAATACAATATCTGAAACACTTCTGGGTCTGATTATTTGGATAAAGGTACTCAGCCTGTACTTAAAAAATGCATATTTAGGGAAGACATCATCTGTTTTGGAAGCTATGATTAGAACAAGCCAAAAACAAAACACACACACACACACACACACACACACACACACACCCCAAAACAAGAAAGTCAGCATCCTTTCCCCATGAGGCAAACAATATGAGGTTCGAGCTTTAATCAGACGGGTGTGGGTTCAAATCTTAGGTTGCTCTATGCTGAATATTGCTCAGGAAATTCTGCCACAGAATGCTCTTGTCTCAAAAGAGGCCACAAGCAGCCATGCATAACAGAGGAGGGTAAGGACAGAATAGGGGCTCACACGCACAGTGCTCTGAATTTTCCTTAGCATTATACAAGAGATCAATAACTGTTAACAATGTCCAGGGGACACTGACAACCCACAGCATATCTTCCTGGTTTTGTACACAGACATCTACTACTTCAGGATTCTTTTCCTGGTATTTTCTCAAAGGGACCAATCGAATTATTTTATAAAATTTCAGGTTTAAACATCTACTGTTAGGTGAACACTAAGAGAGAGGGCAGGAAGAGACACACCTCCGGGCTATCTCCTCTCAAAACACAACCACATCTCAGGTTTCTGTATCGTGTGCTTAAGGGGCAGTAACAGTCACTTTTCAACTGAGAAGGCAGAGCCCAGACTGGAGTAATACATGTGAGCCAGAATGGAATGGGGACCAGGAGCCACATGGCTGGCTGTCAGAATCCTAGTCAAGGGCATCAGCCATGATTCTTCACACCCACCCTCCTTCCTTAAGATAGTAAGTGGTTTTACTTCCAAAGACGAGGTGAGAGAATCTGAGAGTGGGAAAAGGCCATTTTCCAACCCATTCCTAAGCATGGCGGGCATCATACTTGAGAGAGAAGCACGGAGGTTCTGGGGTGGTGAGGTCCCTGCCTTTGAAGCAAGCCAGCCAGCAAACACAAACGCACGCAATTTGAAATTTTAATTAGGGTGCCATGTGCTGGTGACATATGGCGACACGCTGACAGCTGGGTGTCCAGGTTCAGGAACAGACCTGGGTTCTGAAGTCACAGTTGGCAGAAGCGAAGTTCTCTGCTTGTGCGCTAGGTGCTAGCGTGCCTGGAAAGTGTGTTGCCAACATCCCCTGCTACCCGGCACTGCCATCCTGCCATTTACAGACATTGTGTGTAGAGGGCCACCACTGCAGCTCAGACGCACGGCGGAACAAAGACGAGAAGAAACGAAAAAGATTAAAACCCGATCCCAGGACCAGAGTCCAGGATGGACCGCGTTCATAACACCACAGCCATGGATCTTTGGTGGACCTGGGACTCTCAAACTAGTCCCTGCGGCGGGTGCTTTCTGTGGCACGAGGAGAAAGATCTCTGTGACCTGTTCCAAAATGTAAAGGAATACAGCTCTTTTTATACTGCCAAACGCGATTTAAAAGTAGGTGGCATCCATCAGATGAATCATGTGAGTGAGGTACGGGATCAAAACATTTTAAGGTGACTTGTTAAGCATTAAAAATCAACTTTTTTTTATTAACTTTTTTCTTCTCAGAATTTTTCCTCTGTGGTGAATTAATAGTGGTCAGTTTGACCTTTGAAGCTCAGTAAGCTGCCCGAAAATGTCTCTAAATGGGTTAATGAATTGCCTTGGAGTTCTTCCATGCCCCTCTGCCTGCTCCTGTCTGACTATTGGCTGTGTGTGAAGTGGGAATGGTTTGGGTGTCCCGGGGTCCACCAGGAGCACACCAGAGCTTCTCAGGCACACGGTGCATTATTGACAGGGCCACTCTTTGGATCCTTCTCTACACATGGATTCCTACTGTGTAGTCTTTGACTGCACAGGGCTGCTGTAGGGAATAGGCCATGCAGGTCCTCCGTGTCTCTGGAAATTTGAGTTTCCAACCATCAAGCCATAACATTCTTCTGGAATGCTGTAAATATTAGCACCAAATCTCCCCCTCTCTCTCTCTCTCTTGCATTCCAAATCACTGAGTAGAAAGTTGATATAGACTAACAGGATTAAAAGCAAGAATTTTACTGCTCTCCCTCACCTTCTGCCCCCGTTGTAAGCAGTACAACCTATTTCATTTATTGTTACTATCGGTATTATTATGGGGATACAGAATGTACAGTCAGAGTGCTTTCGACTTGAAGTTAAGTTCTGAGCAGAAGCAAAATGAACTGACGGTAAACCTTACCCATCTCAGGTTTTAGACAACATTGCTGAACAACACAGATGACTAAAACTTCACCCCCAGGTCTAAGCCCAGTAACTGGTTGGGAAAGCAAATACGTATGTGTATATAGTCACCCTTAAGTCCAAAGCAGGCTGATGCAAAGAACATGACCTGTGGTCAGCTCCTCTGGCTTTCAGAGCTGTTCTCCCCTGAGAGATGTGGCTAGATGCTCCTGTCAGAGCAGCGGAGAGGCCACATACAAGCATCTGCCCAATTCTAGGTACACTGCCCACTCATCTCAGGCCAGCTTTTAATGGCTTCCCACGAGGATTCCATTACCTTGAGTAAGTGGTCCACAGCCATGACATAGGAATTCACTAGATACTCTAGGCTATGGTGCTGAGAGCCATTCCATTTTGCCATGCTAAGGCACTGTATAACATTCTTACATTCTATTGATATCACAGCTGAGGCACTAGCTACCAATTCTAGGATTTAAAAGTCAGACCGTAGCTACAATTGTCTTATACTAGACCTCCAAACTCTTTAAAACATGCCTACTGTCCCCAGTACCATGACTAAGCTTTAAAAACTGAGATCTGTGGGGTCTACAATAACACAAGCAAGAAGTGCCCTTCAGAGGAGGTATTTCTTGTGGTTCTAAAAGTCTACTTTTAACAAGGTGTACATTTTTAGGATAGCTTTATAACAGATAAGCATCCTTTTTGGCTCGGTAAAGTAACAGATAAAGCAACTCATTTTCCTGTTGTAAAAGTAAATCTCTCAAAAACAATTTAGATATAAACAAAATGAATACAGATTGAAATTATATTTTAAAATGTCACAACTTTTAAGGATACAATATGGAATAAAATGGAAAACAGGACAACATACAGAGAACGCTGGGCTAAAATGGTCACCAGAACAATGTTATTCATGGGACTAAGTTCCTTATTAAACCTTGAAATCCAAAGGACTCAAGAAAACCGAAGCTGAGGTGAAACACTCGTTGGGTCACATTTCAGGTACAGCGCCTCACTGTCCTGCTTGGCTAATGTGACAGGGACACCAAGTGAGTGACGGTTAAATGTGGTATTGGATGCTTTCCACAAAGGAACTTTAATGGAGCGAAATCAACATTCTGTGAAATACAACAGAAAAAGGTTATAAACGGAAGTCTGGAATTTCTGCAAATGTTCACATCGAAGAGTTAAAAGGAAACATTTACCTACAGATTCCTGGTGATGGCTGTGTGAACTGTGTCAGAAAGCATGCAACGAGAGGCATGCAGAGAGGAGTCAGCACTGGCTCGCCAGAAGCTACAGAGAAAGAACCATGACCTCACAAAAGAACAAACTCACAGGCGTCTGTGCTGGGCCTATGGCTAGACCCACCCAGGTATCTTTGACACTGAACGGGACTCATTACAGTGGGGTGTCTAGACTGATGCCTCACATTTGCTCAACAGCTTTGAGAGAAACGTAGAGCTCTGAGCGACCTGCCAGTGAGAGGTCAGGAATAGGGCACTTTTAATTAAAGAGAAAAGTGATCAGCATATGATAGCTGGAAGGGTGCTGGCTCAGGTCTGCCTTCCTGGTTATTTCGGGAAGTGTCTTCTTTGTTTCTAGGACAACGGGTTGGGGGGGTTGAGGTCTGAGGTCTCCTCATTTCAGAATTCTTTTTGTGAAATATTAAGCTTGTATGCATATTACTAATTTTCATATAAGGACTATTGGAGCTAGAGATGTACCTTACAGCATTTGACATATCACTGTAAAAGTCAACTCATTAATTAATTAAAGGAACTATTATTATGATCTAACCTAGGCATGAACGATAAAGACAGGTTTGAGTCAACTTTAAAACAGTGGGTAAAACAGGAAGAATGTGGTGGCTGTCCTACCTGTCAGAAAAGAAAATTACTACTCACAGAAGGGGGAAAAAAGGCCATTGGAGACATGTATCTTTCAGAGAACACACAGGAAATTATGGAACATATCAATAGATATGATTATCCACCACCGAGGAGGGTCACATGTTGTGCTGGGCATTCTATATATTTCAAAATCTTCACAGCAGCTTTATGGGGCAGGTGTCTTTACAGTGCTTTAAGGAAGGAAATGAGGAAATCAGACTCAAAATTTAAGATCAAGGACACACAGCTAGCTAATAAGGATCTGAACCCAGATATCTGCCAGATGCAAAATTATATTGTTAATCAAATTAACTAATTATCAAATCAAATCAATCTTGTTAATCTTCACTACCACATTATACTAATGCTGTTCCTCTCTACACAAGCACTCCTTCATTTTAATTAAATCTCTCAGACCAATCAGTTAATTGGGTCAAAAGTTAAGTTCACTTTGAATGTACATAGACAATGTCCCGAAAGAAGCATAAGACGGCGTAGGTGAGAGCATTGCATTAGAATATGTATCTATCAAGGCAGGACGCGTACCTTTTGCTATTTCCACTAAAGGCCATAAAACACCATGAAAAAAACTTTAAAGGGAAAGTGTTCATATTTAAAAGTAAATATGCTAGCTGTCACAACTGTTTCTGAGATCCAGGAGGGCTATAACCTCCTGTTTCCATATCGTTCAGATATAAATGATCCTTTGTCTTTCGACTACAATTAACACATAAAACATTTGAAGAGAAAGATCGATACCTACTGTGCACCGTGCTACTAATTCAGTTTCTAACTAGGCATTGGAAGATACTGTGTCTACTGTGGCTAATTCAAGAGATAGTTATTCTTTGTGTAGAGAGGTAAATGGGCCTGAAGGAGAAGACAAACACCGGACACAGTGGAGTCTAACAACCGCAGTGCTAAGTTTTCTCGATAGATCGTCAATCTGGTAAAGCTGGAAACCAAAATTAAAGCACACAAATGTGTAAATACACAAATAAGCAACAAAGGTCCTTGTAGTACTCTGCGATCAAAAGAAATAACAGAAAGGCTGCTTTTCATATTGTGCCTTTCGGGTCCAACCTAGGCCCCACTGCTCTGAATAGCAGAGATAAAATTTTTCATAAGCACACAAACACTTCATAAATTGGTCCAAACCAAAGGCATTGGCCACTTGCCAACATCAGTAGGTCTTGGAGACACATTCAATGATAATAGCATTCCCCCTCCCACATCAGGGGATTCTGGCAGTTTCTGTCTGTTTGGAACTCTGTGCTAGGCTAATCTGGAAAATGTCAGAGTATTTTAAGGATGTGAAGAAGAGTTTTCAAGAGTGAGCATTAGAAATGCTCAAATTTTGAAAAAAAGGATTGAAGATAGGTACACAGACAGACAAGGACCTGTGAAGATGACATCTTTAGGATGCTGAAGAGAGAGTATTACCAGTGACGTAACAGAACTGCCTCCTTGAAAGACCCTCCAAATCACCTTAGCATTTCCAGTAAAGGCAGTCAAAAACATGAATACCTCCTTATTGTGATATATTTCAAAACTCAATACAGGCCCAGTTCTACGTGGTGGCCTGAAATTAGGGAGTTTAGCAGGCTAAAGAAAGAGAAGGAAGTTTTTTGTTGGGTTATTTTAAATATCCTTTAAAGCTTCTCCAGACCATTTTTTTTTAAGTTTTAAGTCATGGTTTGGAAAAAAGGGAAGAGACCCTGCAAGGGCAGAGAGAGAAGTAGGATTTCTTGGCATCTGGGGGAGCCACATGGCTTCCTAATAACTCATTAGGACTGCGACCGAAGGCGAAGGCGTAAGCACGGCTCCACCCATTTGGAAGAGAGAGGACCCATAGAGTGCGCCACCAGGCTGCAGAGTGACAAGAACCTAAAGGATGACATCACAAGACCCTCACCAGGATTTCCAAACTCAGCCACTGTCTGCATACCAGAAGCTGATGGAAACCCAAGCCTTCAGCATGTCCCCTGACTAATTGAATTGGGGCCTGTAATGGGAGGAAACTGTTTCTCAGAACTGAAGTAAGTGGTGCTGGGAAGAGGAGGCGGCCAACTGACCAGGCCTAAGAAGTGCAGAATTGGTAGAGCAGTCGCCCAGAATCTCCAGAAAGCAAATCCCATTGAGCACTTATCCATCCAGGTCACGGTGAAGCTGTATCATAGCAACCTGTGACTTGAAATACTACTATTCCCTTGGTCATTAGTTTTTCCTGGTTCCTTTCATTTACCCGTATTTTTGATAGCCAAATCCTTAAAAGAAAAAGGGGGACTATGAGGATGTTGTCAAATTTCAATAATGATCAAGGGAGGGGGGTCACCAATCTCTTAACGGCTGGGCCCAGCATTCTTTCTGGAGTTACCCAGTAACAGATTAGTGTAGCTAAGCATTGTCACACTGGGCTAAAGCACTAAGAAAACATGCCTGAAATTTACAAGTAGATTCCTCTTGCTTGCTTTTTAAAAAAAATCCTCATTTTCACTGCCAGCTTCTTTCTTTTTAATTTATTATAGTGTCAAAACCCATGTCTGGTCCTGGAAAAATTTTGGCACAAAGTTAGCTGTTTACTGTACCAGACCACTAAGGCTACCAAACTTCAGTCACAAAACTACCAGAAGAGTTTGCTATTCACTGGAAAACGAAACACATGCAAGACAGAGCTGGGGTCAGTGAGGAATTCGATCCAAGCCTTGGCCGCATAGGTCTCTGCGAGCCAGGTGAGCAAAAGATATTTGATGCCTGTGGTCTTCAATTCATACTTCCGGGCTCTGATACCTTACATATTCTAATTCCAGAAAAGCATGTTCTCTATAATCCAAAAGTTGCTCTTTGTAATTCTTCAGTAGGCACCCAGGTCTTTAGTTCCGTCTGGAGATGTCCAAATGCTAGAGTTTGCAATCTACCCCCAGACCACCACTCCCTACTCCTCTGCATTTGAAATGAGTCATTCTTTTAGTGTATCCACAAAATGGGGTGAGACGTGTATATATATTTATAAGGAAAGGACTGAGGAAGCAAAGACAAGGTACTACGAATCCCAATGAACAGCAGCCCTGTTTGGGAAAAGACCCGGCCTCCGAGCATGGGGGTCACACCTAGTGCAGTAGTAACTCATAAACAGTAGTCATCTGGTAAACACCCATAGTTCTAGTGCTAAGAATTCATTAGCTGAGAGCCTGGGGAGATGGTTCAGCTTTTAAGAGAACATACTGCTCTTCCAGGGACTGGAATTCAATTCTCAGCATATATATCAGTGGCCATATTTCCAGCTCCAGAGGGATCCAATTTCTCTGGCCTCTGTGGGCATGTGAACTCATATGCACAGGCCTCCATACAGACGTAAACTCATATGCATAATTAAAAATACATCGTATTCTTTAAAAATAATAATTAGTTGGGAATACCATAGGAATGGAACTTGTTCTGATGTAAACAACATCATGTGGCCATTGAGACTGTGACCTCTGGGTTCACCTGCCTGGTACCAATTCCTCGGCCAGCAAAATGAGAGATACCAGTACAATTGGTATTCCTTATGCTAGAGTTTGCAATCTACCCCCAGACTAACACTCCCTACTCCCATACACTTAAAATGAGTCATTCTTTTAATGTATCCACAAAATGGGGTGAGACATGTATATGTATTTATAAGGAAAGGACTGAGGAAGCAAGGACAAGGTACTTCAAATCCCAATTGACAGCAGCCCTGTTTGGGAAAAGACCTGGCCTCTCAAGGGGCAGCATGAGAGTTAAATGAACAACTACTGAAAACTCAGATTTCTAAGAAGCACCAAGATGGGCCTTTTCCTTTATAGTACAATGAGCCTATGAAACCAACATTACTATGCCTATGAAATAGGCATTACGATCGGTCTTTCACAGGTTTAAAATACTAACTGTAACCTAATTTACCCCAGATGGAATCGGGCATACACGACTTTGAATTGAACTCAGACTCATGTATGTATGGCCTCACGTGCTGAATGTAACTTGGGAAAATGCAAACTGGGTATTATAGCAACAGTTAATAGTAAAATAGTGGCTAAAACAGTTGTTGAAGAAGGAAGTGTTCAAATAGACCAAGTGGCTAGTCACAAAACTCAGAACAATGGGCTTTTTCTCTGTTGTAAGTACCAGAGATTAATTTACAAAATTTACCTAAAGTCTCCACAGCCCAGAGTTAAGTAAGTAGCACTGAAGCAAACAGTGTTTTCATGGTAAGGTCCAGACGTGTATCCAGATGACTACGTTACTCTGAAGAACCAAGAGCAATGAACAACTGCTACAAGGAAAGCAAAATTGTTTCAAACGAAAATAGAAAAGAAAGGAGAAAAGAAGTCCCCCGTATCTTGGTCTCAGTTCCCTGTGTAGATCTTGCTCTGCAGCGCAGCACACAATAGACACTTTGTTCGACTACTCCCGGCTATTCATCTCTAGAATTCTGGGTGCTTTGGGGGGGGGGTTGTGCTCTTCCTTTCCTGAGACTGAAAAGACTGTTACGTAAGGAAGCATCCAGAGAAAGCTAACTGCTTCAGTTCACCGACTGGACAAACCAGACCCACTATCTCGAGGCACTGAGTCCTCCAGGAAGTCGACTAGAGGAGTCAGACATTCGGACTCCTTGCATAGTCCTGCCTCTGCCTAGCCCTGCACAGGCAAAGGCCTGGTCCATCACACTCGGATCTCCTCAACCATGAATTCAGGCTACAGAGACCGTGGTGGGCTTGCACTGACCCTGGGCACACAGCCATGGGGAAATGAGGATACTATAGGCTTCTGAAGTTCTCAAGGCAAGGATACTATTAAATACTTGTAAACATCCTGCTTCACAGGAAGGCAACTCGGAGGCATGTTGGGGCCAATCAGAACTTCTTTGGGTAAGCAGGGACAGACAGGCTGGTGTGTGACACAGTGTACGTGGAAAAACAGATCTTTCTGAGGCTTGTATCTGACATCACCCAGGGAGTGGGTGGGAGTCTAAGTAGAACATCCCTCTATGCCATTGTCATAGCTCCTCCTCACATGGAAAAACAAACTGCCTCACGGACACGTCAATTCCTAAGTTGAAATACAAAGGGGGGGTGTAATTTTTAAATTACTAAGACAGTTATGTCAGTTACAGTGGCAGCTCCACAATGATGTCCTTCCAACTTATGGATCTGTTCTCCTAGAGGTAGATAGCTCACTACAGATGCTAACACAGGGAGAGGGACTCAGGCTAATGGTGAATGTCACAGACATTACTTCACTATGTATGACATAGTAATAATAGTAGTTGTGTTCGTATAGTACACATTTCTTAAAAGTTTGCCATTTGCCAGGCAATAAGTTATCCATTCTACCTGAATTGCCTCATTTAACCCTTCCATTAAGTAGATACTATTGCAGCTGACATGTTTCCAGTATGTCAACTCTTCTGAGTCCTTTTGGGCTTCTATGAGAGCTATGTACTGCTCCACTAGAGACTCCAGAGTGACCAGGCATAAAGAGTACCTATTTTGAGGGGGGGGGACATATAAGATCCTGCTCTGATATTTAATATGTATCCAATTTATGTCCCACCAGTTACTTTTTCTTTGGCTTAGTTTCCTTCCCTAGAAAATGGGAAGGACAGTGGCAGTCTCTAAGAGGGTTACAACCAAGATTAAATAGAATAATATGTAAAACAGCTCAGGGTCTGATGCCTTAGAATTACACAGGTATTCGCGGATTGTATTTTGTTTCTATCTCTAAGTAATGAATTTTTCTTTAAAGGCCAATTAATCTAAGTCAAATGCAGCTGTAATTAAAATAATCCTATGATATAGGAAATGTTTTTAAATTTAATTTTCCGATGAGAAAAGTTTATACAAGCTAATCAACCAACTGCACTGTCATGGTTAGTCAATGCTGCCTTCAGTACAGGCAGAATGACCTTCAAACTTCATCCCCTCTGGATCAGCATGTACTTTCAAAGGAGAACTAGATGTTTATCAAGGTATACGTACGATAATAAGAGTCTTCTGGGGGCTGGTAGTCTATTGGATTCCTCGGTGAAACTGAAGGTAAATTGATTTATTTTAGAATATCCCAACTTGACCCAACATTTTATTCCCTATGTGATTAGATACAATACGAAAAGCACAGAAGAGAATATCTATGATTTTCTGTCCTTGTAGGACTGACATGAAGGTGACAGGGAAAACATGCAAGTAACTGGACAAAATAAACTGGGGCATTTTTGGATTTTCATAATATTCCATGTAAAAGCATGATTGCCAACCTCAGATTACTCCTGTATGGAGATATCGTCTGAGCTGAGAGCTGAAGGGCAAGAATGTATCACACAAAAGAAAAGGGAGAGACATCATTATAGGCAGACAACAAATAGCAAACAGACTAGCAGATTCAACCTCAAAAGGAGACCAGCAAGGTTCAAGCATACAAAAAAATCAATAGGATAAAGTGAGGCTAGAGAGGCAGGTACAGATGCCAGATCGCGTAGGGTAGGCCATGGCTACCAGTTTGAATTGTATTCTAAATGCATTGGAAAACACTAAACATTGTAAGCAAAGGGATGAGAGAAACTACAGTAATTCTTTATATTGCCAGACTGGGTGCTGTGTGGATGAGCAAAATGGCAAAGACCTCCTTTTTCCTTTCAAAAAATTTTCCTGCTAAAACTGGAGATGTGTTTTATGTTTGATTCTAATTGTGTGTTTTTTCTTCAAGCTTACCTTCTAACATTTTTATAGCCCAAAAGAATCTTAATTCTCTCTTTTAATGTCCCGAAGGTATGTCGAAAACAAAGAAACCGAGGCACAGGTCTTTCGAGACTTGCCATGTAAGGAAGAACAGACTTCATTCACTTAAAAAGTCAGATAGATGGGGTCAGGGTACAAAATCATAACAAAGCATGAGAGTTACACCAGTCTTTGCTTTGGGAAATATAAACTCCGCATTTGACATTTGTAGTTCTCCTTCTATTTTGAAATCTTTACAATGTAGCTAAATCTCACAGAATTCTCACTTTAAGTCCTTCAGCTTTCAACCCAGACACATCTGCAGACTCTGTAGGGTTAAATGCAGCTCTGCAAAGTCAGAGAACTGTGTGTTCTGTCTGGGAAAAGTTCATGAACGTAATTTTAAGCTCTTGTTTTCTTTCAGTCCCTTCCTTCAGGTTTATTGCTAAAAATCCAACTCTCTAGGTTCCATTTAGCCATTTTCCTACAAAAGCTCCCCAAAGTGACAATGCTTTAAAGAAAAAAGCCAAAAAACAAAAGGGGGGAGGGGTGGGGAGCCAGTGTGAAGTTCCTCTGAGTTCCTGCTCTCTTGGAGCACGGCTCCTATCACACAATAATGTGTTATTTTGTTGAATTTTGGCATTCATCTAGCTTGTTTGGTCAGAAGCCAAAAAATTAAGAGTGTGTCGGTCCACCAGTTTCTCAGCAGAGAAGCGTTCTTCTCACTCAGCCAGTGCGCTGTGCCCCTGGCCTCTGGCCAAGAAGGGAAATCCATTTTACATAAAGAATGCACCGAGCTCAAGTGCGCAGAGACTTTTTACCTGCTGAAATAACTTTGTGGACAAATGCCAGTCCACTAGACACATTCTGCAGGCACATTTGGCATGCAACGCAAGGCAAAGGACTCTGCGGAGGAAGCAGGCTTTTTCGGAACAAGGAAATGGCTGTGCTGCCCTCGTGGCACGTCACGTGGCTTGGCACGGCGCGCTGATTGGCTGCGGCGGGTAAACACGGCGCCATGTACGGCAGCGTCGTCGCCTCACAGGTCGTGAAATGGCGCCGGGGGCCCAGCCGGCCACGGCCCCCTCGAGTTCCTTGTTTTTGTTTTTGTTTTTCTGCTTTTGTTTTAATGAAGCTCACGGATTTGAGTAGAAACAGATTTCTCACAAACTTGCTTCTCCGGCTCGATTTCACAGCTCGGCATACACTCGGGCTGTCACAAGCTTGACAGCGTTCCAGGGAAAATACTAACTGTAAACTTTGCAAGGAGAATTAAAGGAGCAGGCAGAAATGTCAGGAGGGTGTCCTCCCTTCTCAGAGCACGTGCATCTGCAACCGATGGCTTTCAGTAAGGTCCCACCTCTGCAGGGCACAGCGGGAAGGAAGGAAAAATAGATAATTCCCCTTTGGCCGAAGGCAAGAAGGAGCTCTCTTCCTCTCAGGCCTGACCAGTTGAACACTGCACACTCTGGTGTATAAATATTTGCCTCTGGCTGAAGTTCAAGCCCTATGTGGCTGCCAGACACAACAGAAAACCAACATTCAAGGGAAAGTGTTTACTGCGGTGATGGCCAAAGGAGCAACGGCCAACAAATGGTCACATCTGATTGGCCAGGCCTGCCTATGGCAATATCAGAAAGCACCAGGCCACTAGCCACTGACCACTGGGGTGTTCCTACCCTTTCAGTAATGGCTACGTTCTTTAACACGCAGCGTCGCTTGTTAACACAAGACCAGAAGGCTTACTGGTGGTTTCCCATGTGCTCCTCCAGAGCAAGCTGCCCAAATAACCCTAAACCATTTTCTTAACTCTTACCACTCCAGCAAAACAAGTGGATGCTCCTTCAAGTTACCCAAGTAGGATCTTGGGGTTTTTTTAAGTGGTTTTTTTTTTTTTTTTTTTTGGTATGTTTTTACCTCTTTTTTGTACGTTTCTAACTTTTCAGGTTTAGGGTAAGGCTATTTCTTGTCTCCCAATTCACATTACTAAGTGTACGTGTTCTATAATATAGGTCTTTAATCACCATTTGGTGAATTTTACACTTTTTTTTAAACACTCAAGGAAAAAAGAAACCTTTGAAAGGTATCTAAAACCAATTTATTTATTTTGAAAGATACAACCTTGAACCCAGGGCCTTGCACCCATTAATCAACTGGTCTATTACTGAACTACACCCAGGCTGGTGTTTGTTTGGTTTTGAGATTAGGTATATAAAAAGGTAGACTGCTCACTCTGTTCTTGAATTCACTCTGAAGCCAGGACAAGTTTCAAACTTAGGATTCTCTTGCCTCGGTTTCCAAGGTATGCATCTCGGGTACACATTTCTACAACCGGTTAAGATGTTTCAAAGTCATGCATCCTTCAAAATACCTCACTCCAAACCTGAAGATTTCTAAAACATGTGGAAATAATAAGACTGGTCATCAAAAGATTAAGATCTCTAACAGGGATAGAGAAACTAAATGAAAAAGGATCATCAAGAAAATCTTCTGAAAAGTAATGAACTAATGGCTCATATAAAGCATGTAGCTGACATGGCTGTCTTCCATGAGCTTCCAAACAGGGGAAGAGGGTTCGTCATACAATTGAAATACATTATGAAGTTTTGATCATTGTCACATTTACATTGCTGTCTAAAATGGTGACATGAATCACACTTTTCCTTAGCACTGCAAAGGAAATATATTTAGCCGAACTGGACAGTTATTTTAAAAAGTACAGAAATATTTAGAAATATAAAGATATGAAAGGTTTTAAAGTATTTTGATTTTATGTCACAAAATTTTAGGTAAAGCAAACTATGCTGTTAGGGATGTTGTTGTTTTGTTATTGTTGGTTTTTTTTTTTTTTTTTTTTTTTTTTTGAGGCAAGGTTTCTTTGTTTGAAGAAACTGGCTGTCCTAGAATTCACTCTGTAGACCAGGCTAGCTTTGAACTCACAGAGATCCCATTACCTCTGCCTCCCAAGTTTGGGGACTAAAGGTATGTGCCACCATGCCTCCCTCCGCTGTTAGGGTTTTCATTTGTTTAAAACAAAATATGCAGGGTTGGGGATTCAGCTCAGTGGTAGAGCAAGGCCCTGGGTTTGGTCCCCAGCTCTGAAAAAAAGAAAAAAAAATATGCATTTGGTGAACTAACACATTTGCTACTTGTTGAAAATGAAGAGTTTATATCCTATGCCATATACAGTTTTACTTTTCAAAATTCCTCAAGATCTCAAATCTTGATTATCCATCCTAGGCTTAAGGAAACTTCTAGATTTGATTTCATTACAAAATTAAAATAATTTGTCGAGTAATTACATTTTCAAATGTTTATGAAACTTTTAACAACTACATTGCTCTTCCATGATTCTTAACCAAATGGTCCGCTTAAATTTGTCTGTACTGAACCTAAGAAGCCCAGGACTTAGTATTGAGTCCAGCTTTCAAGTGATCCCTGAGAATCATGTGCAAGGGGATCACAGAGGAATGTTCTGTTCCCAGCTGTGAACAAGACAGAATTAGCTCTGAGATGTTTCCTCCCACTGCCCTACTGGACGGAAAGGTCGAGATGGTCAGCTCTTGTAGTCTCAGCATGAACCGTCAAAACAACATGCATGATAAAAATAGATTGTCTGTAGCAACCAAAATACAAATGCAGAAAGAATTGAAAGTAAAAATAGTTTTAATGTATTTAAATGGCAGATCAAACACTTTCAAAGAATGAAACCTAAGACCAAAGAGTGAAAGGGTAGAGTAATAAATAATTTTCTCATTTTATGAGTTTTATTTATGAGTTTTAAATTTTGAAAAACAATCATTCTGACCCACGGCTGACACTTTTCTTAGGAAATTCCTCAGATTCGCAAGAAATTCACTAGGAATTAAAACACCAGGGGCAAATTTACCACTCATTTGTTTATATTTTGATAACTGCATTTTTCTCAGACCTATTTCCATGGAAATAAAAACGCAGTTTACTACCAGGGGAATTTGTTTATCCATCAGTGGGGATTGTGGTTGAAATATTACGAGGTTCTCTTTAATTTAGTGAAACAATCAGGATGTTCCAAGGTGCTGTGACAGGATCCATTCAACCACAATGGTAAAGAGACACAGGGGTAACTGCCGCCTTCGAGGTAAGTAGATACTTAAGACTCATCACAAACAGCATGACTAATAAAAGTGTGTGGCATTCGTATGATAAAATGCTAAAACAATAAAACTAAACTGGTAGGGAAAGCAATACTATTCTTAAGAGACTTTTGCACTGAATAAAATGTATCTTCTAAATAAAAATTATGTTACAGATGTAAATACTCCTTTGAAAGCCTCTGAATGCATCCCTTACTAGTGGAGGCTAAGCTATGTTATTTGCAATTCCCTCATTGTACCACAATGTACATTACTGTCTGTAAGCTCTAATTTGGCATGGCGCATCATTAATGACCTGAATGGTGGCTGTTTCACACATACATATTTAATTACAACAGCTGAACAAATTACATATTTATGCTTTATAAAGGGGATTGCCAGTCGAATTCATTTGCTATGCATGCAGGTACAGGACTCCATCTGCAACAGCATCTGCACAACAAGAGCTGACAATTATCCATTGTACAGCCAGTAAGCATATCTGGGGAAACCTGTAAGGGAGGCGGCCACATTAACTATTTCACTGCCTCCACCAGACCCATTTTAACCAGGGGTCAAATCTTTTAATTGCTGCTGCCCTCCCCCATGTCTTTGCAAGTGCTTTACCATAGCTACGTGCCCAGCTTTGGTATTTTTGAGACAATATTTTGCTACGTAGCTCAAGTTGGCCTTGAACACACAACCATCCTGTTTCTACCTCTGAGGGCCTATACCGCCGTATCCAGCTTTAACATCTTCTAAACTTTGAGTGACTCAATAAAAACTGAAGCTCTTTATGGAACTCTGGTAAACCCTCCCATCCAGTTTAACTGCTGGTGGATTTAAGATGAATGAAATTAACCAAGATTGTCTGTTGTTGATTCTGCATCTTCCATGACTACATATTACTTACACAGACTGAGTGGGATTAATAGTCCCAGAACTCCAGCCCTGGTCCTGACCACCCAACAGCTGCTTCTATGAGACAACTTCCATGCTTAGAGTCAGCCACTGTAGAAGTAAGGGCTTTTGTCACTGGGCTCTACCAACCATACCGCAGGACACTCACAGAGGGGTAGATAAGGACTTTTAGAAAGTTCTTCTGGCTCCTTCTGAGAACACCCAGACGTTCTGCTCATCAATATTTTTCTCTAGCTAAGCCACAAGTAAAAGTTACTGCTCTCTTTCGGTCTTTTTTTGTGATAAAGTCCCATTGCCCGTGCTGCAAGCTCATCTTAAATGGACCTTCCTATGTTTAATTTAATATAGCCAATGAGTAATATAAATACCCTGAACCATCACTCCTACTTCAAACCCCAAAGAGGAAGAATGAAGAATCAGCCAATCAATACCGAGGTTTCACAGTATCATTTAAGGCTCTTGCTAGGCAATAAAGAGGCTCCGGCATGATGGTCCCTAAAAGCTCCTCACGGCGTCTTTACCTCCTCAGGCCACAAAATAAAGAGCATGAGTCAGAAGTGTGGGTTTTCTAATGTTCCCTTTTGAGTGGCAGAGTTCAAGTCAGAGGCTAACTGTGTGGGGTGAAGGGACAGTAAGCCTGGCCAGGGGCCTGAAGAGGTTAGAAGGTAAGGCCTGCCAACAGCTGCGTGACTCCTGGAACGAGCAGTCAAAAAGGTATGACACCAACAGGTCTCCTCCTGCTAGGAGGACCAAGTGAGCTTCTCATGTAGAATCAAGATTCACTTGGTATCAGCAGCCAGTGACAGAGTTGGCCTTTACCTAGAAAATTAACAGAAAGTGACAGAGATGGGAGCAGTGGTTGCTCTGTGTGTTGTAAATCCAAATCCATGTTCAACAGGAGAAAACAATGTCTTCATACTTTTAGGGAATTGCTAGAGAAACATTTCTCTCCTAGTGCTTCATGTAGGCACTAACTCTTACAGGCCAAAAAAACAAGTGAAAAGGGGTCTGGACTAAATATGACCTCTTTTGCCCTTGATCCTCAAAGTACACAAGAATCCTCAGCTATCAAGACACTAACTACTCTTCTGACCCTTGTTGTAAAACAAAGAGCTGCTCCACCATATCCCAATAGTTCCTGAACTCTCACCTGTCCAAAGTGCTGGCTACAGATGCTCTACTGCAGCTCCCTGAAGAGTGAGCATGTCTTGCCAGGTTGCTACATTCACTCTGGAGATAAGAAAACTGAGACTTACAGAGGTTAAGGGTTTTACCCATCAACTGAGTGTGAGGAACTGGGAAGAAGGCCCATTTGGTGGTTTGGAAACCCTATCTTTCCACCCCAACAAGTCCAGCTTCCATGTGTCCATTGGGCCTTACTCACTTAATACAGCTGTCACTCTCAAGTCTGGGTCCCAGCCTAGATACATCCCAGCCAGAATGGGTACTGGTTTCAAAACAAACATGGTAGCAAGAAAAACAAAAAAACAAACAAACAAAAACAAACAAACATGGTAGCAGTGCTGGTATTCTTCCCTGGAGGTCACTGAAGTAGGAATATCCTTGTGTTCCTACCTCAGGTATAAAAAGCCAAGCTTTGCTCCTTATGGGTAGTGTAGGGGAGCGAAGTGGTGACAATGCAATCACAGGTAGAATCCATCAGGATTGAAAGGGACTGAACACAATTGTCACCAGCTTTATTTGATTATAAAGGCTTCCTTCCTACTCTCTAATACTATACTTCCTGGGGTCAATTCCCAAATAAACTATGTAGACCCAAACCTTTGTCATGGAGTCTACTTGGGAAGAAATATAAATATATGAACATGGACAGTTTTGATATGCAATAAAGACCTGGTTTGGGGCCCATTGCCAAAAGTAACTTTTCTCTGCAGTGTTCTATGTACTTGGCTCATACTGACGCTTCAAACAAGTGGACGATTCCAAGAGAGCTGAAGCATCCCCATGCTCCCAAGTGAATTGCTGGTGACACCCAGACTTGAACCTCGAGTCCAGTCTGTAGCAATTATCCTTCAGGAGATCATTTAAACATCAATGATAGTCAGTCCCTCCCATGACCATAGGGAATGACAGTGCCTACACCACTATAGGACCATGGAAATGATATGCCATTTGTAAAAGCACCTCGCATATAAGACAACGTATAGAATTAACTATGAAGCTGAAAGAAAGCCAGCATGATTTACAAGGCCAAGCAAAGTCTTTCTAAGATACCAAAATTCCCAACATTCTCATTTTGTTTGCCACTGTTTTCTCTCTACCAGCCTTTGAGAAATTTGGCCTAATTCAGACGCTCTCACGCATTCCCTTTTTCGATATAGAGAACAACCTCTCAAGTTATGGGCAACACTCGGCATCTCAGGTGACCTTGGTTAACCTTTAAAGCAAAAGGCCATTCCCCATACATCCCTGCCTGCTCACTCGATGATCTAGGAGACGTGGGCAGAGCAAATAACCATTGGACCTACCGAAGATGGATGAGCTCTGGTGAGGTGTCGTACACCAGCGCCTACTGAAGGGAGAGATGAATGGCGCCCACAGAGCTGATTTACTGTCTGAACGTAAAGTCTCCTATAGATCTTCATTAAGATAATGCTAACTTCCCAAGGTTGATTTGCAAGAGTGGCTGCTGCATGGGACAAAAGACAAAAAAAAATAATTATAAAGTTTGCAAATGCCAAGGCCTTACGGGGCCAGTGTTGAGGTGGTTTATCAAAGCCCCTCCTCATTCACAGTGGCTTGGGGGAGTCTGGATAGCTGAAAATGAGGAGATATATGGAGTTCATGACACTCCAACTAATTTCTCTCTCTCTGTAACTACAAGCACTATGCAAAATAGTGTTCAAGCATTTATGATAGAGAACACATCGAAGTATTTGCCTACCATTACAGTTGTTTTGAGACATCATCAGAACGCAGACAGGTACACAACCCTTGTATTACTATGATGATGTCTGTTGTGAGTTCACAGAACTGCATTTCAGTTTATATATTCCCAAGAATTGTTTCTTACAAAGGATAGAAAATTTTTGTTTTGACAAGTGAAGGATGACTATAAAACCAGAAACAATGAAACTAACCTCTCTCAGCTACGTGGAGTACACTGGGGTAAAAGAAGGCCTTTTCTATTCACTAATTGACACTTGTCTTTCTTCATCCTACGAAGCTCAATATTCAATTTAGAATAACATTTTAAAAAAACAACAGTGGCAAAATTTATAATGAGGAGAAAATGAGCACACATGTCAGCCGTGCTAACACTGCCCTGGCTAAGGTTTTCCTGGGTGAACTCTGGCCTCCCACTTCAGCAAATCTGGCATGGGGCATGGCTGCCTTACTGTGAGCTACACAGGCCAGACCTCTCTATCCACCTCCACTCCTGCCAACCCTCTGCCACCAGATTCCCACGTGTCTATTGACATCTAAGACCAGTGCAACTTAGGAGCTGGAGAGACGCCTCAGGCAGGACCTGGTTTGGGATCTCTAGTACCCAATGAAAACCTTGGGAGGGGCCTGCCTGTTAACTCAGCACTGAGATCATGGAGACAGGATTCCTGGAGCTCAGTGGCCAGCCAGTCGAGTCAACTCAGAGATTCTTTCTCAAAAACAAAGGTAGATAGCAATTAAAGAAAACACCTGATATTTACCTATGCTACACACACACACACACACACACACACACACACACACACACACACACTTGAGGCATATTCACATGTCTGTATGTTCACATATATACTACACACAAAAAAAAAGAATAAAAAGAAAACAAAGTTAGGTCTGAACTATGCTTTTAATTCTCTCAGAGATCAGCTGGTGACTGTCACTTTTTTTTTTCCTCTCCATTGGACCTGTGGGCTTCTCAATAGCGGAAATATGACTAATACAGAGCTTAACACACATGGGTACCAAAAACGCTGAATGACTAAGCGGGAAAGTGACTGGCGAAGGAACTGTCATGGGGGAGGTGACAGAAGCAGGTACAAAAGATGGCCAACAAAGATGTGATTGTCTCTGACCTCACTCAGGTAGGCCAGAGCCTGTGCCGAGCGAATGCAGAAGCACCAGCTTAGCACATTATCCCTTCCCGTGCTGCAGGCTGAGTGTTTCTGTTCCTGTGTCTTGCTTTGTTGTTGTTGTTCAGGAAATGAGGGAAGAATAAAAGTTCCCCAAGGTTTACAAAAGTCATGGCTATCTGGTGCCATCCCCTAAGAGTTGGCTCCAGTGGTATTCCCCCACTTACACTGGTATGTCTCTCAAAATCTTGAAACCATGATAAACATCTGAACCAAGAAATCTTAAGTTTAAAAGGCAGCCACAGATAATGTTTGGTGATTGGTGCTTTAATGTGATAAAATTTACAGTGTGTTTTTGGAATCCTTTAGCTGGAGCTGGGAAGGGGGACACACACCAATAACCCAGTACAGCTGCAAAGGGTCTTCCCCATGGCGTGCCAAGATGTTCTCAAAGACTAAGTCACGTCTGGTTGGGTCCTGTCAAAAGTTTACTCATGGATCTCAGCTGTCACAACTTAAAAATGTGACTTTAGCTTCAGGGTCTACGGCCCAGCAAAAGCCAAGGTCTCCATTCTCCATTCTACCTTAAGAACCAGACTCCCTTGCATTTCTGGCCCCCCAATTTATCTGTTTATTGGTAGGTGGGTTTTGTTATTATTACTGTTTGGGGGGGGCTGGGTTTTGGTTTTTTGTTTGTTGGTTGGTTTGACTTTTCTGTTTCCTTTTGGATTTTTTTTTTTTAATTTGAAAATTTGTTATGTTTTCTCCAGTGCTGAGAACAGAACTGGATAGCACCTAGCAAATGCTCTACCACCAAGCTACACCCCAGCCAGTCCCTCTCTGCTCTCCCATTTCACTGCATGGTAGCAACAGGAAGGCTGCTTTTATTTCTCTCAGGTTTCCAAAGTGAATATCAGATTGCGGGCTCCTCGCTAGTTTCGGACCCCTGAGGAGCAGATTCACTTATTCAAGTCTTCCCTCCTTAACCCAATGCTGGATGAAACAGGAGTATTGAATTCTTCTAAAAGCTGTAGTACGCCCTCTCTCTACTCCTTTCACCGATTCATAATTGAATGTGGAATTCCCCAACCCATTTCATCAAAAGTCCATTTCATTTCAAAACCACGTGGAAAGCAAAAGAAACCATCTGCGTTGCGAAGCGTCGGCATGCACAGGGCTTTCAGGGCAGGTAGTGGTGTGTGGGAAAGGCTGCCACAGCATCTTTTCATGCTCCCCTGGCCTGCTGAGAGGGCAATGTGTTTCACAACCGCCGAGGAAGGCTGGGAACAGACCCAGGGCAGGGTTTC
Source organism: Rattus rattus (assembly GCF_011064425.1). Taxonomy (NCBI): domain Eukaryota; kingdom Metazoa; phylum Chordata; class Mammalia; order Rodentia; family Muridae; genus Rattus; species Rattus rattus. The sequence goes on from NC_046154.1 coordinate 56,634,357, forward strand.
TGTTGCTACATTTAGCTATTGCCTCTCCATCTGCAAAGTGCCCTCACCTCATAACTCAACTCTTCCTTTAAGCTCTCACACATGAGGGGAAGAGAGTCAAGAGGGAGGGAAGCAGAGCAATAATGGAATAACAGTGCTTCGAGCTGAGACCAAATCCAATGCTCTCATCCGCTCCGGCCCGATGGCTGACTCTTTCCTAACACAGAACACTTCACTGAGAATGTGCTGAGGACTGGTTGCTATGTCATGAACTTCACTTGTCTACCTCACCAGTTCCCTAAGGAACCATCATACTCCAGCTTCAGAGAAAGGAAACCAAGCCTGGAGAAAGAGCCACCAGCTCCAGACTGAACAGTCAGAAAGTGACATGGCTGGGTTATGTGGCTATGACTCCGACATCTTCTGTGCAACATCTTGACTGCTCAGCCCAGAAAGACAAGAGGAAGGAAAGGAAGAGCAATTAGAAGAGTGACTGGTAAGGGACAGCCTAGGGAAAAATAAAATGGACCCTTGTTCTCCCCTCTTGTAGGTAGATTTCAGGTCTCTATAGGGAGAGCAAAGGCCCGAGACCTCCACTCATTTGTAAATGTGCACCTTCCAAAGAATCCCCATACAACGTGCTGGTGTATCATCTTTGCCATAAAACCTGCCGTGATCGGAGAAAGAAGAGAAATCCCAGGCATGGAGTCAGGATCTTGCCCCACCATACACACCTCCCTCCCAGCTCACCTTCACGTTCCTTTGCCAGAGCTGACGGCTTCTTTCCTAAGTGAGCAACAAAAGTTCTGGGCCAGCATCAAACCTCAGGGGCTCTGGCCCTAGTCAGTGAGTAGCTGTGAAACCTTGAACAGGATTTTCAGGCACCTGGGCTACAGGTCCCTCATCTGTCATTTGGAGGTAACACTACCTACCTTCTCTATCACATGGGGTTGTCAGAAAAACTAAATGAGCAAATGGATGTGAAGAGACCCTCCGAAAACTGCAAATACTATATGAATATAAAGGATTATTATTTTGGGATCCAATAAAGCTTTCTCAATTGAATGAACCCTGTGTAGACAGATGGTCAAGTTTTAATAACCAAGAAAAATGCTCTGATTCTTGAGACAATTTACAGAGCTGCTCTCTCCCAGCAAAGGCTACTGCTTATAAATGACTTAAATCAGCACTCTCTGCTCTCTCCTGGACATAAATTGTTACTGGCTGAGGAGAGGTAGGAAAACGGCTATTTTCAAGGCCTACAGTCTTTGACTATAAAATGCTGAACTTCCCTAGTCTAGAACATGGAACATGAAGCAAGGTAGGAAAACAAAGGCTACTGGTATCAAAGGAATTACCCAGGATGGGTGCCCTCTCTCCACAGTGCCCAGGAGACTGCAAACACTGAAACCAGATTCTCATTAAATATTTCAAGGATGCTAGTGGACCCAAATCAACTCGTTTATGTACCAAGAGGCTGGCTTTATTCTGAAACCAATCATAAATAAACTTCTAAATACAGCCTGTTCAAAACACGTATTTCAAAAACTATTACCAACCTCTGTGCAATCTGTCACCAACATGGACCAAATTCATTTAAAGCTACCTTCTCTAGGAATGAGCCATACTCTTGAGGTCACTTGCATTTGGAATAGAGGTCCATACAGTATTATTTTTAATAAGGTCTAAAGGTTCCTTTCTCTTTAGGAGCAGAAATTCACTGCCAAACACACTGCTTCCATTCACAAGATTATTTATGGCAGAGATAATTGAATTCTGGTCACATGACTAAGGAAGACTAGGTCGAGAGTGGAAAGAACCCAACCATAATTTCTAGAGAGATCTATAAATCACTGCTTTTTCCCCTGGAGGTTGAAGTCCTCAGAGCTCTATGGATTCTTCCCTGGCATTTATACCCAGTTTGGAAACATCACAGAAATTCCTTTCTGTGCTCAGTGGTTAAACTCCTAAGGTAGATACATTGACATTATTCTCTATCTTGGTCCTTGAGAATGCTTATGGGGCTCAGAGGAAATCCCACTCCTTTCCATAAGCCAAATGGCCCTGTCTCTCTTGCAACTACAGTTCCTAGAGCAAATCAGAATTAAGCGTATGAGCCAATTCCAGTACTCTCTTTCTCCCAACAAAATGAGACATTTTCCAGAAGCACATCACAGGTACAGCACCACAGACATGGTAGCCATAGAGGGCAGACTCTCTTGATCTCTCTTAGATTTAGCAGCAGTATTCAGCCGTTCCTTAAAGAAGACAGACTCAAAGGTTGTCCTAAACAAGGAATTTCTCCCCGATCAGTGTTCTAGCAGACGTGGGACTTGAATGATGCAATCTGCTTCTATTACAGATAGCATTTATATATCTTTGCACTTCCTGGCTAAGTCTGAGAAGTCCCTAAGCTGCTTGGTTATTTTCAAAATATTCTCTGCTCATTCTCAAAATACAAATGCAAAGAATGATGTCTAGCTACAAGGTATATTGCCTGAGGAAATGATTTCTTAAATAGATCACTTTTCCATTAGCTTGGCTTCTTAATTCTAGTAGATGGGTAAATAGTACCATCCTATACATTTTAGTCTGGAATAATTTTAGCCTTTCAAAAATTTTTTCACAATTTTTTTATGTTTCCGAGAATATAATAAATAGAATTTTACGAAAGACCATGAATAAGAGAAACTGAAGGAGTAAGCAAATATTCCATGGTTACACCACCAACATGCTATGGAATCTAAAGCCTTCTGTGGAATATGAGAAGAAACAGCCAAGCGTTTGCATGTACATGACAGGATAAGTCAGTGTACACAACATTCTTAGTAGACCAAAGGCAAAAGCACATGAGTAATATGGGCATTGTCTTCTTTAAGCTTTCTGTCCATTTCTATTGAGGAAACACTCTCCTCCTCCTTCCATCCTTCTCTCTCTCTCCCTCTCTCTCTCTCTCTCTCTCTCTCTCTCTCTCTCTCTCTCCCCCCCCCCCTCCCTCTCTCTCTCTCCCCCCCTCCCTCTCTCTCTCTCTCTCTCTCTCTCTCCACCTGTCACTGTCTAATAAAAGAAAGTCTGTTTCTTTAAAAGCTTATCAAGCCCCGACACCTTTGCCAGTGTTTCAAGCAGGATGCCTGATCAGCCTTGTGACAAGGATCCACCCATTGAGACGGCAGTGAGACTAATATTTGTTCATTTCAGACCACCTTCTAATGTTCTTACTACAGCCAAGAAGAAGAGTTTTGCCAGAAAGAAATATGTGACACACATATCCTGTAGTTATCAAAAGGATCAGTAGAGGAAGACTGTGCCCCTAAGGCAAAGCACAGTAATCCTTAACATCTTGAAACCTTACATTGTCTATAGTGCTGGGAAATGACAGATATTAAAGCTGCTGGGTACCTGTCTAGGCCTTTACTAGCAATGTAGGTTCCTGGCCCAATCTTACAACATGAGTCTTGGCCATAACTTGCCCAGGTGCCCCAGAGCAGCCAGGAGTCTAACGTAGGCTTTCCCCTATGCCTACAATTCACAGCTGTCTCTACTGCTCCCCACCAGGAATGCAAGTAAGTTATGATTCTGAACTACTGTACTCCACTTACTCGATCCTTTAGGGAGACAAATATGGGACTCACTCAACCTCCCTTGGGTCAGATGTGCCTTTGAACACCCAATGAGCACCACGGATGATGATACTAGAGACCGTGTGAATGAGTTCTCCAAGGTAGCTCTACGGTGCTAGACGAGGAGTCCACCAGACTGTGTACAGCTTCTCTGCACAGTGAAGGTTGACCATCTATGCTGATTATCCCCATGCCTTCCAGGAGACAGAACCAGCACCCAAATCCTAGAGAGTGAGAAAGTTCACAGTGTCACAGGAAATGGAACAAAGGAACTGTGAACCCAAACAAACCTTTTCTCCCTTATGCTGCTTTGTTGGGGTATTTTGCCATGGCAACAGCAATGGGAATGGAGCTAACCTGAAACACAAGGCAGGGGACTACAGAGCCCAACCGGACAGATGGAAATCACGGAGCCCTTTTCACATTCAGTTGAGTCCACGGAAACATCAGGAAGAGCTGGCTGTTGCAATACAGGCTGAAGTATAAATGGGTTCTCCAGAGAGAAACGGGGGGGGAAGGTGGCAATAAGGAGGAGCATTCCTGGAGGGAGACTGGAGGAGGGTGTGAGAATAGGGTCTCAGAGACCTCAAGTTTAACTAAAGCTGAGAACACTGGGAGCTGAGGGGACACTAAATATTTAGAATTCTCTAGTGTGTGCTTATTGCACAACTGAAGAGATCAAGCTGCAGGTCTTCTGTGTTGGTTTTTAAGTTTGCAGTAGCTGGAGTGGGGAGTTGGAGTGTCTTCTAAAAGCTTTTAAGATCTCCTGAAATTATTAATCTGGTGGAGGAGGACTTTGGGGAAGAACCAACTAGACTTTACACATAAAGATCCCTTTAACCAGAGGCAGGGAGAAGTTTGACGAGTTATTTGTGCACTTGGGCTTCCCACAGATAGAGGCCTGATAGAGGGAGTAAACCCTACTCAGCTTTCTCTGGTTTATGGAGCCGCATCTTCTCTCCACCAGAATCGCGATAAGACGGCCCATGTTCTAAACAAACTGGGGACTTTCCATGAGCAAAGGAAGCCAGGCTTGTTGTGAAAAAGAAAATACTGATAAGTTGGTGAGTGGAAACTATTCAACAGTGATTCATAACTATGCTAAAAAGAAAACTATACTCGATGCTGAAAGCTACGGTAAGGAGTAAGTTTTCAAACCTTCAACCTTAGAAGATACAGAACCTCTACCCAGAAAGCATGGGTGGTACGGGATATCCCAGACACATTGCCACCTGTGAGAAACTTAAGAGGAGAACTGTTTACTGAACATCTTCAAGAATGAAGGTCCTAGGAACATGTCACTGCCCATAATCCCCACGAGTCTCTTGTTTGAGGAAATAAATCTATTTTAAATAAAGGCTCAGATGGCTGTGTATTTAGTATGAGTTCATGTTTAAATAACACTCTTGCTTTATTTCTCCATCACTGAAATGAAAGGGCACTTTACTGCAGAATTTACCTTCAGAACTATACTTCAGTTTTATTTCTTAATTCACACTGAGAGTTTACAGGTACACACAGAGGTGGGCCGCTTGGGCAGAAGTATAATAGATGTCCCTGAAATCAGCTCCTGAGGAAAACAGCATAAATATGTAACAGTCCCGGGCTTGCACAGAGGGCCGGCTCTTCAAGACCTCCCCACCGGCTTTCACACTGTTTATTAAATGCTTCTTTTCTTTGTCTGTATGGATAAACTTCACAGGCTTGCACAACTCTTAGTGCCCCGGTATTTACTATAAATATATTTGTCAAATCTGCTTCCCAATGTGCCCATAAAGTAACAGAAATCTTTTATAAAGCTCTGACAGCATTCCTCAGTGCTGCGCTCTAAGCCAGACCTCTCGCCCTTTGGTGATGCCCATCCAATCCATCAAGAGCATGTGAGGTGCCAAGCAGTACAGAACCTCAGAACCTTACGAAGCGTACAGGAAATGCACAAATGCGGAGAGAATCTGATAGGGAATTTAAATGGTCTCCACGATTTGAACAAGGCGTACTCAGACATCTGCTGGGCAAAGGGTAACTATGACATTCGTTCAAAAGTTTGGTGATAGAGGAAACGAAACTAAAGAAAGATAAACAGATCATAACATCTAACCACTACAAATGTTTTGATGAGAAATCGCACTCCTCTGGACTCAAAAAACAGCAGAATTCGCAGTTGAAGAGTTGGTCATTGTACTAAGATCCTTTCAAACCATTCCAAATTAATACGTGAGGGATTGATTTCTAAACTCATGTAAATTCCTAGAGACAATGCAGACTGCCTTAATTATAATCAATAACATCACAGACAGAGATGCACCAGCAGAAACATTGCCCAGAAGCAGGGCATAAACATCACTCTGTGCTCCCTTGTACATAACAGTGATATGACCTTAATAAATATTTCATCCCTTTCAGTGTACAGCCACTCATGAAGATAGCAAATTTTAATAGCTACAAAATATAATAATGACTCCGCAAAGAAAATGCCTCCTTTGGAGGAAAGTTAGCTCATTCTAAACCCTGACATCTAACCTTCTTCCCAAAGAGCACTCCAGGCCAGCGTGTGATGAGAAGTGAGCACACTTACCCAGCCTTCCACATACAGATTGATGTATTGCCGAAAGACATTTCACACAGAGCACTTCCCTCGCTGCAGAACATTAGAAAAGTCATGTGGGAAAAGAAGCATGTTTTCAAGTCCATGAGCATTATCTTTCTAGTGCCAGCAAAGTAAGAGCTCAATGAATACTCCTGGATAGACTGTCTTCAGGGACTAGCCAGCATCCGTGGGTTGGGACAGCTTATGGAGGAATGCTCAGGTCTCGTTCACCAGGTGTAACTAACAGCGCAAGTCCATATCCGAAAGCAGCTGCATTGTTCATTCGTAAGCACATTATCATACAGTTACCCACATTTAAGTCCATCTGCTAGTTTTCTTCTCAAATGTTCAGTGTGGGTGGGTCTTCTGGTGGAGAGGAAATGAGTATGGAACACAGACCGGGCAGGATTCAGAACTTAGCCCTGAAGTGTACAATTAGCAACTTGGAAAGGCACTTGGCACAAAGGCCCAAGAAATTGGGCATCGGGGCCTAGTTTACATATCATCCTGAAGACTAGAGACAGTTTTGATATACCAAGCGTAGTGCCTTATTGATCAGTAACTACTAGGTTGGATGAAAATACAAGTATTTCCCGTGCAAATACGTCCCTCTACGTTTGTTTTCTTCCCTATCTATAAATTATGACTCATCGAACACCAAATAAGTGATTATAATTCTACCATAAGTTAGTTTTCAAGACTGTTCTGTACTTGATCTTCACTGTTATCCTAGGTAGACTGCTTGATATAGTGGGCTGGTTTACACATACTTAGCCCATTACATATTTCTAAAAATATTAAGTTTGGATCTGGTAAAGGTGTTTACCTTTTCCTCTCTATTTTGACTATCCAAACATCCGAGTGTCACCAGAGCCTACAGTAATTAGTTGAGCCTACCATGTGATTATCTACTGATTATAAACCATTGAGAAACGGACTTACCACACAGCCAACTCACAGACACCCTGGTGTGTGGGGACCAACCCTGAAGGTGACCTGGAGTTCAAGCTTTATTAACATTCAGGTCATGATAACTCAAATTTATAGCCCTGAGAAGAAGTGATCCAGATCAAATCTGAGGAATATATTCTTTTAATTTATCTACACTTAGTGACTTCCTGAATTTGTCAAGGGCATTTAAGAACAGCTAACTCAACAGTAAGTGGCAGAAAGGTGTAAACAGAAATATTACGTACGAGTAGGAGTACTCTAGTCAGACAGGTATGGCTTCCCTTCAGTGCAGTCCTGGCTGTGATTAAGAGTTCTTCAAATTCCATAGCTGTCGAGTTTAATTAGCTAAGTGTACACTTGTTTCATGAGCATTCCAACTACCTCCCTGTCTAGAAGAACAGTTCTAATCAGCTTAAAATGGCCACTTTTGTAAAGCATCTTGGGAGAATTTCTCCGCGTTTGGGTGAAACGTTCAGCTAAATACAGAAGAGAATTACTTCCAACAGAGGTTATAAAGTCAGATACCATTTAGTATCTATATACACACATTTATTCTAGGATAAAATAGTTTAAATGAAAATGTATCTTATCCATGGCTTTAAAATATGTTTAAGGAAATTCAGATGTAACATAGCAATACAGAGACCAGCAAAGTCTTTTTCCTCTGTAACTTCTCTACTAAAACTGTAAATAAAAGTTTCCAAGAAATGCATTTACATATCTTTCCTCTAAACTTGTGCATTTGGGGAAGAACACATTCTATATAATGCAAAATAATTTAGTTAAAAATAATGCTCTGATTGCTTCTCTCCTTTTGTACCCCAATAATACTTTTGCTTTATGATGGCGGGATCTGGAGGAGGGCTTCAGTATATCCTGGAGGCTGCACACTTTTCAGGCACTGGAGCTGACTTTCACAGTTAGTTGCAATGTCACCAGAAACTGCTCAACTACACTGCACCAGCCATTTGCTCCTTTCTCACTGCCTCCTCCGGAGAGACTAGAAGCTAGATAGTCACTGTCCAACTTCCCTTGCAGAAGCTGCAAATACATTTTAGCCAGAATGGCCCATGATAAAGTGACATCTACTGTGTAGTTTCTGGAGGAGTTTTTACCTGTGATAAATGCAGCAAATGAAGCTGGTTCAGCCATCTCCCCACCACCCCACCGCGGAGATACGATGGCAGCCTACAATGACACAAGTGTTCTGGGTGTTTTTAATCAAAGAGAAAAGAATGTTAGGACATAAAAATTAGAAAAGTGTCTGGATTCCTGACGGAGTTGAGCAAATATAGCAACAATGTGTAACCTTCAGATTCACTGTTACACAAGAAAAATAATTCATTGTTTAAACTATTGTTAAACTAAGATTTTTCTGTTTTTTGTAGCCAGCAGTATTCTCAAGACACAGCTGCAACCACTTAAAGCATTGAAACATTGCATGATTCTCATAAAACTCCTATTTCTAGGTTCTTCAGGGCAAAGAAACTGAGAACATTGTGCCTAGAATTTTCACACAGTGCTAATAGAGAACATCAAAACCCCCACAGTAGACTCAGCCCTGGGACAAGGGCTCCCCATACCCACGTCCTCACAGAGGACCAGTGCTCAGTCCCCAGCACCTACATGGTGGCTCACATCCCCTGAAACCCTAGTTCCATGAAATCTGATGCTCAGATATCCTCAGAAACCAGTCACGCCTGTGGTGTACGTCTATACATGCACAGAACGCTCATCTACATAAAATAGAAATAAGTATTTTAGAAATAAATACTGGGCATCACAGAAAACAAGGCAACACTGTGTCGAACAAAATATTTTTGATTTTGTGCAACAGAATCCAGATATCTAGCACGTATAGCCATGTCTGCATGTAGAGATCTATTTCCTTTCTCTGACTACTGGCTTTTCCACTGGGATACTGATTCTGCTTTTGTCTCCACATCCTACCTACAAAGAGAAGGAAGGCACCATACCACTAAAGAAAGATACAAGCATAGTTGGGGTGCAGGGTAATATCAGAGAGCTAATAATGATGGTAGCCACTAGTCATTGTGACTGGAAACCTAGACAATACGCTAAGTAAATACCTTATCAATATTATGACACCAAATGCCCTCTTAAAACCAACTGGTAGGTCTTGTAAGTCTCAGGTCAGTGCAGAATGCTTGCCTGACATTTAAAAGACCTTGGGTTCCATTCCCCTGAAAATGAATAAATAATCAAAATTTGAGGAAAGGAACAGAGCTAAAAGCACATGGTAATAGTCACATACCTTAACTCTGACGACAAAACACACGAATCTAAATCACACATGTACTGTCTGCATATGATCAAAAGTACCTGATATTTTTGAGAAACTTTTCATAAAAATATCTCAGACCCCGTGTCTCATTTCTATGTAACTGCATCTTAACATAAATATTAGGTCAAATATTTGATTTTTAATGCCTACTAATGTAAGTCTAGATTCCGGTATCGGATTTTTTTTTTAAAGGCACTTCCTTCTTAAGTGTAACTGACCTGATGCAGTAAATTCTTGAGATTTGAAAGTGACTCATTTCCAAAGCTCCACACATTAGCAGCTGGTATTATTCAATCTGAGATTTAAATTTATAATGTACTCTTGATAATGTGCTCGCAATACATCTTTCACTTCTCTAGCTTTTGAATGACACTAGATAAAAGATCTTTAGGGTATAAATATTTTATATAAACTTTCACTCTGTTTTTCTTCAGCCATCTTCCATTTGCAAACACTAGGCATCAGGCAAAAATATACTAAAGGTTAAGAGAGTTATGGATTGTGTCGGGGGAGGGGTGCGATTGAGAACGGCTGCCCTATTCTGCTGCAGCTGCAGACACTGCAGACACCTAATACTGGCTAACAAGAGGGTCCGCCCTCAACGGGGTCCGACTGAAAGTGCTGTTTTTCCTCGCAGTAGATAAGTAGACAGAACTGACTGACTTTCCACCGTCACCCTCTGTGACGCCCTGGGCTTGCACAGGACAGTGTCTTTGGGACCTGTGCTGGATTACTTCCCAGAACAGTAGGGATGCAGCCACCCCACCTGGGTGGCCATAGAAGGTTTCAGGACACCTAGACCAACTCTTCACATTTGGAAACCATGAAGAGTTGAACCACCCAAAATTTCCTGGCAGATTTCCGAACTGTCCTCACAGATTGTTCCAGGTCTAGTTCCAGGAAATGTGGTCTGGCACCCTGGAGTCCTCCGTTTACTCCAGAAGCAAACCTCAGGCTCCCGACATGAGTGTGTCAGAGGCTGCATAGAACAAGGCTTCCAGAGAGCTTACTCCAGACACTTTCCTTCTAACTGGGCCTCCTCTGGGAGAAAAAAGCAGGAAGCCCAAAACTTACAGACATCCAGGACCTCTACGTCTCTGTAACATACACAATCCTCCATGAACTTGGTTCTGGAGAAGATACTCCTGTTTACAGATGATTTGAAAAGCTTAATACAATCTTTTAAAAGGGTTTTAGCAAATGCAGATCTCTATGACTATAAATTTGCAAAGCTGCTTACATTTGCCACTTTAATGACTTGTTTTTATACGCACCCCTTTCGGAGAGAAATCTGTAATTTGTTACTAATAGTCTTACATGCAGCAACATGACTTAATCTTTTTTCCTGCCAGATCACTAAGAACACGAAATAGTGTCAAAGTATCCCAGTGCAGCGAGCACGCAAAGTATTTAGGAATCTAAGTGTATAGGATCTGTGCATAAAATATATACAAATATGCACAACTATGTAGCCTATATATCATCTATCTATCTATGATCTTATCTATGATCTATCATCTATCTATCATCTATCATCTATCTATCATCTATTTATCATCTATCTATCTATAGGATCTGTGCACAAAATATATACAAATATACACAAATATGTAACCTATCTATCTATCTATGATCTTATCTATGATCTATCATCTATTTATCAGCTATTATCTATCTATCTATCTATCTATCTATCTATCTATCTATCTATCTATCTATCTATCGATTCTCACGCTATGATCGAACCTCAGCTGGTCTCACAGTGTGTTCAAGCCCCCTTGCCATCAACTACCAACTAACACATCTCATATGCATCTACTTCCCACTCTGAGGTATTGTCTGCTCTGGATGTCTGCTACTCTGGTATAGAAATTCAGAGTTCTATCTAGAACAGACTGTAGACTTATGGGTCTGCTCTGTGCATGAAGACAATGAACTTTAGTGCTTGTACTTTATTAAATTTAATCAGACAAGTAGAGACTGGCCCTGCTCACACACACACACACACACACACACATTTATGAACGTAACAACAAAATTGTGACTTGTGAGGTATATTTGCGAAGGGAAAACATGCATTTTCCTTTCTCAGCCCTCATCTCCACCAATGGAAATAGATTATGAGAGTCTGTGAAAGCATTCGAAAACTCCAAGGAATGGGAGCTGGTGCAGCCGACAGGAAACAGGGGGTTGATGAGGAAGATGGTGGAGAACCTCCTCCATCTGGACAGTCACACGTGTGGGCCACTGAGATAGCCCCAAAGCTAAGACACACCAGAAATATGGACCAAGAATAGTGACAATTTTCAGAGAAGGAAGTCTTTGCTCCCACCTGCAAACTCAGTTCTCCTTGCCAAGCACTCTGTGCCACACTACTGAAGTCTTGTCTACTCGGAAGCGTCTATAGATGGTGTAACTAGGCACGACCCTGGTGAAGCATTCAGGAACAAGGCTTAACTATCCTATTTTGAAGTCCGATGGCACTGCAGCATGATTCTGGAAATATAGCTGCATTCAAAATCCCGCAAACTCTCCTTACAAAGCAGAGTGCTGGGCCTCACCTACTGTCCATTGTCCTTCCATACCCGGGAAGGGGCTCGAGACTTGCGTCTACAGATAACTTCCAATTGCCAGAGCTGAACTGCTTTTGCCAGGACACTGTGAGAACTGCTACCTGCGGTCACATCTGATGAGACAAGAGGGAATCAGAGGGTCCTAATGATTTGTCCAAAAGTGTAAATCCTGTGTCAGGAAGAGGAATTCCAAAACCTCTCTCTCCCTCCCAGTGTGACACTTCCCATTACAGAATAGCTCATGCTGATTGGATTAAGGTATCTGAGAAATGTCTTATCTACAAAGATCCTGGCTGCCATGCGTCTTAGAATTTCATCTGCCTTGTCTGGTTTTATTCCCCTTAACGACCCATTGAGACTGGCAGAACAAAGAGATAATCAACATCCCCACTTCAGAGATTAGAAAACTGAGGTGCTGGTGTGATACAAGCACAGCCAAAGACACTAAGTTGGCCGAGCAGGCAGCACCGACCGCTAGTAAGCCAGCAAGAAGTGTGCGGTGGAATCGGCCTGCAGCTGGCAGAGCCCGGATCCCAAAGCCAGCCTGGAAAGGGTGCCCCTGACCTCCCAGGTCAGCCTTTGCTGCTCTCCCCTGTTCTCCCACTCGCTGAGACTACTGCTCAACATCATACTGTGATTTGGCTCCCACCACGACCTAAATAAGCAGTTAATTCGCACATGTAAGAATGCTTACAATAGTTTGTCCTTAAAAGCATCATTAGGTTAGGTTACCTTTAATGCCAGGCTTGGTGACTCAGCTGTCATTTTCTTGACTAGTGCCTATAGGGTCCTATGAAATGATTCCTCTGAGAGGAAGATGGGACAAAAGGAAAGAAACAAGACAGTGACCAATGCGTTCAATTAGTTACAGTCTAATTCTAGCACCATGAGAAAGACCAGACACAAGGCAACTACTTCCGGGTGGCTAGTAAGTTCAGGCAGGCACAGAACAGATGCTCTGAAGACACCTGGGCAAACAAGCACAATAAACTGGCAGCTCACAGACAAAGGTATTTAAACAGCGTTGGGATGTCCAGGCAAGGAGACAGCCTTACTTCTTCATACAGGAAGTCTTGTACAGATCAGCTTCTCTAATGAGCCCCTCACTACATGCCAACCAAAGGTTAACTCTATGGTTACTGGAAGCTTTGAAACCTGTATAGGAATTTATTTTCTACAACTTTTCAAATCAATTAGATTATCTGCTAAACAGAAACCAGAATGCAGATCTGATGCCCTTGTGAAAAGCTGATTAATTCAGCTGGACAAAATATAAATTCCAAGTATTTCTTCCAAACTATATTAATGCAAAGCAGTTAGAATAGTAAATACAAAAGCGAATGCATGGGACTTTAGGCTGTTTGTTGCTTTGAGCAATTTCGGAACTGCTTTGTGCAAATAAATGATTAGCTAATCAGGGTTGTAAGATTCCAATCATTAAAATTAATGCTCAAGACACAGGGGCAACTATTTCTAGCATCTGAGCAGACTAGTATATTATGTAGAACTCTCTGCCGTGCAAACATTTTTCAAAGAAATGTGAGTTTCTATTAAAAATAACATATTTTTCTAGTTGAAAAACTAGAAACGTGGCTGGGCTTAAGGATGTTGCTCAGGGTTAGTAAGCTTGCCCAGAATTCAGCTGGTGGGCACCACCACCACCACCACCACCACCACCACCGCAATAATAATAATAATAATAATAATAATAATAATAATAATAATAATAATAATAAGGTTAATTAATAAAACTGGTAAGTGATTAACAGAGCCCACACTCTTAACCATATCTCTGAAAGATGAAAAGACTTTTCTGTCACGAGCCTGTAGTCTCACCATTTAAGAAAGATCAGCTCTTATGGCTGGTGATTCCCCGGCCTCAGCTGAGCTAATCTGTCACAGACACATCTTTAATTTTCCTTTTATTTCTCTGTAAGATACGCAAAGCTGTTAGCGGTTTATTCCTCTGAAACCTGGGGATTCGTGTAAATAACTTTTAACGCGGTATCTCAGGGAACAATTTACAGAGTAGCGCTGTGGCATAATGCAATTCAAAGTTGTGCTTGATTTAAAATGTTTAAAGTCCAACCACAGTGTCAGCCTGAGCAGAGAAATCTCTTACAAAGTTTCACACTCCGCTGGGTTAAGAGACAGTGGGTATTAATCCTATGGCTTCTACACCAAGCTTCCTTTTTGTGGTCAGCAGAGAGGCTATGTGGTTGGTCTGAAGGAGTCCAAAGTCTTTTTTTCTGTGTTAAAACAAGGGAAAGTGGGCCGCTGACAGAGTGAAAGAAAAACCACAGCCAGCTCTCTCTGCTGTAGCTTTACCCTTAAATGTGGCCTCGAGCTATTCTGCTTTCCAAAAAAAGGTTTAATTTAAACCATACACAGGGCTGCAGGCTGCCACGTTTACAAACTCAACATTCCTCTCAAATCTGTGCTCTTCAGAACCAGAGTACATTCTCTCCAGCGCTACTCAGACATGCTTTGATAAATAAAATATCACTGCCCATCCATTACTTAATTTGATAATAATATGCCCTTTCCCTTCCTCTATTGACATTATTCTAAGTGCTTATTCAAGTGTGTTGAATGGCTGTAAACATCACCTGTGAAATACAGTTGTGTTCTCTTTTGGGAGGCAGAAGAAAGGCAAGAAGGCGCAACAAAGTGAGGGGGACATAGGGACCTTATCGAGTGGCCCAGAGCCCGTGAAAACCACCGTGATGCAAAGCAAGTATATGGATCTCAAAAAGCCTGTTGTTTTTTTTTTAAAGAAACATTGCAAGGCCATCCTGTTTTCCTATTCCCTTGACATCAGAATCTAGTCTGTCATTCCAAACACTACCAGGAGAGATTCCAGTCACCGGCACTGAAAGCAACTCGAGCCACATGCCCAAGACAAGTCACGGCGGGATCAGTGTGGCTGACCACCAGGCTGACCATGGTGAACAGGGTGAATGCTCCGCGGTTGGGGAGCTTTAATTTTTTGCCCCAGTGTATTCACTTGTATGTTCATTAGGAACTGCAGCCCCAGCAGGCAGCCCAGCACAAGGTTTTCTATGTGAGCCACCGTGCTCTATTATACATGACACTTGTCAATTAAAGAGGAAACCCTTTTAAAGCAAACTGAAGTTAAGCTGGTACTTTCTTCAACATCTGATTTACCGCTGCTGTTATCGTCCAAAGGGAAGTTTGTTTTAGAACAATGATAGCAGCAGTAATCCCCCCATTTCAGTAGTGAGGGATTTAAACACATTCAGGGCACCGGGGACCGGTCAAAAGGCTCCTTTCAGCAGAACTATGTATTTTCAGTGGCAAAAGGGACGGTCTCATGATAGGATAACTGCCAACGGTGGACAATGTTTTAGGCTAACGGTTAAGAGAATATCATTTTAAACTACCTGGGATAATACAAACGTGGCACAATGGATCAATGAGATCTGTAGTCCGTAAAACGCTCTCCCAAATAATGGAATCCATTAATAACCATTATAGCCTCAGAGCTTTGGCCACAAAAGTAATGCCCAGCGCTACATCTCGACGGTCTCTAATAAATACATTCAAGTCCTGCAAAAGGAACAAAACCATAACAGAGCAACTGAGTACGGATTCCAGTGAGAACACAAATTAAAGAGGCATCCTATGGGCTAGTCTCTATTCAAACCTGATTTTTATTTTCTGGCCAAAGGCGTGTTCCTTACTTGTAAAATGGGGTTTGGACCAGGTAACCTCTCGGGATCTTTCCAGCTCTGGTTCCTCCAGGGCTTACAGTTTTTGCAAATGTTATGATACTTAATGAAGTCGCTTTAGTTTAAATTAATTATTCCATTTATTCACTTATTATTTATTTATTGTGTATGTGTTCTATGTGTCTGCCATAGCATGTGTGTGGCAGTCAGAGAACAGATTTTAAGGAATCTGTTCTTCCCTTCCACCACGTAGGACCAGGGCATCGAACTAGGGTCGTTAGGCTTGGCAGCAAGTGCCTTTCTCTGCTGAGCCATCTTGTCAGCCCAACAGTCACATTCGTACTTTTACCAGCATGCAATAACAATGGGTGTCAGCATGGCCTGTGAGATTGATCTGAGGGAAGAGAACTTAAGAGAAACAGTTTTGTCATTGTATTAGATTTAGGTCTTAGACAGCGTGTTTTCATAAACATGGAAAGCAATACATTTGGGACATTTGATGGCAAACGAGAAGAAAGTACCAGAATAGAACCTCCTGGAGACATGGGTAAGTAACTCAGCAAATAAGGGAAGTCTCCATGAGATATACAGTTATGCTCTTTAGTGAAAAATCTCACTGGGCATAGTAGGACACACCTGTAGTCATGTTAGACTGGGGCAGGAGGATTGCTTGAGTTCAGGGATTCTGGGCTGTAGTGTGCCATGCTGATCCAGACTAAGTTTGGTATCAACATCCCAGGATCCGGGAACCACCAGTTTGCCTAAGGCATAGTGAACTGGTTCGGGTCAGAAAAGAAAAGCCTCCAAGCTCAGAAAGACAGCGTAACTGTATTCCAGCTAAACGATGATGAATGTTCTTTATTCCATGGCCTACATGCCCTCTGTGTGAGTCATTCTCATTTATCCCTCAGAACAAAGTACTAGCCCATTTTACTGACAAGGAAATCAAGGTTTATGCCAGGTATGCTCAACATCTTCAGAACTGGCTGTTAGGGAAGCCACGGAGAAAGCTTAAGCCAGTCCAACACCAGAGCCCAAAATATGCATGCAACCATGGGGACCAACTGGCCTGCCATCTTCAAAAGCCCTTACTTTTGTGGGATTTAAGCACAAGTAAAAGGGAGTTTATAAGCAGATTGCTTTTACACTATAGATCTTTAGTGGGCTTTGTTTAAATGTGTTTAGATGTACAAGTTAAAGTATTCACAACTAACCTGCGTGCGATAGATTGAGTCGAGCGAAAAGAAAGGATGGAGCATCACACTGACTTCCAATCCTTCAGAGCAGAGGTTGTCAACCTTCCTAATGCTGTGGCCCTTTAATACAGTTCCTCTGGTATGATGACGCCCAGTTATAAAATTATTCTTATTTGCTACATCATAACTTATAAGTTGGCACTATTATGAACTATAATGTAAATGTCTGTGCTTCCTGATGGTTTTTAGATGACCCTGTGAAAAGATCATTCAACCCCTGTTGGAGCAACATGTTCTTTCAACACATTCTTGACTAAGGAAAGGATCTATAGTTATCAGGCTTCTGGGTGAACTCGCATGAGAGAGTTCCCTTCATCTCTCTGCAGCAAGAGACAGGTTTACTGGGACATCAGCACACCGCCATGGAGAGGAAGTTGCAAACTAGACAAGTTGCAAGTGTAGACGGACAAGGACTCCAACAGCCTGTGAAAGAACAAACTAAGCCCTGAGCCTCCAAACACCACAGGCCTAAAAGAATTCAGAAAGACCTGGGAGCTATTTTTAGCATATCAAAACCTCAAACAGGACCTCCACACTGACCCATCAAGCAACCACACAAGTTAAACTATCAGCCAACTGGTCACACAGAACCATGTCACCCTCTCTACAGTGGCTCAGTGTATCCAAGGACACATACTTGTTTACTTCAAAACAGAGGAAACAAATATAATTATCCATTGCTGTTTATCTGGGCCACAAGACATAGAATCCAGTCAAACACTTGAAGGCATTATTCTAGCAGCATTCAACCCAAAGAACGCCGGTAGCCGGCCCTGAACAGATGACACACATGGTGTTGATCAGGGAACTTGTCTTCAGAGACTGCAGACAGTCACCTAAACTTGTACCCCCTTGCCTTCAAGGGCAGTGTCAACACAAGGGAGCAAGTCTCCTAGTCCCTGCCACTCATTGAACAAGCTCAGGGCTCACACTGGAAAGGCAAGTCTAAGTAAAAGGAGGGCTGAAGAAAGATCGATGGCGGATGATCCCAGCCCTCTCTTGTTGGAGTTAAAGACACAGAGCAGGATATTCAGACACAGCAGGGCACCACAGTGCTTCTGGCCCTCATCACCACAGAAGGACCAAAGGTCAGCAAAGCCACTCTAGGGCACGGAGTACCTACACTTTACATGGCTAACCTCTGTGTGCTGCTGACACTTCTATGGTGGCGTTTCTGGAGTTTACTTTTTATATCTCCAAAGAAACACATTTCATTTAAAGAAAAAAAAAGACCTCTGATCATGATACTCTTAGAAAAAGTCTTAGCCTGAGAGAAATTTAAAAGCCCAGCTATAAATCTTCCAAGATGAGAATTTCTAATAGAAAGGCAGAGGCATCTTTAATTATGCGGCACTGTGGGCCTTGTACAATAAAGCCCACACATTCGCAGCTTATGTCATTGTGTACAGGATGCCCCAGGAAGGCTCTGATTTGCCCATGTGGGTCTGAATCAATGGGTTGAAGTCTTACACAAGGGAAGGAAGTGAAGAGAACACTGCTCGGAGAGCAGGGATTTACCTCCTGGGGCTCCCGGCAGTGAATGATGGTTCTGACTCTTCTAGTTTGTATAAAAGGTTGAAGTTCATTCTGGCGCGGGGAAGCATTCCACAAGACCCGCTGCCTCTATGGGCAGGCGATTAATCTCATGATCGATAGACCATATGATTAGGCACTAATAGCTGATAGGAGGAGAGAATAAACAACCATAAATTTGCTTTGTACCCAGCAACCCAACTGTAAGCAGGGCCATTTAATGGCCACACTGGGTCATGTTACCTAAGGGCCCATATGGAATAAAAAATGGAAGAGAAAAACATTTTAAAAGATCTTCAATTATCAAAGGTGGGGGCGGGGGGAGGCAGAGGCTCTATTAGTGCAGGGTTCTTCGGCATGAGACGCCCAAGGCTTCCGCATTTGGAGTGAAGAGGGCAGATGCAGGAGTAACAGAAAAGTCTGTTTGCTGAAATGATGCTTTGTAAACGGCATCGTCAGCCGCCCTCAGCTCGGTGTAAGTGGTGCTGGGTGGTCCAGCTCGTCCTCGGCAGCCACAGGAACCTGTGTCCATCGCGGGCTGAGCGTGCACTCCGCAGCAGGCAGAGCGGAGGCTGGACTGTGTAGTTTCCTCTTAGCATGCAGATCACTGCTCTGTGCTCCAGGGCTGCTTCTCAGCGTGTCATGAACTTCCAGTGTTGGGAACAGTTATGCGACATAAAGGCTGTGACGCAGGAGGCCATAAATCTCACCCTTTCTTCTCTCCCTTCCCCTGGCTTCTTCCCTTTCTAAGACTCTGACCTCCTCCATCAGGCCCTTGAAAGAAAGGCAATCAATCACCCCTGGACTAAAATGAAAACCTGAGTCCTCTCTGCACACTGGACGGTTTTCCCCTTGTGAGATAAACATCGGGAAACATCTCTAAAGTGTCAGGTCCCCCTTCTGTGTGTTCCTCTTTCCACTCCATGCAGAGTCTGGAAGCAAAAAGCCCTCAAGCTCTTGTTATCAATGACCGTGCAACAGGAAAGCAAGACACTTTGTTAAACCAAAAGGAATGTGCTAGAGAAAGTACCAGATAAAGAAGAACTTGAAGCAGCCTTGCACTGTTCTCAGCCCCACAGCAGAGCACACCAACCTCTGCTCTTTGAAAACTATCTGGGAAACAACCCACCCCCACCCCTCCCCTCTCTCTATATCTGAGTAACCCCCAGACCCCACATCATCCCTCCCTCCCCACGGCTTGCCAGCATGGCCTTTGTGACTTCCCAAGCCTCAAGGGAAAAACTGTTTCCAGGGCTTCCCTCTGGGCTAATTGTTCAACACTGCCCAGGACTGGGAGCCCACAGAGAAAAGCAGGCACTTCAGATGCCCTAGGGGAGACTGGGGGAAATTTCTGTTGGAAATCCATTCCTTGTTTATTATCATCAACCACAAAGAAGCCTACCGTAATAAGCAGTTACTACAGCCAAGTGAGATGAGAATTCTAAAGTTTGCAGGCAAAAATTCCATCTCTGTTTACATTTATTCAAGACACTTCCAATCAGCAGAAGTTCTGAGTTGAAAGACATTTAGCCAGGTGTGTTGGCTCACAAAAGGACGCCACCAAAGGTCAAACATGAAGCATATTCCAAGGTCCAGGCACTGCTCTGCTAACATTTCTTGGAGCAGCAAGACCAGTTAGTACACAGCCATTGTACTAATTGTTCAGGAAAGGGTCAGCTCAACCTAAAGCAGCCAGGTGACCAAGAAAGCCCTTTGGTCTGCTGGGCTGGACCCAAGGGGACAGGGACAGAACTCAGGACAGAAAGGGACTTAGGAAATACAGGGCTCAGGGGCAGAGGCTTAGCCCTGGGAACAGGCCAAGGCCCCAGGTTCTATCACTCTGATAATAGCATTCATGTGGCTCCGTGGCTTTCCAGTGACCAGTATCAATTTCTGGCCATCTCTGAAACATTCAGAACACAGAGGGCAGACACTCAACTCCCTCTGTACCTTAGGCTAATTTCTCCCCAGGGAAAAGGAGAAATTTTCCTTTGAAGATGTATGGAGGAGTCTAAATCAAGCCAGATAAGCTGTCTGACTTTCAGTGGTTACCCGAAAGATGCTGGCCCCTGTGACAATATGGCTACAGTAATGATAGGACGATAACTAACACACACGCTACATCAGGTAGAAACCAGGCATATGTAAAATCATCCCTAATTGCCAAACCACCTGACAAAGTAATAGTCCCTTCCCACCCCCACCCCCACTGTACGTATGAGAAAGCTAAAGAGGAAGCTAAGTAACTTCTCGAGGGTCAAACTGCCATCACCGGAAGAATGAAAACTGATCCAACCTACTTGAAGAAAAGGATGACGGAGGTTCGGCTAGTGTCTGCTGTCTCCCATAACACCTTGTTAGCTTCAGAGTGAAACTCTTTACTGCGTCCCCCCCACACACACACCCCCAGGAATTCGGCTGATTAACCCTCCACCTTCTACTTTTCTAAGCATTTCCCACGGATAGCAGAGTTTATACTGGTAAGCAGTCAGATACAAGATGAATCTACTTTTACCAAGTGCCAAGTGTACACCAAGGTGAAGCACATCCAGCCCCAGAGGAGGAGAGCGCTGTGAGGCGCGAGAGGTTGATCTGTGATTGTTATAAGGCAAAAAGGCGAGTTGAGGGCATAATGAATTTCTTTTTTTTCATCCATAGGAACTATTTCCTGAGACCCTACCACATCTTCCTACTCTATCCTACTATCTGTCAATACTTTCCTACATTGAATTGGAAGGAGAACAGTTGGGCCTACCCCCCCCCTTTATTTGCCTAATTAGGAAAGATAGGATGATCAACATGGAAGGTAGGTAACTTCCACAGAGAGCTCCTTCTGCTGAGATTCAGCTCAGTGAGACCTTACACAGAGAGAGGAATCCTGCAGCTCACTTCCTTTTCCAAGTTACTGAAAAACTGTGCTTTTTTCCATTTCCAAACAAAAAATACACTACGATTTAGGAGGCGCACATATAAATGACGAAGATGGGGGTTGGGGATTTAGCTCAGTGGTAGAGCGCTTGCCTAGCAAGTGCAAGGCCCTGGGTTCGGTCCCCAGCTCCGAAAAAAAGAAAAAAGAGAAAAAGAAAAAAAATAAATAAATGACGAAGATAACGCACACCCTCCCAAAAGGTCTAGAAACCCCAAATTTGCATCACAGTTAGTAGCTTCATGTGGCTTACAAAGGACATACAGCAGGCCTTCAAGGAGACCCCACCATAACACCCTCTGCGTGCCCTCCCACCAGGTGCTAACTAAAAAGAACAGTAGAAATTAACCACATCCAGTAGATTAGGAGAGTGTTCTTTGAAGCAAAGAGAATAAAAATACGGAGATTTTGAGGGGGGGATCAAAAGATAAAAAACGGTTTGTTGTGGTTAGACGGTAAAAGGTGGAGATGGGGATGAAGTTCGTGGGAAAGCGGGCCTGGGCATCGTAAAGACTTGGCAACAGTGATCACTCACTCGCTTCATAAGGTTTACAAGTGCCAACTGCACACCAAGTCACCCAGCGACTCAAGACGCCCGTGACCACCACTGTCCCACCACGCTGAGCTGCAGCTGGTCAACATTCAGTATGCAATGAAAACTGAAACGCAAAAGAACTCCGTCTTGTTTTTGCTAATCAAGCAGCTCAAACTCCTCACGAACTCACTGGCATTGGTGCTTTAATGAACATTAGTCAGCTTCCTAGGACAATGTTGGACGGCTGCCTACTTGTCAATATTAATTGCAACATACACAGATACAACCAACCCTGTGCTCTCCCGTTTCACCAATTTCAACCCTCGAACTGAGGCCGTATCTTAATCCAACTGAAATTTCAGAGCCCAAATGTCTGTGTGGCTAGGACTATGAAAACTCACATGGTATTATTAAGAGCACCACTAGTTTAAAAAATACAAAGGAAAATAACGTGTGTTCCAAAGACAGTTCAAACGACATCGAAGGTTCAAGGTCCATTTCCACAAGAGGTGATAAATTATCCTGTGTGCAGAAAAGAAGCCAAAGTTGATCATTTTCCAGTAACAACCAGAAAGGATTTCAAGTGCATGTGTACACACAGACATACACACAAACTATCTCCACACACAGGATCCTGTCCACCACAACATCCCAGAGTGTTTTCAGACCACAGAATAGCTTCTCTGATGACTGAAATGAATTTTGAGACTGCTGGGTTTCATGAAGGTATTCTGTTTGACTCCCATCAGCTCCAAATACTTGGGATATACCTGGTTTGTGGTGTATTTATATTATTCCTATTCATTTGCAAAGAATACTTCCTAGTAGATCTGAGTCACACCTCTGTCAGTGTCCGTACAATGTAAAATTCAACTTGGGCAAGCCACAGGATGCCTGTCCACCTGGATCCCAGCAGAACCACAACAAACTTTAGAGAACACAGGTTCCACTCACTGGCAGGAAACCTTTAATCAAGCACTCTCCCTGCACCCAGAGAAGCATCCTCTCTCTGCAAAGATTTATCACTTGAAAAGAGGTGATGAGGACACATTTACAACAGGAAATATAGGGTCAAAAATTGAGTGCATCAAATAAGTCCATGCGGACCCAGAAAGGAGTCTGGGAAAGGAGGGTTTTCAGCTGAGTCTTGGGAAAAAAAACCAGAACCATTAAGGACGTTGTCAGGTAGTAATGCTACATGAACAGTCTTAACCAAGACTGCAAAATTGATTCTTAGAATGTCTCTACTGGGCTGGGCTTTATGGAATGCAAGAAACTCCGACAACAAAAATTGATCCTGGGTAGCTGAGTCCAAACTCACTAGAATGGCTGCTAACCAGGCTAAATAGTGACACCCCATGATGTCCTGTGGCAATAATTAGAACATGAATACCCCAAAAGGAGTTTTGCAGAAGTGGTTGGGTGGATCTGTATGCAACAAGGGAAGGATGCTCTCTGAAACCAGCCCCACATCACCCAATCTCAACCCAGGGAGATGACTTTGAGATTGCCTACCTCCAGAGGGAGGAGAGAATACATTTCCATTGTTTTAGGTCTGTGTTAATTTCTTACAACAGGAAACTAAAATTCGGGGCTCACGATGACACAGAAGAAAAAAAGCTGCATTAAATCACTGGGCTGACAACCTCCCCAACCCAGACCAGGGCCCAGTGTGTGTCAGAGAAGAAAAGCACTGTGGTAGCTCTCACTGATACAAAGCTCGAGTCATGTACAACATTTAAGGACCAGCCACAAGTGACTCAGGTGGACTAGATATCCAAAGCTGAGCAATCGCCCTTAGTGCAAGGAATTTATCCTGGAGGCTGATGTTCAAAACTACTCCCGGTTCAGCTTCCCGGTGACAGTGTGGCAGGGAGGCATGGATTTGTGTCTCCTTCCTTCATCTCTGTACCTTCAGCACCTAGAGCAGTGTCAGGCACGGAGCAAGGACTCGATGCAATATTCTTAGTAAACCAATGCATGTTTGAATATTACGCTTACATAGTCTACTTCTGAATGACCGTTTAGTCACCCAGTAGGTAATCTTTCTTCCAAAAGACTGGCTGACTGGCTGACTGGCCAGACCCCACAGAAACCTCCTACACTCATGTGCACTGATGGTTCAAGTCACTCACGGCAGAACAAAAATTCAGAGGGGGAAAGTGAGATCATGTTATAGGGCAGAGTGTTAGCTTATACGGTGCTGGAGAGAAGCATTAATTTCCTTGAGAGTCTTTCTCCCTGACTTGGTGCTGAAATGGCACAAAACAGACAGAGATCTGCCTGTCTCAGATTTACTACTAATGCCACGAGCATTCCAAGAATTAAATATCTGCAGACAGATCTTGGTTGAATGAAACTTTCTGGGAATTTGAAAGAGCCCAAAGATAAAGACTGAAAAGATAAAAGTAGGACCCTACTTAGACAGGGGGTAAAGAGGGAACAGTGCTATCAGGAGGGCCCTAATATCGAGTCCCTTTGATCCAGTTTCTGATGAAGATGAATCTAGGAATTAAACAGCACCCTGTCTCTCAAAGAAGACACCCCATCAAACCCCTGCATCCTAAGCAGAAGGCTAGAGCCTATAGAGTAGAAGACAAGGTAATCAGGTTCCATTGTTATCAGCCTAGTCTTTACAATGAAGAAAGTAAGGCTTGAACTAAGGTTTGGCAGTTGTCATAAGTTCATCTGGATGGAGACTAGCAATGGTAAGAATCTAAATTTAGGTTCCTGTGAGTGTAGGACCTGTGTTCCTCAGACACAAATGTCCAAGCACCTCTGCCCCACAGATGTATATATCTGTGCTCTCCCATCATTAAATGGCAATTCTGAGGTCAGACCTTAGCATAGATATGCCCATGGACACACACACACACACACACACACACACACACACACACACAGAGAGAGAGAGAGAGAGAGAGAGAGAGAGAGAGAGAGAGAGAGAGAGAGAGAGAGATGAAATAAATCTAAGTCTTCCAGAGTTACTTGCCACACAAAAGCATAAAGACCTCTAAGCTAGTGGTTCTTGCCCCTTAACATGCAGTAAACTCACTTAGACTAAAGGGCTTACTTCACTCAGGCCTCCCCCAGGTCTTCACTTTTCAAGGCTGCCCTGGGAACCAGGGATCTGCATTTCTAAAGAGTGTCCATGGGATGCTGATATGGTAAGGCTGGCCCCACACTGTAAGAACCACTGACCTATGTATACAGCCTGATGTACAAATCTACTGTCGAATGGACAGCCTCCAAATCTAGAAGAAATTATTTGGCAAATAACAGACCTTCACACAATATTTACTGAGAGAATTAGTCCACCTCATATTAGACAAAAATAACTAACTGTAGTTGAGTTGTGTATAAACTAAGTATAAATGGGTTCTATCTGTAGTATGGCAGCATATTCCCTGAAATATGGGGTTGAGCACCTTAATGAACGTGTGAGCATCCCCTCTGTAAACACAACTTCTTCCGGCCACAGTGACAGGGACTAACACTGCCCATGCTAACTTTCTGCCACTGCCTCCAGACTGTACACGGCTTCTCTACAGCCAGTTATCCTGTACAAGTTCCTAAGCTCATGACACTTGGTTTTCTCAGTTGCACAATGGGTTCTTAGTGATATCAAAAATAGTATGTAGGAGGATTCAGTTGGATTGGGAAAGTGCCAATACAATGAGCTACAAATACAGCTGTTATTGACTCGATCACAAATATGTTTGTCAGAGTGATCCCAGAAACCTTGATCTTTGGGAATCAGTCACACAAGAATACTTAGCTAACACTGACTTGTGAGCACCAGCAACCCTTCAGGGCACGTTTGGTTGTGAGTCACACTTATTAATGAATAGATTTCTTGAAATCTCCTCCCTAGGTTTCTTGCCACCACAAAGGTCTTGTTCTAAAAATATAATTGAGAAATGGCCCCAAAAAGCATTCTAGAGGAACACGAGGCAAGAAGCAACAAGAGTCTTATAAGGAGGCGACGCCAGGTGTTCCTCCTGGCTGAAGAGGAATGAAGAGGGCTCAGGCAAGAAGTCTGCCTGCTCTTGAGCCAGTCACTCACAAGTGGATCTGCAGCTATGAGTGTGACCGAGGAGAAACTGCACTGTGTGCAAGCTATGGCAAAGAGGCACCAATCCAGCATCTCTCAGCGGGTCCCGGTTCAGGCATAGACATGTCTGTCTGTCTTTCTAGTATCTTCCTCCCTCTTTACCTGAAAACTGCAGGCATACCTTGCAGAATGTCCTTCTTCTAAAGCACTTTAGTGCAAACATTATGTGCAGTGCTGTACTATTGAGAAAAGTCACACTTGGAGAGGAACGGGAAAGCAAAAAATAACCTTTATAATTCGTATTCCTATGTTCATTCATAATGCACAAGACTTAGAAAGGTGCCCATGTGGACTCTTGGGAAGAGGAAAATCCTAAACCCATAGTTTACTATTTTCAAAGGAGATTCAATATGGGCAGAAATCAAGAATACTGTTCTTCAGTCTAAGTTTATATCCTGAAATATGCTTCTTGTAAGAAATAATTTTAAAATGTGGAATCTAAAATTAAGCAAAAATAACATACAGTATGTTCAGCTTTGAAATTTGCCGGGACTCAGCCAAGTTTACCATAAACAGAAGGCAGAATTGTCTATTTTTAACTTTTCAGCCCTTGGGTGATTAAAATTTTGAGCCATAATAAACAACTTTTTTCTTCTCTGCAGCATAATTTCTCAAATGAAATTGCAGTCGCTTAGTTGTTCGGGAGATGTGGATTGAGCACTTCATGTTTCTAAATCCTTTCTCAAAAGGAACTTTCTTGCAAAGACTAAACCCATGTGTTCGCATGCCAAAAGCACACAGGAAAAGAACAGAACAGAACAGACCTTGCTAGGGTTCCAAACCGAACCGCCTTCCTTCTTGGTTTTAACCTCTTCGCAGTTAGACCTTCGGTCAGTTGCCAGTTAGGAACCAGAACCCAGGAACCTGGACCCACCATTCTGCCTCTACTAGTGAATTTGCCACAGAGACCTTAACGTCACCCAGTAGGTTATGTGGCTTGTTTGCACACCTATTGGGTCAGCAGAAAGTGTAGCATCCCATCAGGAAAGACAGTTGTATATGCAATAAACCCATAGCGTCAGAAGGGCCGGGTAATTACATCAGTTTGCTACTAACTTCTGTGCCTGATCGCTGCGCTAATGAAACTATTTTGGTGCAAAAATGAAACAGGTCAAGACAAGCAGATCAGGAAACAGAAGAGACTTGGGGTCGCAGAGAATGTCAATGTGCTGAGTCACACAGAACTTAACCTCAGCCCCAAGCAAGGATGTAAAGTGTTCCCTCTGCTGTAAGAGTGGTATTCTTTGCCTCTGGCGTTTCTTAGTGCTAGCCATTCAGAAACTTCTCAGAAATTATCAGGGTGCGCTGTTCTAGTGAGTGTTATTTCTAAAGAGGTGCTGGAAATAAACCCAAGGCAGGGCACAGGGGATAGCTTCGAATGTATTTCCTTTTTCCCTAAGGGGAAGGGGACCAAAGACAGTTCCGTTTCTTTCTCGTTTGGAGGACAGCCGGAAGAATGGGAAGAGCATCTTATTTTGAAATTTAGGAGAGTGAACAGATGTGTTGGGTAAATAAGTCAGAAACCAAGTTTCCATGGTCGGCTCAGACGCTTTGGGCACGCTCGGCCCACACTCTGTGGTTTCTTTCCTCTGGTAAGCAGGCGCTCAAGACTCCAAACACAGCTCCTTCTGGAGAACCAGAGACTGTGCATCGGCCCTGACACCCTCAGTCCTGAAGTCATTCTAAGGCACCTGCCTGTCTGCAACTTTACAGTAATCCTGCAACTGACTCTCACATAAGATGAGCTCCTTCCTGAGGCATCTGGCTTTTCCTTCTCTTGGCATTCACCTCAGCAGTTATACCCAAAACTGGGTATTAAAAAAAAGAAAATCCCAGTTGTGGTCAGACCACAGCACAACACAGCATTAGCTTTTGACATGGCAATGTCACACTGCTGGCCCCTATTAATCTCGCGGTCAATGTTCATGGGTTATTTTCACATGACCTGCTGTCGAGTTAAGAGTTCTTCTACTCTGCATTCGTGTGATGCAGCTTCTAGTTCTAAATGCATCTTGCCTGTCTGCGTTCAACAGAGAGTGGAGTTTTTCATCCCATGATTACCTTGCCAGTTTTGCCCCGGTTGGGCCAGAA
This sequence comes from Rattus rattus, assembly GCF_011064425.1. Classification (NCBI taxonomy): domain Eukaryota; kingdom Metazoa; phylum Chordata; class Mammalia; order Rodentia; family Muridae; genus Rattus; species Rattus rattus. The sequence goes on from NC_046154.1 coordinate 56,662,519, forward strand.
TATGCAGTGGTGAAGCCTTAAAGCTTCCCCGGGCTGCTGAAGAGCGAAACAGTCTGCATGCACTCAACTCTCCCTGAGGCCCCTATCCTGGGCTACTTTAAATAGTGTTATCCCCTACTGAAGCAAGGCAAGGCCACCCAGAGTTACATGTAAAAAACATTTCACCTTGGTCTTGGAACAATTCAAGAACACTCTGAGTTGTTCTCCTGCTTATTCTAGGTTATTTACCTATATCCTGGAGGCCAGTTAACAATTTAGGGTGGTTTTTCTTTTCTGTAGGCATTAGTGAAGAATCTTGATTGCATCTGCTTAGCTATCAGTACGTACCAAACCGCATAGCCTTCAGGGCGGGACTACAGAGAAGTCTACAGGAGGGACTTACGTTAGGCTTTTTAAATGTTCAATGGTCAATTCTCAGTACTAATCTTGGCCTCACAGCCCCGTTGCCAGGCTGTCTTGGGTCATATAAGGATTTGGAGTTTGGGTAATAAGTAGTCTGAAGGCATTTAGCTCCTCAGATATTCCTGCCACCACTTAGTGGGCATCATTTGAGCCCTGGAACCTGATGTCTGGGTTTTTACCAGGTCATGGGTCTGCAGAAACAGCAAACAACAGAAACAGAAAAAACAAATCCTGTTAATTCCACCCATTAGCAGGATATTTTTTCTGTAAAATTTCCTAACTATAGAAAGCAATTTTCTACCTCCACCGAAGACGGCAGGAATTAGAAATATGCTTATCAACACTGGAAATGAGAATGAACTTCTTAATAGTTATACGCAGACACAGTCATTTCAAGAAGAATGGGAATGCATCTGTTCAGGGGAATTTAGATGTAGCTGTGCCTGAAGGCAGGAGAAAAGACAGGCTCCCTTCCCAAAGACTATACGCCTTCATTAGCAGACATCATCTACTCAGACCGAGACAGGAGGGAATGTTGGGAAATCTCACAGGGAGGGAGGGCTGAGATCTTCACCAGACACTAGCTTTCAGAACAGTTCCCTCAACTTCTCTCCTTCCTCCTCATAGGTCAATAAGGGCCCAGAGATCTCTTAGGAGAAAGAAGAGCCCTGCATAGCTCCACTCCAAGACCCCATCCTGCGGGGAGAGTTGCCGCAGGCTCAACCTTCTGAGCAGGTCCTTTCCTGAGCAGTCTTGGGACTCTAAGTGCCGGCCCCACACAGGTGACTTCTGGGCTATCCTTTGACTGTTCTCCCCTTCGGTTTATCTCGAGTAACTCAGTGCATTAGAAACTGCTTCTGCTTTGCAGATTAGGTACCTGAGGCGCAAGAGAGTTCAAAACAACCAACTGTTCATTAAGGAGTGAGAGAGTCAGAGCTCCGTCACAGGCCTGTCTCAACACAGGCTCGTCCCACCGTTCAGGATAGGGCTAAGAACGTTCTATTTTGAAAATAATTTCTTTTTAATAATAAAAAAGTGAGTAAAAGTGTGTGATCTGTGGGGGAAGTTGCTGAAATCCCTTTTTGTTTCATCAAATTATTCTTCTACAACACGGATTTTAAAAGCTAAGCACAGAGTGGAGTTGCTAGTAAGAAGATATTTAATTTTTATAGCTAAATTATAGCGATTTAATTTTTCCGCTTATTAATGAGTGGAAAGCATGCATCTCAACTGCAAAAGAAAAAAAAAAAAGCCCCAGCTTCCATGTTTCTTCCTCCAAACAAGCAAATGGATCTGAATCAACCCTGAAGAATCACTACTGGGAATCAGGCCTACAGCTGTGCAGAGCAGCGACCTGGGGGGCTTTAGCAGTAGTTACTGATGTCCTCACACACCCTGACTAAATGACCAACTGAGGCAGAGAGTCAGGATAGAGCAGGAGGATAAGGGTTGAAAGTCATACAAGAAAAGGTCGCTTGGAATTCATTTAGGGATGAAAGGAGCCAGCAGGGAGGGTTACAGAGTATATGAAGGAACTTTAAAGCAAGGTGACATTTTTGAAAAGTTACAAGTCTGTCTGTACTAGTTTTCTCTCTGCCCACCCTAAACCTGGCAGACCTTGGATTCCAAGTCTGATCCTGTGATACTGAAGTACAATTCTACTAACACTACTTGCCTTTAAAATTAGCCAAATAGTGCCTACCTGAAGAGCTGTTATCAGTATAAAATGAGGCAATAAGGCACGAAAGAGGTTTAATACTGAGTACGATAAATGTTTCAACATTTGCCACCCCAAAACCCTCAATAACTCAGTGTATAGTCAGGTCATCCTTTTTTCCAGAAACTACAATTCACTCCTCTAGCCTTCTCCTGTAAAGTCATTTCCATCTACAATGTTCAAATCTATAACCCAACTCTCACACAGTTATAAGTCTGCTCACTTAAAATGACTCTTAGGCCTAGATATGTAGTTCAGTGATGGGGGTGTAGTTGGCCTCCTGTGCTCAAGGCCCTAACCTCAATCCCAGAACCACAAATAAAGCAATGCTGCCTGTGCCCCAAAATACACACACACACACACACACACACACACACACACAGATACACACAGACACACATACACAGACACAGACACACACACAGACACACAGACACACAGACATACAGACACACACACATACACAGACACAGACACCACACACACAGACGCACATACATATAGATACACACACAGACACACATACACACACACACATACACAGACACACACACACAGACACACATACACACACACACATACACAGACACACACACAAACAGACACACACAGACACACATACACACACACACACAGACACATACACACACACACACACACACACATACACACACACACACACACACACAGACACACACACATACACACACACACTCAGACACACACACAGATACACACATAGACACAGACACACATACATACACACACATACAGACACACACATACAGACACACACACACACACACACTCACGCATGCATGCACGCCCGCACAGAAAGAAAACAAAACCTTTAGCTAGATCGAGTTCCTTTACAGGCCCTACTTCTGATGTTCAGGCACAGCTCTCTCAAGCACCCAACACTGTGCCAAACATTCTCCCTTTACACTTACACTTACACGACAGCATTGCCACAAAGACTCTCCAAGAAGAGAATTTACTCTCTGTGTATAGATGATGAAACTCTCCTTCATGGGGGTTCAATAAACCATTAAAGAGAAATCTAACAGGACAACTTGCTAGAATTTGAACCCAGGCCTCTGAAATAGCCCAATGTAAGACCATAGCGATCTCTGAGCTAAAGGTCCATGAAATGCTCTGTGCAGAAGTGTTAATGTGCCAAAGCCTGAGACACTGAGTATAATCTACATCCTTACATGCAGAAGAGCAGCACTGACGTCCATCTGGTGTCAGGGTTTAGTGACGGATGCTGTCACTGCTTATGTCAGAGGTTGCACAGCACCTCCCCTCCCCCAGTCTTTATGGCCTGGCCGAGCTTTTTATTATCCCTAACGCTGATTGCATTCCCAGGGCATCCACTAGTTTGCGTATAATTTGTCTAATTAAATTTAAAGAAGAGATGTTTCGGGAACACCGCTTCATCGTTCCACTACACTCCATGCCGGGGACGTTAATGAGGACCTAAGCCCCATCTTAACGCAGCCTTATTTTCAACACAGAGGACCTGTGCTTGTTAAGACGGCCTTCAGTTGTCAGGAAAAACAGCTTTATTAAGGTCATGGAATGTGGAGGGTTTGATTAAAGCTAATCAAGAAAGAAAGCCGGCTGCAGCGCAGTGAATCAAGCCTCGGTACATGTTTAACATAACTTAGCCTAGCCTATCTGTAAAGAGCAGACGTAAGTGAGGTCAGGTTTCCAAAGGGAAGGCAGAAACAAACGCAGGCGTATTGCAGGCTGTGTGCTCTCCTGAGCCTCGGAAGACGGACTCTCCCAACAAACGGCACAAGTGGGGGTGGTGGCTGTGGGTTTCTTTCCAAATTTTTAATCAGAGGAATCTGATTATAGTTTGATAAGCAGATTAGAAAGCTGGTATCCTATGGTTATAGCCAGCTGCATTGTGTGTGGCTAGCACTTGGTACTAACCCGAGTCTCACTGGCTGCATCAGCTAGTGTGATGCTGGGTCAGTCAACACAAATCAAAATCTTGGTAAGACCCCTGCAGTTGATTTATAATATAGTTTTTCTTTTAATAAAGCTGCCCTGGGGGAGTGCTGACTCTAACGTGACTTGGGACCTGATCTTTCTTTCACAAGGTCTCTGTTGCAGGCTAGTTGGGTGTAAGTTCTCTCGAGAATCAAATGAAAGTAGTTAGACTAGGAAGTCTCTTCAAATCTGCTCCCCACAGTCTTCACAAGGACATCTTTCTAACAGGAAGGTGTCCCGTTCAGTAGACTCTTCTCAATACTAAGTTATGCATCCTAATTCACAATATAATCAAGGAGAGAAAATGGACATAAACCTTGAGGAGCTTTGAAAATGGAAAACAATTCTCTTGGTTTTGATGTTGTTTTTCAACATCATGCGATCCTTCTTCTCTGCCTGTTCCCTTCAAGGCAAGCTTTGGAACATGGTTTTGAACATCCATAGAATCACACATACTCATGCATCTTTTCTCTCTCTCTCTCTCTCTCTCTCTCTCTGTGTGTGTGTGTGTGTATGTATGTGTGTGTGTGTGTGTGTGTGTGTGTGTGTGTGTATTGCCATACACCGTAACATGCATGTACTGCTTGTAGAAGTCAGTGGATAACTCACAGGAGCTGATTTTCTCCTTCTATCACATGGGTGTGGACATAGAACTCAGGCTTGGTGCCAGGTGCCTTTACCCTCTGACCCATCTTACTGACCCTTATTTTGCTTCATTGCTTCTTGATTTAAAATAAACAGGGGAAACTTCCTCTTGCTTTTGTGGGTTTTTTCTTGTAGTAATTACATGATATCTAAGTGATATAGAAGTGCCTTGGGGAACTACAGGTTGCTCTGTGTGTGTGTGTGTGTGTGTGTGTGTGTGTGTGTGTGTGTGTGTGTGTGTGCAGAAAATCCTTTATCTCTTTGCTTCTCGATTTCTTTTCTTAGGAAAATCAGATTATTTAAATCCCATTATGCACAGCTCCCCTCTGTTCCTACTAAGCCTCTGTCTTCCATGACCTCCAGCGAATCAGGAAGAAGTGGTGAGTCAGGCCTGTGAGAAAGCCTGGGCCTGCTGTTCTCTCAAGTCCCTGCTACTTCAGGGGCCTGTGAAACTGTGAGTGAGTGTGAAGCCCTAGCAGTTGTTTGCCTGTTTGACGTAAACAGAACTCTCAATATCTTAATTATGATCATGTTAACGTTCTTTGATAACTCAAGTCTTAGTTGCTAGCATAGTAGGTTGGTACTCACGTACTGATACAGAAACAAGCTAAAATCAGGGTCAGGAAATTGGATATAAACATTTTTAGGAAAGTATGTGCATGAATGTGGGTGGGTGAACGAGTGTGTGCACGTGTGTGTGCATGTGTGTGAGGAAGTGCATAGGAGTGTGTGTGTGTGTGTGTGTGTGTGTGAGAGAGAGAGAGAGAGAGAGAGAAATACAAATAAACAAACAAATATTTTTTAAAGAAACAAAATGACTCCGGCAACTTTCAATACTTATTAGTAGTGGGCTAGATGGAAGCTGACTTCAGACCTTCTGAACACTAGCTTAATGCTCTTGCCATTATGTGATGCGGTCTGTTTATAATCATTGTTTCCAAAGGGCAAATATTTACTGAGTAGCTGTTATAGGCCAGGCACTGTTCTTGACATTAGAAAAATAACCGAACGAGACCAGTGAGGTCCCTTCCTCATGCTAGTGTGTATATCCGTGTTCTTGGAATAAGGACAGTTTCACATACATGGCTTTTCATACAGTCTTCTACACCAGTTTGGGAGTTTGTTTGTTTTTTTAAATTAGATGACATACGCATATTTATTAAATTCTGAGAATTGCACTTCAAGGCCAACATAGAACAGATAAATACCAGCTCTGCCCACATTACTTTCCTTCTATCCGTCCGTGCACTACCCTTTTATAACAACCTCGGCAAACACCTGAGAAACAGCTATTCATGCTGCTGAGACGGAAGAGACGGCTACGAAGATCTCCACAAGGATAAATCCAAAGCTCGGAAGAGAGCTGGTAAGGGCCACGTCAGCACACACAGGGTCCTCAAGTGTGCACATGGGCATCTTGCTTGGGGTGGGGGGAAGCTTTTTCCTTTCTTTCTTTCTTTCTTTCTTTCTTTCTTTCTTTCTTTCTTTCTTTCTTTCTTTCTTCCCTTTCTTCCCTTTCTTCCCTTTCTTCCCTTTCTTTCTTTCTTCTTCATCTACACAAAGGACAGTCCTGAAAACTTCAGAGGGAGAGCAACTTCTGTCCCCATCTCTCGCTCTGCTGCTGAATGAAAGATCCACAGGAAATCAACGCAGTGGTAAGGAGTTGCCTGCCAAGAGTATAAACTCTGAAACAAAGACTCACTATTGTGTAGGAGAACCTGCCGTCTACCCCACCCCCACCCCACCGCCTGGGTTGGGATCTTCAGTAGCCAGCCCTTCTCTAGAATCTCACTTGTTGCAAGGTTTTAGCACCTGTACCTAAAGTGTTACTTTTCTTCTTGCAACTGCTCCTGAGAATAGGGCAGACGCTTGTGTCTTTGCGCTGGTTGTCTTTCCAGGCAGACACACAATCAAATCAGTGAACTCACTAGCTTCCTCCTCATGCACAGCACACCACCTTCCCCAGGCGGGATCTCAGCAGCTCTCCGGTTCCTGAGGTTTGCTCCACCACGCCACCCTTACTTTGAGCCCGATACAAAGGATGTTCTTTGGCTGATGCATTAGTGGGCTTGGCATTGTTGATATTTCTTCATTTCCAACCGTACTCTCATAGAGAGAATAGTAAACATGATGTTGGAAAAAGAGTGAATTACTAATGTGAAATTAAACCAAATTCTGCTCAGGTGGATCCCTGCAGCACGACCCACTTATGGGAAGGAATAGAGAAGTGAGCTGTTAAGAACAGTAGCAGGGGCCTGATTTATCTTCTAGTGAGAAACTTCTCAGAGGAGTTTTTATTTATTACTTGCTTGCTTGCTTTCCTTTTCTTTCTTTCTCTTCTATCTAAAATCATACAACCAATGCCGGACATGTCTTCACTGCTATTTTGAGAGGGAAAATTAGATTTACCCCATTTCTATCGCTAGGCTGATCTAAACTTACCCCTGTTTAAGTGTGTAAGATGGTGGCCCACCAACATAAAGTCATGTTCCTCTGCTCCTTAAAACCTGCGAGTAAAGCCAAACGGATGAAAAGGCCACCCGATATCGGCTGCAGAAGTTAGTTTCTGGGTACCCTCTACAAATCTATGTCTGCTTGGCACCTACTCAGGAAGGAGATTCAGTTACTCCTCTAACAGTTGCAGAGTGTTCCCAAGATCCAGAGGATGAAAACAGTTTGCTCTGTCTCAGAAGAGGACCCAACGAGAGCTATTATGTGCTATCAGTTTAAAAACTATCATCATAAATGGAACCAAACTCATCAATGGCATGGTTACCACACAGGCCTAGTCATGTGATCTGAGAGTCTGAGTGGGAATATTTTTTTTCCTTTTCTTTTTGCAGCATAAACACTTAAGCATTTAGTGATAAAATATTAAAAGCCTGAGGCTCCAGACCCACTGAGTACAAGTTGCTGATATAGCATCATAGACCAAGGAAAGGTGTCAAGTATGGTAAAATATGGCTCCAGCTTAGACATTAGGGGCTCTATTCCTTCCCTAATATGCTTGCCTGGCTCCCACTGCCCACAGTTAAATGTGTACAACGATAAAACGCATCAGCTTGAAGCTTACGGAGGAAGCTCAGCACATCCCTGTCAATGAACAAAGTAATTGTCGCATTTGCTCATCACAAGTGACTTATCTAGACACTGTTTTTAATTATAACATTAATTGATCTTTTGTCACCACTAATTAGAGCAATAGCATCACACTTAGTTTCTTTACTAGCAGGATCAACATTTAGTTGCTAGAAGATTCCTAAGTGAGGGAAAGAGTGAGGTGAACAGAAAAGAAGGAAGGTCATGGGCTTTTTGCTTGTTTGTTTCTAGAATGAAATGTTTTGCTAACATCTGGCATATATAAATATATATATACATATATAACATATTCTATCTGGCATATATATATTATATTTTTAAATGTATATTTTTAAATTGTATTCTTATTTATGTGTGTGTGTAGCCATGTGTGTCTTGGTGCTCACAGAAACCAGAAATGGGTGTTCAGTTCTCTAGAGCTAGAGTCTCGGGTGGTTCTGACCCATCCTACATGGGTAATGAGAACCGAACATGGGTCCTCTGAAAGAACAGGCACTATTCTTAACGACCGAGCCATCTCTCCAGCCCCCAGTTTTATATTGTAACTAGTCTTATGAAATCTTCATTTGGTTTCTTTCCAATTAGAATTCAAAATGGTAGTCTAAAAGAAAAGCTTCCCTACTGTATGGAAATTATGGCTATGAAAAAGATAATTTCACGGCCGGAAAAGGTACCTTCCATGGCTTGAGATTCAGCAGGGGGGAAAGTCTCATGAACCTGTCACAGTCCTAGTCTGTAAGAAATGTAAGGGACTTTAATGGGTATTTTAGTAGAGCCACTTAAAATTAAGTGATGAATTGGAATGAGAAAAGTTATTCCAATAAAAGCAAACAAATTAACTAACCTGACCTTGGTCCACATAAAAGATTCATTTTCTTAATGGAAACAAACTCTCTGAGTCTAGCTCGAGTTTAACCACTAAAGTGTATGTGAAACTTAAATTAAGCTACAGAAGCCAGTCCCCAGAAATTCAGGTGCCCATGCTCAAGTAGGTAAGAAGAGTTCTCCCAGCCACAGGATATTCCTCTGGCGTGGTCTAGTATGACCCACTTCTACACTCATTGCCACATGAGTCAGAAACCTGTTAAGACCCAATTAAGAAAGACGCCACGCATCATTGATGCATGCTTTGTCCAGAGCTTAATTCTACTGTTTTCCCTAAGTAAATTCTGTCTTCCTATCCATTAACTTTCTCATCCCTTGGGTACAAGTAGCAACTTCTGCTGTTTTCTTTTAAAAGGTTACAGAAGATCTTAAAGTTGCAGCGAGATGGGCGGGTCATTCTGTCCATTGCTCAGACACAGCCAGATAGCATCTGTCTTCATTGTTCACTCGCCACTTCTGACAGTGTCAGAACACGAGTCTTTCTGATCTCATCAGCAGCCTGAAATTAAACATCAGCAGAAGCCAAACGGGAAAGGAGGCGGCTGCTTCTCTTCTTCCTGCCTCCACAACTTCCAGTTGTCTTAGTGCAAAGTAGAGGCCGTTTCTGATTTAGTCATTCTGGGAGCAAAGAAAGGTTCTGTGGAAGTCTAGACCAGCAAGACAGGATTCTCACATTTGAAGTAAGGATACTGACTTTGTCTATTTTGGGGGGAGGGAAAAAGCCCTGTTTTTTAAAAAGTCAAGGATACATCTTCATGTCAACACAGAACTACCACATCAGGCTAACCCCCTTATTAAGTTAGGATTCTAACTCTATGTGAGCTCACCAGGGGCAGCTGTAGGAAGGCACAACTGTTTCTAAGACACTGGAGGCCTCCTAGGTTCTCTGGTTTTATCCACGGTTTTTAACATAGCCCTAATGGGACCTATAACAAAGACCTGTCAACTTCTGGTTAGAAACCATGACACTGTCTGTGCAGATTTCACATGTATGGAAACCATTTTACACAGTCAAGTTTTGTGATTAGGTCCAGTTATTCTGTAAAACGATGGCTGGTGCACATATAACAAAGTAACCCCAGGGCAACTGAGTACTTTAAATGATTTAGATGTTACATGAAAACAAACTAACAAATAAACAAATGGTAAGCCCTGCCAGTTATTGGGAAAGCAAAAGGGCACAATGTACACTCTGTTCTGGGTATGTGGCCCCGTGAAAGTCACACAAGCACCTCATCCCTGGAGAATGGACGATTGCATAAACTGACCTCTCTACAGTGTCAAGTTCAAACATTCTCTCTTTGTGTGTTTAAAATACACCGATTCCCGTCTTGTGAAGGCCAGTGCCCATCTGCCACAGCACGTGAGAGACTGGTGCGTGACAACACTGACTTATTTCACACATAATAAAGTTCATCTTCTTTGACTAGGCACTTCCTTTTGTGTGTCTCACACTGGTCCTTGGCCCTCTTTACCAGAACCTACTAGGTTTATTAATTGCTCAATATGACAGTATTTTTAGACCCTTCACCCCAAATGAAGAGAAAGTAGAGGTTGAAATGCTAAATAACATGCAGTTTCCTGTAAATCATTTCATTCGACTGAAATCAACAGACCTTCAAAGTGTAGGACTTGGCAGGCGCTGAGCTCAGGGAGAGGGAGCCTAGCCTTGTCAGGGCTCCTGCCCTTGAGAAGTGGCCATGCCCAAGGAAGCTAAGGCCTGCTACAGCAGGCCAATGCTGGCTATACAGAGGGTAGTTCTCGATAGCCCCATTTTGTAATAAGTCTCTGCAGATGAAAGGGTGAGGTTTTGACGAACAAAACTTGGACTTATTATTTAAACCCCCCCAGCAAAGAAAAATAAAGTTAAAGTAAATGATCTCTTTTACATCTATAATTTTAGCTTCTACTTTTTAAAAATATTCTTTCGAAAAGGCTTACTTCCTCCTTGAGAATACCGAGTCTCCTTCCATTTTATGGCATAAATATTCTTTTGTAAGGCCCAAGGATATCAATAGAATATAGCAAACATTACAAACTTTAATTTCAGTCAGACATCTTACAAGGCCATTTAACATCTCCTATGGACAAAATAACAGGGTCTAGAGAAGGACAAGTCACATGGATTAATGGCTATTTGGAAGACTTCCCCAGAGAGGTTAATTAATTGAATCTGGAGGGCACTTTAGTGCTTCTTAAATGTTTAGGAGAGAACTTGACAATAGTCACTGACCCTCTTTCCATAGAATTGCACAGGTAGGCTAAATACTGCATGCAAAGTCGGTATCTAGTATGTAGATCACAAGCTGTTCTGTTTGCCCTATTCCCTGTTTTTATTGGTGGCCTCCATGAAGGAGAACAGATAATTGGCTGCAGAGGCATCTGAATGGGATGGGGTGGGAGGAGATTCTGAGGTGTCTAACACTTGTGTTTTCTGAGTCAGGTCCTCTAAGATTCAAAATGAATTCTATATACTAAAGGGTGAATTGTAGTCAAGAAGGTATTCTTGATTGCATGTATGTATGTCGTTGGCATGTTTGTTTTATACTTTTAAGGAAAAGCAACTACATGAAAGGAGGAAACTACCCACATGGGAAAAGAGTAGTCTATCGAATCCCTGATCCTCCTGAGGCCAAATCTGGACCAAGAGACGATAACGGAGGCAAAGTTCAGCTCAATAACAGGCAGCATTTCAAAACAATCTGCAGAATCAAGGCAGAGGAAGCCGCTCTGTTAGGGAGAGAGCCCCCCTTCAACCTGGGAGGTAGCACAGTGTACCAAAGAGCTGGATCAACGTTTCGATTTCAGTTTTGCCTCAAGCTAGAAACACGATCCAAAGCAAGTCATTTGTGCTTATATAACTCAGTTTCCTCGTCTGTAAACTGGAGGTTTGGAAACACACACGAGTCAAGGAGACAGCATGGAGGGCCTGGCAGATGTTAGGTACCCAGCACCATGCCACCTCCATCCCAGCTCCTTACCTCCTTCAAACTCCTCTAGGCCAGGAGGATATTACACAAGCTCTCCCAAAGGAAGGTGGTTGGGTCTGGGTTTGGGTCAGCAAGACAAGGAGTAAGTGCTATCACCTCGGGACTGTGTGTGTAAAGCAGAAAGTGAGCCAGTCTCATCCATCTCCCATCCCGGTCAACCACGTGAAAATCAAAATGAGTACTCATTCTTTTCTTCTTGGGCATTTTATCTTATTATCTCATTTCACTGTATTTCAAAGAAATTTCCATAATCACTTAAATGTTTCCATATGACAGCCATATTCTTCAGGTAACCTGAGTTCATACCATTCCCTCAACACGAGTCCCTCTAAAATGTTCCAGGACCTCTTTGTGTGCTCTGAATAGAGCTTGTTAGGCTGCCAAACCATTCGGTCTTCTGCAGATAGCTTTGTTGGTTCCAAACTTGGTTATCAAATTCTTTTATCAGCATATTTTAATCAAAGCCTTTCAAAACAGTCTGAGGGTTAGGAAATACCATAAGGTCTGAATGAGAAGCGAAGAGAGCAAAACATAACTCCCAACTAGGACAAAAGCAAAGGGCTGCTGTGACTTTCCCTCCGAACACGGCTCAACAGCAGCTACTGTCATCTTCAGCCAAAAAGAACGCCAGCTCAAATGTCATATTCGAATAAATTATTGGCCGTTCATAAACAACAAAAATGGAGACTCCCAAACCTGATTTCCCACCTATCAATTTATACAGATTCCTTAGTTGGAACTATTTAAAAGAGAAACTCCCTTCTGTCAGGGGGATCATCGTTCCTCAACCACAAATATAAGGGTATTAAACCAACAGTGTCATTCTCCTGCAGTGGTGGCATGCAGACAGTGGGTGCACACCATTGTTCCAGCTTCCAGACGCTCCTGCTGGTGCCTCCTGCCAGTCCGGAAACTCTCCTGTATACCACCTCCTCCAAGTGCCCCTACCCGATCCGTTACAGCAGAGGAAGGCCAAGAAGCAGGGGACCCTGCAGCTAACTGGGAACGTGGTCCCTCAACACTTTTGCCACCTGAGAGGCAAGCTGATTGCTTAAATGGAACAACAATTACTGAGAAGAAAACTCCCATCCGGTCCCAATTTTATCACTCGACCTAATCACGGTTTCTTTCATTATTTTTTTTTTCTTTCAGCCATGACAATAAACATGTTTCAGAAAATAAGTCACCAGTGGAAAATAAGTCACCAGTGGAAAGCTATTTAAAGAATTCTACAGAGATGGTGCTACAATCGTGGAACTGGGAAGGCCTTTGTTGACAGTTAGTTCTGAACCTCTCACCATTCAAATACTTGGGATGCCTGTGCCCTTGCCTGTCAAAACAGAAAATCCTTAGGAAGGATTTATACCACAAGTTGTCCTGTCTCTTCAAAACACAAGCGAGGTGTCTTTCCTTCATGGGACCAGAGCTCATACACAACGTTCCAGTGTTCACTAATCAGGCTTCTGCACAGCAAGACCTTGAAGAGGTTGTGAGCACTAGACCCAGCCCGCTCACCTTACAAGGCCTAGCTAAATGCTTGCCTATAAAAATTCTCACATTTGCCCCCATAAAATGGTAGCCAGAGGACACTGACAGCCATGGATCGGAACCACTTGGCCCACACTAAGACCTACACCTTTCCCCTACACTGTCTCTTCCTGGCTCTACTGGCTACCACAGCAAAAACTAATATCAACAACAACAACAAAAACCTTAGTGGCCCATTATTTAATTGTCTTTCAAAACCCAATTGTTTCTCCCGTCACACTGAAAGGACTCTCCCTCCAATAGAACACTTAGGTTAGATTGACGAAACGGGAGCTGTTTCACCTAGTTTGAAATAATCTGATAAAAAAAAAAGGATGGTAAAACAGGAAGGTTTTACACATGCAAATCCACCCTTGTACCCAATTTCAATTCTCTTATGTTCATGATCTATATTCCTGCTCTCCAGATGGGCCATCAGCTTAACACCAATGCCAGTAACAGCTTGTGTATTGTTTGTTTAAAACAAAGATGATGGATTAAATATCATATGCAATGTGAGTAAAGAGGTTAAGGTTAATACCACTGGTTCTGAAATATATGATAAATTAAGTCCATATAGTGTTGCTCAAGTAGATGCACATAAATAAACATTTAATTTCATTCTTCACAGTCACAGGAGGAAGCATGCATTATCTAGAATATGGAGCCTTTCCATGGCTCCAGATTTATTCTTGTTCTAAGGCATCATTACCCTCCAAATTACACAGATTTATGTCATTTCTCCGAAACACTCATTCGCCCATCGCAGGCCCAGATCCAACACTAACACGTTTGTTTTAAAATTATGCCAAAATGAGCAAACTTGAAATTCTTTCACCTATATTTGAGTAATCTGCAAATTTCCTCAAATAAACCCCCAAACCCTACTATTTCAATATACACTATATAAACCACAGCAGTCAGAGGGAGAGTGTCTTCCTACCCTCGTCATTACACAGAGCTGTCCACAGAGCAGTTGCTGCCACTGGAGTAGCCTGCGTCAGATCCATCTCCACAGCAGTGACTTCCTGCCTTGACTACCTACTGACTTTGACCTCATAACCATATGTGGTCTCCATTAGAAAAATGATTTAAGAGAAAAGAACAAATATGTAGAAACCAGAATGGAAGGACTGCACACGGCAGAAAGGTAATTCCTTAAAGGGATTGCGCTGATAGGATGTGTAAGAAGATTACCATCAGCAGGAGAACGCTGAGTAGCACAGAGTCTCAAAGAGATGGCTCAAAAGAGAGCCAGCAGAATGAGAATGCTCTGTGTCTCACGCATACACACTAAATAGAGGGAAGTGAGGGGCTCATTTAGAGCAGTCAAAACACAGCCCAAACCTAGAAAGAGTTCTGCTAGGGCTACCGGTCCTACCAACAGGTTAGGTTGAAACTATTTGAGCTGGAATTTGGTCCTCCCCAGTTGCACCACGATGAGAAAATATTTAAAGAAAGCAGTTTTGCAATTCCTGTGTTTGGACTGAGTAATGAAATCCATGGTGCTTGCTCCTAATGTTGTCTTGATGTCAGTCCATGGCATCCATGTAAAATGTCAGGACAAAGGAGGTTTTCTCTAGCGAGACTATAAACAACCCTGTGTAAACTCTGGGGGAGATACAAGTTGGTTAAAAACTTCAAAATATAATAACTTCATGGCCAAAGGCACAATCAATCCAATAATTGAGGATTACTTTTTTTTTTTTTTTTTTTGGATTACAATACTGGATTGCAATGCGATCTCATGTGTTTTTACCTATAATAGATTAACAGGCATGGTACAAACATCCGACAAAAGGGAGACTTCAATACAGATCATCCTTATTATTAACATGAACAACTAGAAGAACATCACAAGTCAAGTCCATTCACAACTACAAAACCCACATCTTATCTAGGACTTGGAAACTAAATCTGGATTAACTGAAACTTAAGGTCCCTCATAATTATGGCATTCTATGATTCCAAACCTGTGATTGCCTATTTGTTCCCTTGAATGTTTTTCTTGTGATGGGAGGTGGTGCCAGTCTCCCTTTAGAATATCTTTCCACCTTCATATTAACCCATTGCGATGACTTACACTCACGAAAATGAAATTCTATAACTTTATAATTGAAAGACAATGGGAAGGAAGCAGAATCCAAACTCATGCCATGTCACCTCTGAAACCTGAACTCGCCCTTCTGCCGCTTCCAAGGTCTAGGTGGTAAGCACTCCATCTTACCAAGATACTACCCAGTACACCCATATTTCCAAAAGTTAGATGAAGAAGAATTCCTCTTTGGATTCATGGGGTAACGGGGACAGGATCACACTATTGAACGTAACGTGGTACATTCTGTGTAACATGGTACCTACTGTGTACATGAGGGAACCTACTGTGTACGTGACTGGGCTGTGCAAGTTTCCATTACATGGCTGCCTAAGATGAGCAAGAAAGGTACTTTCATTTTGAAATCTATTTACAGAGTGAAAAGTCTTCACCCCGTAAAGTGAACTCTGTTTGCATTGAGTGTATAGTCATCACTTCCTGTGAATGAAGTAAAAATAGAATCCAGATGAGTAGAAAAGTGTCTTCATTTTCAGTGAAAATTAATTCCAGGGGAGAAAGTGGAAGTGTGTGTGTGTGTGTGTGTGTGTGTGTGTGTGTGTGTGTGTGTGTGTGTGTGTGTGTGTGCACAACACTTTTGGCTTCCTGTTTACAAATTTTACTCCATATAAGTTTTACTTGTTTTTGAGGAGAGAGTTTTGGGTGAACATCCTACCCATGGTAGGTCAATTTCTAAATCAGAACCCAAAGAAGATAGTATATGCTTTCTCAGCTAGAAGGGGTCTTTCATAAAAGCAATAAAGTAACCACATAGGCTGTTACTTGAAAACTGCCATTCAAAAATGCCCCGGGAAGGGCAGGGTTAAAGGTGGTCATGTGACCCACCTTAGCTCACACTGGAGCACTAAGCTATTGCATCACTGTCAGATCACAGTCACACGCTGTCCCCAGTCCGCTCCATTGAGTAACAGACAAAGCAATGCTTTAAAATTGATTTCCTAATGTCCTAGAGGTCAATTTAAGACCGTATAATTTGCTAATACGGTTATCACAAATTTATTTTAGATTTTTAAAGCTGTTCCCTGGTATTGCATCTAGCAGATATCACTAACAAAATATAGTGCCCGGCCCTAATTAGATATTGTCGAATGCAAAGCATGGCTATGTTCCCTTTGAATTTAATATTGGGAGTTGAGAGTTTAAGAAGCCTCTATGCTCCAAATGCTCTTAAAGTCCCACTTTCAGTGTTTTTATCTTTCTTAGGAACCACAGAACTGGTTAAAGGGTGCTTTGCAGAAAAGTCCCTTTCAGTTTAAAACTGGAATGGATTGGACGACAAGCTGTCAATAACTTCCAAGAGCCAAACTGTGGAGGCCCCTCGTGTCTCCACGATGTCTTGCAAAGCATTTTCGGGAATGGCTTTGAGATGGGTGGAAAAAGGAGTGCCCTGCCTTGCACGGGCCACCGTCTGTCACTGAAAACTGTCACTGTCGTGGCAGACATGAAATCGGTGGTCATGAGAACAACAAACCGGCCAGGGTTTGCCTGGAATGCTCAACCCTGTGTAGCAACAGACATGATTTTGATTCTAACAATATTTCCAAACAATTCTTAAATCTGGCAGACAGGAAGAATACTAATCACCTAGATAAATGTGTTTCTTCTACATTCTGGAGGGGTGCCATGAGAATATATCCCGTTTCGTGAGCCTCCATGAGGGGAGTGCTGGCCCACTCAGCAATACTTATTGAATTTCATATTATTTTATTAGGATGTTGGTACAGACACTATGCAAAACTCCTCAATTAAGTTAATTCCATCTTGTCAGCTCATATAATTATAAATATTACAGAGCCTAACACAAACCACTGGGAACACACCACAGAACTTAAAATAAAGACATATGATTTGGCCCACAGGAACAGTACAATAGAGACAAGAGATCCCTTCTCCTCTCTGAGGACACTAACATGCTCTTTCTAGAGATCAGGCTCCCTCTGAGAAGTAGGTATAACCTCCAACATGCAGGAAATGCACTGCAAACTTTCTCTATGTGCAAGCTTTTCCCTCAAATCTTTATTTTAAAAATAATATCCAAGTTAACATGGCACAAGGAATGTGGCAGATGTGTAGCTGTCCTGTCCAAAGGTATTAAAGACAAGTGTTTGTTCATCAGGTATAACTCTGATACACGGTCACTAAGTGTTTGCTGAATTTTGTGTATATCTATACACAAACAGACACAGACACACACACACACACACACACACACACACACACACACACATTCTCAACAATTAAGTAAATATCATCATGAATCAATTTCTTGACCATAACCTAAAGAATCATTTTTGTCAAAACACCAAATGTTCAGTTTCCTCTGTAGGCATATACGAAGGCTCAGTTACAAGCATCACGTCATTTTAGCCATGCAGATTGTTTTATGAATGCCCAGTTGAGAATGAAGTGGCAACTCACGCCAGCTTCTCTGGTTAATATACCATAAGCTCACATTTTCTAGATAGTGTGTGTGAATAAAGGACAAACGGAAATTTCCTCTCACTAAACACAGCTTCACTTTCTGAAGGTATGTGTCACTTGCGCTCGTAGCAGAATTAGTTCCTGTGGAAAAGCCATTCATTCCCTGGACCTGATAAACAAGGGAAGAAATGTATGGACATCCAAGTCCATGGTAGGGTGAGTTTCCGGAGCTGGGAAGGCAGAATTTCTAAGCCTCACTAGGGAGAAGAATGCCCACATAAAGGCTAACATCACCAGGTATGTACACAGATATTTAAGATAAAATACAAAGTATAGTCTTTGTTTCAACTGGAAGTCATAACAATGGACCTGAAATGCTTCCTGCCTGCATTACAGAAGGAAAGACTAACGGTGCCTTTGATGTGCTCTAAATTGCATTAAACAACTTTGAGACTTCCTTTTTTCCAGATTAGTGTCATCTGCCTCTTACCTGGCTACCTGAAGCTGTTATGTTCTCTAGTTCCCTCTCAGATGTGCCATGTCACGTGTTATTTCAACAGCAAATGGTCCAGTTATACAGACCTGGGTTCAAATGCTCCACTTGCCGCACAGACCCCTCACTGGTGTGGGCTCTCTGCTTTGCCTTAACGTCCCTCACTGGGAGATGCATACCGATATGCACATATGCTTGTACTTCTGGCTCCTGCACTCTGTCCTCTCTCTACATAGAAGTCAAGAAGACATGGTCCTATCCTTCATGTAGTTCATTTCTTTCCTTTTAGTGATAAGGTATTTGCCTACTGTGTATAACACCCAAGCTTCTGTGCTTAGCACTTCAGAGGAGTACGAATGAAATTTTAAGAAGATAACAAGAAGGTTGAAGAGATGGCTCACTGGTTAAGAGTACTTGTACTTACAGAGGACCCAGATTCTGGTTCCAGCACTCACATGGGGTTCACAAGCGATTCAACACTCTCTTCTGACATATGCAGGTACTAGGCATGCATATGATACACCGACATAATATAGTATATAATATAATACGTATAGTATATGATAATGTATAATGTATAATATCTAATACATTATATGATGTGATACATGATGTGGTATATGATATACTATACATATATGACAATAAGAGCCCTAAGGATAGGGACGACCCTGTCATGTGTTTTCACCAGTAGGATCAGAGACTCATACACAGCAGGCAATTAATACATGTATTTGGTAGTTTTAATACCTAAATGATAAACTAAAACTTATCAGGACAAAAATTAATTATTAATAAGAAAATATCATCAATTAAATATAAAACCATCTCTTAGAACATTTATGCTCACCAAAAAATTGATTAAAAATAAGACAATATTTATGTGAAAAGCACATTTATTCATCTATTAACGTAAAAACTTATGCCTTCCTATGAATCCATGTTTTTCTCATCTTGATTTTTTGACATGAATGCATCAGGATAGGGAACAGTCTTAAACTCCCAGAAGGGAAAAAAATAGCATCACAAGACCAAAGCAAATCCCATCTCATAACCCAGTGACTCATTACAAACATGCCTCTCTCCAGGGCTCACTCTCCCCTTTCTGTGGAGGGATCGATACCTACAACCTCTATTATCATTCACGGAAAGGAGCTGCCAAACTTCGCTAGAGGTCCACTAGATAATAAGGCCTATAAGAAAATGGACATTCATTTATTACGTTCATAAAGAATTCCTAGTATAATACAAAAAACAATGTCTCGGTGAACTGCCCTGATGGGTGTCGTTGAGCTGGAGAGGGTGAAGAAGAAAGATGAAGCTAGTCATATTACAGAAAATACCACAGAAATTATAGCTCACAGGGCTACATGAGACTGAGATGGCCCATCCCCAACAATATACCAGCTTTGACACCCTATACTACTCCCAAAACCAAAGAATTTAAAAGAATTCGGTTTAAAGAATTTCTTGCCACTAAAAACAACAACAAAAAAATGCATGCGTTTAAAAATGGAACGTTCTAACAAAATATACTCACACATGCAAGGAATAAGAAATTTACAAGCCAACACAAGGTCATTATTTAATTTTTAATTAGGTTTCACCTAACAAGGAAAACTAAGTCTTCCTTC